>NC_137085.1:72524342-72889829 GCF_951640355.1 Cnephaeus nilssonii | reverse complement strand
AGCGACTGGTTGTTCCGCCATAACGGTCGCTTAGGCTTTTATTATATAGATAGCCAAGATATGAAAGTAACCTATGCCCATCAATAGATGATTGGATAACGGAATGGTGCATATATACAATGAAATAGTATTTAGCTATAAAAAGAAATGAAATCTTGTCATCTGCAACAATATGGATGGACTTAGAGGGTGTTGTGCTGAGTGAAATAAGTCAGACAGAGAAAGACAAATGCCAGATGATTTCACTTGTATGGGGAATCTAAAAAATGAAATAAACAAGCAGAACAGAAACAGATTCATAGATACAGAGAACATTTTGACGGTTGCCAGCTGGGAGGGGGTTGAGGGGATGGATGAAAAGGTGAAGGCGTTGGGAAGTACAAATTGGTAGCTACAGAACAGACATGGTAATGTAAAGTACAGCATAGGGAATATAGTCAATATTATTGTAATAGCTATACATGTTGTCAAATGGGTACTAGTTTTATTGGGGTGACCACTTTGTAAATTCTATAAATGTCTAATCACCTGAAACTAATATAATATTGCACATCAACTGTAATTTTAAAATAAAAAATATTTTTAAAAAGGAGTAGCTTATTGAACATCTTCTATGTACCATACACTACAAAAAAAAATCTCATTTAATATCTGTGCAAAACCAGTATTATTGCCAGGTGTCACGATGCATCGCTTTATGATTCATGGTGCAGAGAAGCCTGCTCCAAACAACGCTGACCCCTCCATCTTGCGTTGAAGGTGCCCTGTTTGCCTGCCCTTGGATTAGAGTTCTGAAGAGATGGGGAAATTCTTGGGAGGGGCAAAGGTGTGAGGGCAGGAGAGTTCATCATTCAGCTGCATCCAGGAGCAAAAGACACTCCCCTGAGGGAAGTTTCAGATCACTTTCCTTTGGGAAGGTTGGAAGCATCTTATAACCATTATTACTTCATTCTTCATATGATCCTTGTGAAGTGGGTGTCAATTGGGTGTGGCTTTTTAGCAGATGGAGCAACTCCAGCATGAGAAGAGTGGCCAACGTCAACCCAGACAAAAGGCTGAGGACAAGACGGGTTTCTGGACTCCCAACATCCGTGCAGACGTCACACCGCACCCACACCTGTCTGTGGACTGCTGACGTGGACAAAGGTCTTAAACTCGGAGAAGATGAAAGCATGAGCTCCAGCTGCTAGAAAAAATTATAGGTACGCTAAGGGGCCGTACCTCACAAGGAAATTATGAGAGACAGTGTGAAAAAGCTCAATATTCAGGGAAGAAATGTGTTTAAGGAAAATAAAATAAAGCACGTACATAGTTTTTGCATTTTGATCCCAGCTATTGACGTGACGGTGCGGGTGGATTTTCGGTCTGGACAAGGATCTACAGCAGTGGTAAAGCTGACGGTCGGCTTTTCTCTCCCAGACACTCAGAGTCCGAGCCCTGGGGGCTGTTTCCCCCTGAGGTCATGTGGCTTGAGTCATCACCACAGACAAGCAGGAGCATTTCCACTTCGCCAGGACCCAGGACTTACAGGAAATTACTCTTCTGCATGTCTGATCGCTATGGAAATTGATTTCCTACAGATAGCTAAAAGTACACAGGCCCTCGGCTGCATGCCTTCCAGATCTGGGCCTGTGAACGGCACTCCACCTCCTGACTGAGGCCTCCGGGGCCTCCACAGCAGAGGTGGGTCCGCCCTCTGGCTGGAGAATAGCCTTCTCGGGACTCCTATGTCCTGTCTCCAGTCCCTGTGAGCTATGAATGTGGTCACACGTGGTTACTGCAGCAGGGGAGAGAATATGTCAGAAATCCTGGCATGATGTTGGTTAGAAGCCACAAAGTGAGCAATTGCTTATCTCTTTGTGATGTTAAAGTACAAAGAAATAGACCCAGGCTTGCGTGGAAATGGCATGGCGCATGCCGCATTGCTCGTTCAGTTGATTTCTGAGGGTGGAGTATCAGCCACATCTGCTACTTGTTCCTGTCAACGTCTTGATCAGGAGAAATGTCTTTACTGACATTTACTCCCGTCTTCTGCCTCTTGGGATTCTAAAGGTCACGTTCTATCCACGTCTTTAAGGAAAGCACATGGCCCAGCTGCCACGTGACCTGAAGAATGGATGGAAAGACCTTGGGAGCGCGAGTACTAGACGGAGGCAAGCTTTGGGACCTTCAGTGCTCGGGTCTGAATCGGAAAGTGCTCTTGTTCTGGAATGCAACTAGTGTACATCTCAACTTTACACACAGTTATTTACTTTCTTGATCAAAACAAGCAGCTTGAGCTGGGGTAGAGAATTCAGGTTGCTGACTTAACGTGTATAAAACAAGTACGCCCAGCTCCGCGGGGCAGGAAAAGCACTGAATGAAACCAACACATGAACATGCACACACAAGCACAGTAGTTGACGAGCAAAGGAAGAACTGGTTGCTGTTGATACCGTAGGAGTAACGGGTAGCAGGGTGCTCCCCAGCGAGCTTTCGCCAGGCAGGCCAGGGCCCAGGATTTGTCCCAATTTCCTTCCAAGCACTTCCAGCTTTTCCTTCCCTTGGTCTCTTAAACACCATCCTTTAAACAGAAACCTCTCACTGACAGAGTCTAAAACACAGCTCTTCATCTCCCTGCTTCCACTTCCAAACATGTCCCTCCCATCCCCTCTGCACCACACCGACTCCCCAGACAAAACAGGGGCCCCGGTACTTCCAGTGCAACTTCAGAGGGACAGAGTGGCCCGGAAGGAAAGGTCAACTTCGTGCTGGATGCCCCCATTCAACTTCACAACCCATCACCCAAGTCCTATCTCCGGAATCTCTCAGATTGCTCGTTGCACTGCCACCGCCAGCATCCCTGCCCTCATTCCAGCTCTAGGTCTCCCGAGTGAACTGCTGTACTGGTTTCTAATTGGTCTCCTGACTTCTAGTTCTCCCACGTCTGTCTGTCTCCCATGCTGCCCCCGCCCCAGAGTACCTCTCCAATCTGCTGGTGGCACGCCCCTACCTAAAACCTCCGGTGGTACTTCTTTGCCTGGAGGCTGGAGGCCAGGGCTGAGGAGCCCTTTCGCTGTGCACCCAGGACTGGGAAGCTCCCAGAGCACCTCCCACACGGAGTCACGGTGCTCTGCTTCGGGTATGTCTGCAGCAGTCCCCTCGGAGCTCCCTGGGGGCTGGGCATGGGATTTATTCCTTTCTGCTCCCTCGTGTCCAGCTTAGCTCCCGGTGTGAAAGGTGCTCCGTAGAGAATGTTAAATTAACTGAAGCAAGAGAACAACGCAAAAGCAGCATGACAGCCCCTTAGCCCTGACTGGCGGGTCTAATCTGAAAACCCTTGCCCTACAGAACGGCTCAGGTGCCCAACAGATGTGCCTGAGAATCACTTTGCAGTAGGGCCAACGATTAGGGGCTCTGGGGCCAGGTGTGGGGCCTTCACCTACGTGGGAGAAGCAGATAAAATTGGTACAATATGCTGCACAGGTAAAACGGTAGACAGTCTGTTTCAATAGCTGAATTCGATTCTGAGGTTAGTTAGCAGGAAAGACGGTTGAGTTTCAAAAAGTATTCCAGGACACTTGCTGAAATACATTCACTGTAGGAAAGAAATTGCCTTAACTTTTCAGGAGAATTTTTAAAAGAAGCTTAAACCTGTTGGCCAGAACATGATCCTCCCTGGGAGAGGCATCCCCCCAGAGGGGAGGAGGTGGTGCCGCTGGCCACCGTCACACTGAGATGCTGCTCGTAGCTTCCACAAGTACGACAAAGGCCTCTTTGTGGGCCCACAGTGTGTCTCCTCCATAAATATTCCCAATGATAACAACCTGGACCCCAGAACCAGAGGGCTCTGGGCCGTCCAAGTGAACTCCATACCCTTATTAGGAAGAGGACAGAAAGAAAGAAGACTTCCCAAGCTAACAAGGCACTCCGTAGCTGCCATGAAAATGACTATATTTGTGCCCTAAGAAGTTCTGAAAGAATGCACAGTCATTATTCAGAAACAGACTTTGGTGACAAGAGGTAACACACAACTTCTATTAGTTTTCTTCTTGTTTCATTCGGTGTTAGTTCGTAGGGAAAGCATTCCATCCTATCAGAGGACCTGGAAAGTTATTCCAGGGCAGGTATACAAGAAAAAGGGAAAAATATTGCAGGTAAATTACTGTTCTTGACCTTCGGAATAATGACCACCTCTGATGTGATTTTTGCATGACGAAAACCCACATTTCTGTTTAAAGAGAAATGATGGTAAATCCAAAACATTTCAGCCCTTCCTAAACAAGCCACACCTCCTTCGAGCGGCCTCCTGGAAAAACCAATGACTGCAGCCCACACGATCTCCCTGGATAAGACTTCCTTCAGCATCAAAGGCAGGAACAGAAAGAGGTAAATTAAGGAATTAATAAATGATATGGCTATGTTAATTCTGTATGATGCACTAATTTGTGTTATGTGTGAGTTCCCATCTGATTAAAAAAAAAAAAAAAAGCCTAACAATAACATTTCTAACTGTTGAAGCAAGAATTGTAAGTAGACGGTAGAAGATGAAGAAGAACTCTCCACGCCCTCATGACCCCCAGATCCTCCCTGAACTTCATGTCATCTCCTGGGAGCACAAGTCCTGACACCTTACCCTTACAACCCCCAAATCAGGCTGCCTATCAGGCAGGTGCGGCGACATGGAGGTGTCTGGCCTTGCATGGGCCCAAGTCAATGTCTGTGTGAAGGAATTCATCTCCACATTTGGAAATCTGTTCCGAGCAGAAAATCATGGCTAAAACTGTGGGTCAGAAAGGAGAGTAATATTGGCTCTTCTTGAAAGAAATGTTAATTTCCCAAGATGCCCCCTTTAATGTTTGAATACCAATTTTGCTATTAGAAATTATGTTTCAGGCTATTCGCTTTTAGTGCCTAAATTAAGATAGGAAATTAGAAAGAAAGGGTTGGAATGAATCTAATCCAAACTTTGCTGTAGGCCTTAAACCCTCCCGGAATCCCTGTAGCTGGTCAGCCAGACTAAAACTGGGCACCTCCAAGTAAGAGGTCTCCCTCTTTCCAGAGCGAGCTTGCATTGCAAAGAGCATGGGCGAGGCCCAGACAGAGCTCACTGCAAACTGGGCTCACTCCCTTGCTCACTAAGGGATCTTTAAGTTACTGGGAGCCTCCGCTTCCTCACGTGGAACATTGTGGATAAGAGCAGAGGTTCCAGAGCCAGCCACCTGGGAGCAGAGCCCACCTGCCACATGGAGCTGTGATGCCCTGGCTGCTCACCGAGCCCTCGGCACCGCAGGCCTCTAACTGGTAAAACAGGAATAAAAACACAACGCCCCAGGTGGCAATATTCGGAGAATTAACTGAGCGCCTGCAAACAGTAACCTCCCATGAAGTATTGGCTTAAAATTATCACGATGATGATGATGAAGAGAAAAAGGAGGAGGAGGCGGCACAGGCGGAGTGCTGTAATGAGGAGCCAATGATCTCCTGTAAGCAGATCCCGAAAGTGCCTGATGCACAGAAGCTGTTATTGTTCTAGCTACATCATCATTAATTGAGCACCTACTTTTCATGTGTTATCCCCTTTGATCCTCTGGGAAAGCCCGCCAGAGAGGGTAGAAAACAGGAATTTGGAGGGACGAGGTGACCTGCTCCGAATGTTATATATGGGAAGGGGCAGAGCTGGGTTAGAACCTTGAAGAGCCTGACTTCAAACCCCAGGCTTTTCTTACTACCCCACATTTCACCTTCCACGGAACAGTGTTTCCTTGTATCCAGCCATGTCATCTACAGCCCCGGGGCTTTAGGACCGTCCTCGCTGCCATTCTTTCCACAGCAGCTGAGGCCACACCGTGTCCTTGGCTTGCCTCATATACCACTTGGGGGACCCCCAACTCTGGGGAATCCCTGCTGTGCCACTGGCTCCCAATATCCCCGTGAGCCCATTGCTAAGTTTGGCTGATCCTCCTAGGACTCCTGCGGGCTGGGCCAGGTCCTTGCCTCTATTCAGAGAGGAAGACGGAACTTCCTCAGTTTAGTAAGCCGAACAATGGCAGGGTCGTTTTTAACATTAAAAGTAAAACGAGGCTCTTAATTCCTAAGTTGGTGCTCACCTTTTTTCTTCTGGGATGTTCTCCAACAGCATTTGAAGGAAATCCTGGAATATGAAAAAAGCAAACCATGAAAGACATCCATCGATGTGTCACTGCCCCGGCTGCAGGCAGCTCACCTGCTCGCGAAGCTGGGCCTATGCTGGATCATTAGACTATGCACCCAATTTATTAACTACGGCACTTCAGTCCAATCAGGTAAAGAGATTTGTTTTGTAAAAACCACAAACAAATTGAAAAATGTAATGTTTGTTATGTTGACCTAAAGCAACAGTTTATTTTCATGTTTCAACTATATATTTTCGAAAGGCTGGCCACAGCATAAAGCTCTGTCCCCCACCTAACCCAGTCCCCGTCAGGAGCCTTCCCTACGGACTGAACGACCTCAGCGCCGAGAGGCTGGTGAGTGACTTGCAACTGTCTTGCTTGGCTCTATGGAAAGATAATGACAAAGCTCAAGACGATGACTATCCCCGACCGTCCCCCGGGAGGAACAAAGCGGCTACAGCCAGAATGGCTCCGGTTCCCTGGCTCCGTCTGCAGCCTCTCCTAGTGCCACTGACAACCTAGGATGTTTCAATAATAAATTTTTTAAACCTAAAGCCATGACTTACACACACTCATTGTTTCCTATACTATGGAAAATTTCAAACACATTCAAAAGAAGACAAAAGGGTATAATTAACCTTCATGTACCCATCAACCCACAGCCAATATGCCCCATCCACTTATCTGCCTCTTGTATTATTTAGAAGTGAACCCCAAACATTACATAATCTCACCAATCAATGTTTCAGTAAATTGCTCTGAAATATAAGGACTCTTTTAAAACATAACCACAATACCATAAGGCCTAAAAAATTCACGTATGAATGTTCAATGTCATTTATATTTAATTTGCACCTTGAATATTGTGACCAACCATTTCAATCCATCTAATCCTAGAATCTTGATTTGGCCTCAACTAGGTTTGTCAGATACAATATTGGATGCCCAGTATTTACTAAATACTAAAAGAGTAAATACTAAAAGAGTATTTGCTGTTTATCTGAGGTGCAAATTTAACTTGGAGTTGTGCATTTTTACTTGCTAAATTAAACCTTCTATCATCTGAAGATTTGACAAGATACATTTTGGAAAAACTATAGAACATGAAGCAAACAAGAACAACCTTTAACATTTTGGGGATCTACACTTGAAATTTTTCTTTTAATAAACTGAAAATCTTGTAAAGCAGGTCCTTGCAAGGGCTCAAATGACCAGCTGCAGGAAAGCCAAATGAACGGCCCCGCCCCCCTCCTCCCCACCCCCACCCTCACCCCCCAAGCCTGCAGATCTGGGCAGTGCAGGCTCTGATGAGACCCATTTAACTCAGAATGTGAGATGGAAGCAGCAGCTCAGACCCTGGGATTACAAACAGATGCAAGCACGGAGGAGTGGAAATCTGCAAACAATTTGTATGACAAGGTGTTCTTCTTCTATCAACACATGAGGCAAAGCCATCGCACAGGGGCGAAGCCTGCCAGCCCTTTCTATGAGTTTATGGGTGCGCAGTAGGTCCATTTATTCCAGAGGCAAAGTCTCCCTATAAAGGGCAGTAATGAAAAAATTATTTCTTGCAAATTCCGTTCTCCTTCTAAGACTTTACTTGTGTATTGTTGCTTCACCCCAAATAAATGATACAAAGAATAGCAACTAATATTAAAAAATGGAAGGGGACAAGCCCAAATAGAATAACCCCTCACATCTGAAGGCCCTCCTTGCACCTGCAGTGGATACAGTACATGGAGAAAACAAGTACAGAGGAAGCAAGAGCAATATTTAGAATGTGAAGAATTATTTTTGCTTGAGGTTCTTACTTTAATAATTATTTTGTGTAACTGTTGAATTAGAAATTAATTTATCACAACTGATTTATTAATAGGTTACATTGCAGATATTTCACTGGCTGAATGGCAGTATTCTTGCTTCCTAAAAATCCAAGTACAGTAGTATAATTTCTTACTAATGTCACTTCATTATCTCCTTAGAGCCCATATCAACTTATCCCATATTTGTCCAGTAATGCATGCTCACTAACGTGTGTGTATGTGTGTGTGTGTGTGTGTAGGGGGGGGGGGCGTTACATTAACTCAATGATAAGGGGGAGAATTTAATTGCTTGAGAAGCAGGAAATACAGAGTTAACCTTAATTCTGCCCTTTTGCATTTTCCAGTTACAACTGGATCTTTCTTTACAGGACTGCAGAGAACAATGTTCCAGAATTTTCAGTGAATATAGGAAATTTTTGTATTCTATTTTGTTTGTCAATTTATTTTATCCTATTTTGTTAGTCAATTTATTTTGTTCATTAGATTCCACATATAAGTGAAATCATGTGATATTTGTCTTTCGCTGACTGGCTTATTTCACTTAGCATAATAATCTCCAGGTCCATCCATGCTGTTGCAAAGGGTAAGAGTTACTTCTTTTTTTACAGTCACATAGTATTCCATTGTGTCCACTGCTTTTCTATCTACTCAGCTACTGATGGGCACTTGGGCTGTTTTCAGACCTTGGCTATTGCAAATAATGCTGCTATGAACATAGGGGTGCATATATTCTTTCTGATTGGTGTTTTGGGATTCTTAGGATATATTCCCAGAAGTGGACCTGGGTCAAAGGGCAGTTCCATTTTTAATTTTTTGAGGAAACTCCATACTGTTCTCCAGTGGCTGCATCACCTGCATTCCCACTAGCAGTGCATGAGGGTTCCCATTTCTTCACATCCTCCTCAGCACCGGTTGCTGATTTATTGATGGTAGCCACTCTGGCTGGTATGAAGTGATATCTCATTATAGTTTCAATTTGCATCTCTGATGATTACTGATCTTGAGCATTTTTTTATATACATATTGGCCATCTACCTGTATGTCCTCTTTGGAGAAGTATCTATTCAGATCCTTTGCCCACTTTTTAATTGGATTGTCTTCCAGGTGTTGAATTGTATAAATTCTGTATATATTTTGGATACTAACCCCTTATCAGGTGTATCATTGGCAAATATGTTCTCCCACACAGTGGGTTCCTTTTTCATTTTGATGGTGGTTTCTTTTGCTGTGCAGAAGCTTTTTAGTTTGATGTAGTCCCATTTGTTTCTTTTTTCCTTTGTTTCTCTTGCCCTAGGAGATATATCCGCAAAAACATACCCGCTACATAAGATATCTAACGTTTTACTGCCTATGTTTTCTTCCAGGATTTTTATGGTTTTGTGGCTTACGTTTAAGTCTTATCCATTTGAGTTTATTCTTGTATGTGGTGTAAGTTGATGGTCTAGTTTGTTGTTGTTTTTTTTGCATGTACTTGTCCAATTTTCTCAACACAATATATGGAAGAGACTGTCTTTGCTCCATTGATGCCCTTGCCTCCTTTGTCAAATATTATCTGACCATAATGACATGGGTTGATTTCTAGGCTTTTTATTCTGTTCCATTGACCTATATGCCAGTTCTTATGCCAGTACCAGGCTGTTGTTTTGTTTGTTTGTTTTAAATCCTCACTGAGGATATTTTTTCATTGCTTATCAGAGAGAGTGGAAGGGAGGGGAAGAGACACAGAGAGAGAAACATCGATGTGAGGGAGACACATCAATTGCTTGCTTTCTGCACACGTCCCGACCAGGGCTGGGGATCAAGCCTACAACCAAGGCTCATGCCCTTGACTGGAACTGATCCTGGGACCCTTTGGTTGGCGGGCAACACTCTATCCACTGAGCCAAACCAGCCAAGGCAGTACCAGGCTGTTTTGATCACAATGGCTTTATAGTATAGTTTGATGTCTGGTATTGTGATTGCTCCAACTTTGTGCTTGTTAGGATTTCTGAGGCTAATTGGGTTCTTTTTTGTTTCCATATCAAGTTTTGGAATATTTGTTCTAGATCTATGAAATATGCCATTGGTATTTTAACAGTAATTGTGTTGAATCTATAGAATGATGAGTATATGGACATTTTAATGATGCTAATTCTTTGAATCTATGAACATGGTGTATGCTTCCACTTGTTTGTATCTTCCTCTATTTCTTTCTTCAATGTCATATAGTTTTTTATTTCTTTCTTAATCTCATTGGTAATCCATTCATTGCTTAATAACATGCTATTTAGCCTCCATAGGTTTGAATGTTTTTTAATTTTTTTATTATAGTTGATTTCTAGTTTCATGCCATTGTGATCCAAGAAGGTGTTGGTTTTTTTTGTTTTGTGTTTTTTGTTTTTTTTTGTGTGTGTGTGTGTTTTAAAATATATTTTTATTGATTTTAGAAGGAAGGGGGAGGGAGAGAGATAGAAACATCATTGATGAGAGAGAATCATTGATTGGCTGCCGCCTGAACACCCCCCTACTAGGGATCCAGCCTGCAACCCAGGCATGTTCCCTTGGCTGAAATCAAACCTGGGACTCTTCAGTCCACAGACCGATGCTCTATCCACTGAGCCAAACCAGCTAGGGCGAAGAAGATGTTTGATAAGATTTCAATCTTCTTGAACTTGTAAAGACTATTTTGTGTTCTAACATATGTTCTATCTTTGAGAATGTTTCATGTGCACTTGAGAAGAATATATATTCTGTAGCTTTGGGATGAAATGTTCTATAAATATCAATTAAATCCATCTGATCTAGTGTGTCATTTAAGGTTGCTGTTTCCTTGTTGACTGTTTGTCTGGAAGATCTATCCAGTGATGTCAATGGGTATTAAAGACCCCTACTATGACTGTATTGCTGTCAATCTCCCCCTTAAAACCCACCAAAAGTTTATATGTATATATAAACTCATGCTTTTTATATATATGTAGTGACTTTCTTTGTCACTTTTATGGCCTTTGTTTTAAAGTTCATTTTGTCAGATATGAGTATTGCTACCCAGCCTTTATTTTCATTTGCATGAAATATTTTTTGCTATCCCTTCACTTTCAGCCTGTTCTGAGGTGAGTCTGTTATAAACAGCATATATATGGGCTACATTTTCTTATCCATCCAGCTACCCTATGACTTTTGACTAGAGCATTTAATCCACTTACATTTAAGGTTGTTATTGGTAGGTATTTATTTATTGCCATTTTTATTCTTTATGCCTATTTCTTTATCTCTATTTCTCTCTTTCTTCTTTTTACATCTGTCTCTTTAACAGTTCTTACAATTCTGGATTGGTGGTAATAAACTACCTTAGCCTTTTTTTTTTTCTTGTTTGGGAAGCTCTTTATTTCACCTTCAATTTTAAATATAGCCTTGCTGAATAGAGTAGTCTTGGTTTCAGATCCTTGTCTTTCATTACTTTGAATATTTCATACCTTTCCCTTTTGGCCTGTAGTGCTTCTGTTGAGAAATCAGCTGACAGACATCCTTATGGGAGCTCCTTTGTAGGTAACTGACTGTCTCCTTCTTGCTGCCTTTAAGATTCTCTTTGTCTTTAACCTTTGCCATTTTAACTATGATGTGTCTTGGTGTGGGTATCTTTGAGTTAATCTTGATTGAGACTCTCTGTGGTTCCTGAACATGTGTGACTTTTCCCATCACCAGGTTAGGGAAGTTTTCTGTCATTATTTTTTCAAACAAGTTCTCTATCTCTGCTCACTTTCTTCTCCCTCTTGTACCACTATGATACAGATGTTGTTACTTTTCATATTATCCCAAAGTTCCCTTAAACTATCCTTATGCTTTTTATTTATTATATAATTTTTAAAAATTATTATTATTTATCCTCACCTGAGGATATTTTTCCATCGATTTTTAGAGAGAGTGGAAGTGGAAAGGATAGACAGAGAGAAATATCGATGTGAGAGATTGGTTGCATAGATTGGTTGCCTCCTGCATGAGCTCCAACCAGGGCCCAGGCCAGGGAAGAGCCTGCAACCGAGGTATGTGCCCTGGACCAGAATTGAACCCAGAACCCTTCTGTCTGCAGACCGATACTCTATCCACTGAGCCAAACCAGCTAGGGCTAACAATTATTTTTTTCTTTTTGTTGCTCTGATTGACTGATTTTTTCTATCTTATCTTCTAATTTGCTGATTTCATACTCTGCTTCATCTAACCTACTGTTCATTCCTTCCACTGTATTCTTTAATTCAAATATGTTATTTTTTATTTTCAACTAGTTGTTTTTCATGGTTTCTATGTCCTTTTTCATGCTGTTGAGCATTCTTGAAAACATTACTTTGAACTCTTTTTCTGATAAATTGCTTACCTCCATTTTATTTAGCTCTTTTTCTGAAGATTCCTCCTGTTCTTTCATTTGGGGCCTGTTTCTTTGTTTTCCCATTTTTATTTGTTTCTATGTATTAGATAGACTTGCTATGACTCCCAGGCTTGGTAGGGTGGCCTCCTGTAGTGGGTGTTCTCAGAGACACAGTGGTGTAGTCTCCTTGATCTCTTGAGCTGAGTGCCCTAGGAATGTCCCTTGTGTGGGTTATGTTTGTACTCCAGTTCTAATTGGGTCTTGACACCTGTTGCCCTATTTGTAGATAGGCTCGGCCCTTGGGCTGGCTGCCTGTGAGACTCAACCCCAATGATGTCATGCAAACTGTTGCACAGGTGCTGACAGAACAATACAAAACAAAAAAACAACATGGAAAAAAAAGCAACCCACCACCACCAACAAAAACAACATAAAAAAAGAATAAAAAAAGAAAAAAGAGGCAAAGAAGAAATAATAAAAGACAAGAGGCAAAAACACACACACAAGAACATGAATAGAAAGAAGGAATAAAAAATTAAAAGAAAAAATAATAAGCCTGAAGGATGGCTGAATTCAAGACAGTCATTAGGGATATTGGTGCCATTTTCAAAATAGGGAATCAGCCCACCGGCATGGCTCAGTGGTTGAGTGTCAACCTATGAACCAGGAGGTTGTGGTTCAATTCCCAGTCCAGGCATATGCCTGGGTTGTCGGCTGGATCCCAGTGTAGGGTGTATAGGAGACAGACAATTGATGATTCTCTCTCATCATTAATGTTTCTATATCTCGCTCCTTCTCCTTTCCTCTCTGAAATCAATAAAAATATATTAAAACAAAAACAGGAAATCATCAGAAGAGGATCAGAAAGAATTCAGATCCTCCATATTGAAGCACAAAAGACCCCTCCGGGCAGGGGTGTCCAGCAGAGGACTAGATAAACAGTTCTGGAATCACTGGAGAGGTCATGGAGTATAGGTCCCTCTTCTTTGAAGACACACCTCACCTCCTTGTTCTGAAAACTGTAGATGAGCAGGTTGAGCATGAGGGTCACAAGGTTGTAGGAGAGGACACCACCTGCTTGCTCTCCAGGGAATAGCTGGCCTTGGGTCACAAGTGGATGACCCCATTGCACCATAAAGCTGAATGAGCATGACCAGGTGGGAGGCACACACACATAAAAAAAAAAGAAGTAATTATAAATAAAATATAGAATAGGAAAAATGGCAAAAGAGAAAAGAGAAAAAAATAGAATAAGTAAAGGAAAGGGAGAAATAAGAGATATGAAAGGAAAAAGAGAATAAAGAAATAAAAGAAAATATAAAAAATATTTTAAAAAACACACACAAAAGTGGAGTTTGCCCCAGCAGGTTTTGGTGCCTGCTGTGAGCACGGCTTCCAGAGTCAGTGCTTCTTTGTTAACTTGCTTATTCCTAAGTGCTGCTTGGCCCCACACCCATATAAACTGACAGTCTTTCTCTGATAGTTTTGAGGTCAGGCTGCCTGAATATTTCAGTGTATCTTGTCAATCTCTTGGTTTATCAAATATATATGGTGCACAAACTGTTTGCCAGTCATGTATTAAGTATTGATCAAATAAAGAGCATGGTATGGCCTTGATGAGCTTATACATAGAATGGAGGAGAAAGAAAAAACCCCCCAAGTGATCTTAAATGAAAATCTATATATATAAAAGCCTAAGCAACCAAACAACCAGTCGACCAGTCGCTATGACGTGCAGTGACCATTAGGGGGCAGATGCTCAATGCAGGAGCTTCCCTCTGGTGGTCAGTATGCTCCCACAGCCAACCTCCCGTGGTCCCTCCCCGACAGCTGACTGGCCCCGATGGCCCTGATCGAGGCACCCAGCCAACTTCCTGTGACACCTCCCCCTGGCCAGCCGGTCAACCTCCCATGGCCCCTGCCCCCGCCAGGCAACCTCCCATGGCCCCAATCAGCCCCGAATTGCCGGCTACGCCAACGGACCCCACCCGTGCACAAATTCGTGCACCGGGCCTCTAGTATAATGATAATTAATGGCAATGACAATGAAGGCAATGAAAAAGGCAAAGGGTAGAGATTAGCAGGGTGGATGCAGATCTGATTAGCTGAGGTCACTCTGAGTGTGTGGCATTTGAGCTGAGACAAAAGGATAAGAAGGAGCCAACCCTGCAAAGATCACTGCAGGTAGAGGAACAACAGGGCTGCTTTTTTTGCTTTTGTTTTTAAGGTCACTTAAGATTCAACTATCCACATCCCTGCACAGGACAGCTTTGGGTATCAGATGGTCCCAAAACTACAGGGGGATCACCCTCCCTAAAGCAACACTTTCCTATGTCTAATTCATTAACTTCCTATTTTTCCTACTGTATTAAATCATAAATCTTTCCCCCACTTTTTAATACATAATCTAGTCCCCACATGCCACACCTCCAGGGACTCACAAGGACTCATATATTACCTGGGAAAGAATCAGCTGCCCATGAAATGTGTGCACAAATTTTCTTAAAAAGGAAAAATAGGTGTCATCTCCAAGTCTTCTGGCAAGGAACCGGAGAAGAAAATAACCCTGGAAGAGAGGAAGTAGAAGAAAAAAGATGCCTATCATGGATTAATCAGAAAAATGCTTACACAGGCAACCCTAGCGTACCCACCAGTGCTTTATGCACATCTAGAATGTCCCATGTGATGTGTTCCAGGCTGACCTTTATATTCTTTATTTTAAATTTATCTTTATTGTTGAAAGCATTACAGATGTCCCCCTTTTTTCCCTCATTGACCCCCTCCACCCGGCTCTCATCCCCTCCCCAGGCCTTCAAAGCACTATTGTCTGTGTCCATGGGTTATGCACATATGCATGTAACTTCTTTGGTTAACCTCTTGCTACCCACCCTCCACCCCCATCCTGCCCTTCCCTCTGAAATACATCAGTCTGTTTTATGCTTCCATGTCTCTGGGTCTATTTTGTTCATCAGTTAATTTTGTTCATTAGATTCCACATATAAGTGAGATCATGTGATACGTGTCTTTCTAGAAATTAAGGATCGACTACTTTGCTTTCAACTCATCTGGGTATTCCCCTTGGGTTACATGAAGCCTGGACGCATATCTCAAACCAGAGGGGCCAGGTCCTGGCTCCTTTCTCCCTCAGCTATCAGGAAAGGCCTTTCAACTTAAAATGCTTCCTTCTTGCTCCTATCTTCCAGTTGGAACCTGACAACAATTTTAAGATTCTGCTCTTCAAAGCTGACGTGAAGCAGGGAGAAGGGAGGTACAGGGCAGGAAATAGTTCAGGTTCCTTTGATTCGTGCCTCATTTTTTGGGTATAAATATTAGACAATCAGTTATCTACCCAGTCAAATGTCATTACAAAATTGATCATTGTTTTGTTTAGCTCAACCATGTTATTAATCTTCACTGTTTATGTGTATAATCTAAAAAGTGCTATACCATAGTCACTGGCTTCTGACACTTAGATGGGCTTACCTTTAAATAATGAACCTGCATGAAGACCTTCTCTGGATTGAGCCCATGCTTGATGACAGATGATCCTGAGTCACTCACATGGCCAGTTTTCTCTTTATTGGGTCTAAAATGATGTAGTAAAAGTATAGCACATTCTTAACTAATTAGACCATAATATCGCCTTAGGCTTATTTTCAGAGTTGCTCAACAGTGTCTTAATTCTATTCAATAGTACCAGGTATACGGTAATTTAAAACAGTTTACATTATAAATCCATATACTGAACAAGTAGGGATTTATATTTGGGTTGGCAACCTAAGGTTGGCTATTGGCAATATTTTACATCATCTTATCCAAGATTAAAACTTGCCAGACCCTCATGGAATCTAAGCTCCAATATGCATTACTTAAGAACCTGCTTTTCTTTTGGTGGGAATGACAAACTGGGAAATACAATGAAAAATGTAGCTTTGCTTGGAAGAGTAAAGAACTTACATTAAAAATTTTTTTTGAAAGCCCAATGTTATCCACTTCTTTCGACTTGCATTTAAGGCTCCTTTAAGAAATATTTGTTTAACAAACTAGCAAGACAGGAGCGAACTCATAGACACAGAGAACAAACTGATGGTTGCCAGATGGGAGTGGGGTTGAGAAACTGGATGAAAAGGTGAAGAGACTAAGAAGTACAAATTGGCAGTTACAAAATAGTTATGGGGATGTAAAGTACAGCTGAGGGAATATAGTCAATAATATTCTAATAACTACATGCTGTCAGGTGGGTGCAAGACTTAATGGGGGAATCTCTTTGTAAGTTATATAAATGTCTAACCACTATGCTGTACAGCTGAAGCTAATATAATACTGAATGTCAACTGTAATTGAAAAATAAAAAAAAAAACTAAAAAAAGAAATATTTGTACTAGGAAGCTGTTTTAGAATCTCTCTCTCTCTCACACACACACACATTATTGAAGCCATGCTTTTAGAACAGGTAGGGACATTCGCAACCACACACTTCCACCTCCTCATTTCACAAATAAGGGGAGCTGAGGGCTCGTGGCTTGTTTTGATTCATGGTGACATTAGGACTGAAACCAATGTCTCCTTATTATCTATCAGAGTGTTTTAAATATTTTTAAAAATTTCCTTAATAAAATATAATCGTGTTACAGTGAAGCTTCACCAATTAGCTAAAATTAAAATATGTGACAAGGTATTTGCAGCTTTTAGCTGTCCGAAAACCAGTCCCTTGTTGGATGAACACTGAAGAGTATGTGTTGGGTGAGTGACTGGGAAGCATGGGCCGATGAGAGGATGAGCATATCAGAAAGGCCAGTGGCTATTTTCAACAGGTAGTTTGCATAAGTACCAGGGACATGGCCATTGGAATCTAAGAGAACCGGTGTTGAGTTGCAACCCTACTTCTTAAACCTGTTTCTCACTAGCAGGTTAGTTAAAGTCTCTAATCTTTAATTTATTCACTTGCAAAATGCAAATAATCCTACGTATCTCCCCAGTTCCTATGGGGAATAATTGAAATAATATATGCAAAATCCCCAGTAAGGGCTAGGGCTACATAAATTACTCAACAAACTTAATAAAATATCACAAATTTGTCAGTAATAAATATTGCTAAATTCAAGGTTGGCCATCCATGTTCGAGGCAATGGGTTAGGCTGTTCTTTCACTTGATGCCACATGTCCACAGACACAACATGTAAGGATGCGGGCCTAAATGGAAGCATCCACGATGGGCCAGCTTGCCAAGCCAATCACTTTGCAGCGTGCTCTAGCTGCCACGCACAGAACGTCCCATTAGGTCTCTGCCGGAGATTTCAGCACATTGTCCCAGCAGACACAGGCCTGGGACCAGCAGACACCTCAAGAGAAGACAACCACCAGCCACTAGAGCAAATTGCATAGTTTCAATTTTTCTACGCGATCCCTGACTTATCTACATGCCTGTACTTGCAGGAAAAGCTAGTCCCTTTCATCTTCATTTAGACTCCATTGAAAAGCATCAGCTTTATTCTTGTTCTCAAGTGTGTCCTGGGTGGAGCGTTCTGTAAAGAAAAACCACACTGGCTTTGAGAGGGAAAGCCCAGCCAGCCTTGCAGGGAGGAAGGCTTCTCAGAACCCGAATTCCAACCAGTTTTCCCAGCCCCAGGAGAGCCTGCGTTGCTGTGAGTTAAGTCCCTGAGCTCTGCGTGAGACCAGCAGAAGGGCTGGGGCACCGAAGACAGACAGATCTCTGTGGGGAACGCTGGCTTCCAGGTTCCCAATGACGCTTTCAGTTGCTTTTTTTGCCCTTTGCCTAAAAACGTCCTTCCAAAAACCATCCCTCTTATTCTCTTCTTCCACCCTCTCCAAACGAAGAAGTGCTCAAGAAAATTCTTTTATGCTGACAGCATCCAAGGCAAACGCACGAGTCCCCAGGAGATTCCTTTTAAAGTGGACGTGGCGCTGCGGGGAGCAGTGCCAGGCAAGCCTTGGCTTTCTGCGGCGAAGAGGCTCCGTGAGCGGGAAGGGCTGACTTCCCAGAACGCCGCTTATCCCAGGTCTGCACAGACAGACAATGCACAGAGAGGACGGGAGCCCATGACGAATGCAGCCTCAATTCATGTAAGAACAGTGACTCTCACAGGTGAGTGCACGGAGTCACAGCACAGCCATCTCCCTGGCCCCCGCTTTCACTCTCCGCAGTTTCAGTGACCTGCAGTCAACCAAGGACCAAAGATATTAAATTAAAAATTCCATAAACAACTTATAAGTTGTAACTTGCATGCCACTGAGCAGCTTGATGAAATCTCACGCCTTCCCCCTGGGTCATGCCTGGGATATGAATCACCGCTTTGTCCAGCGCATCCACATGATTATGCGCTCCCTGCCTGTTAGTCACGTGGGAGCCTTCCCCATGGTCAGATCAACTGTCCGGGTATCACAGTGCTTCCGTTCGTCACCCTTATTTTACTTCATAATGGCCCCAAAGCACAAGAGTAGTGTTGCTGGCAATTCAGATACGCCTGAGAGAAGCCAGAAAGGGCTTCCATTAAGTGCATGTCTAGAAAAAACATAGTAAGTGTCGGGTTCGGAACTACCCCTGCTTTCAGGCGTCCACTGGGGGTCTTGGAACATGCGTCCCATGGATAATGGGGTGGGGAGGGAGAAACTACTGTACATACAAATGCACAATTCCATTTCGATGGAGTCAAAGAGCAGGCAAGCCAGAGCCCAGGGTTAGAGATCAGAGGAATGTTCCATTTGGGCAGGAGTACTGACAGGCGGAAGCAGGAGATTTCTGGGATCCTGGGAGTGTTCCAAATAGTAGTCAGAGTGGTGCTTGCAAGAGGATAAATAGTAAAACTCTACTGAGCCATCTAGAAACACTTCAGTGTGTGTGTGTGTGTGTGTGTTATAGTTTAATTAAAAGGTTAAGAAAAACAGATGCACATGGAACTATGTATTTTGTGAAAACAAAAGGGAATCAGTCTAGAAAAGGGCTTTGCTGTTCACGTGCCATGAACAGGTGACCAGGATTAACTAAGCCCTCTAACCTGACGACCCAAGAGGCAGGAAGAACTGTGGCAAACACAACTGGCTCAGGCTACCCCCACGTTCAGCCACCTTCTTCCCCGCCACTTACCCGATCAAATCGGAAAGTTAAATGCTCACTTCCCAAGTCCCTGCAGCTACAAATGGTCAGAAGACATGGTCCAGGCCAGTGAGACAAAAGCAGACATCTGCTGTGGTTGGAAGCGGGGCTCTGGGGTAGCTTTTGCTTTCTTGACAAAAGGGGGAGTCCCTGGTCCTGCACCCCCCCCCCCCCGCCCCCAGTCATGGTAGATGGAGTGCAGCAGCCACCTGGCAGCCATGAAGCGGCAAATCAAAGCGCTCTGGAGATCAGAATGAGGGAAAGGCAAGCGGCCCTGGATGGTGCGTGCCATTGGGCTGTTGGCCGCCCGCGACTGCCAGCCTTCAAACTTCTTGCTGTGTGAGAAAAATAAGCCCATGTGTTGAAGTTGATATTGCTCACCATTCCAGTAATTGTAGGTAGATTTATCTCTAATAGATGGAGAGCCGAACTAATATTAACCGCTACCATTTCCTGGAACTCCCTGGCTCTGGTTTGCCTGCTCTTTGACTCCATCGAAATGGAATTGTGCATTTGTATGTACAGTAGTTTCTCCCTCCCCACCCCATCATCCATGGGACGCATGTTCCAAGACCCCCAGTGGACGCCTGAAAGCAGGGGTAGTTCCGAACCCGACACTTACTATGTTTTTCCTAGACATGCACTTAATGCGAGGGACTCTGCCAAGCTCTTCTTATGCATCACGTCCTTCTACCCTCATGAGAACCTGATGGCACAGGTACTGTGATTATGCCATTCAAAAGCGGAGAGGAGTGAGGCCTGGACATACCACAAAACCAGTTAGTGGCAGACCTGAGGCTGGTCCCGAGGCCCACGGAACACCGGTCTCTGCTGCATTCCGGGGCCTCATCAGGACCCAGTCCCCATCTTGGTTGTGCCGGATACTAAGTGGAGAGCCTCAGGCATGTTTCTTACCCTCCTGAGCTCAGTTTCCTCACCCGTAGAGTAGAGTGTGATGGCCCTGGCCGGTTTCCTCAGTGGTTAGAGCGTCGGCTCTTGGACCAAAGGGTCTCAGGTTCGATTTCTGGTCAAGGGCATGTACCTCAGTTTCATGTTTGATCCCTAGCCACAGTCGGGGTGCATGCAGGAGGCAACCAGTCACTCTGTCTCTCTCACATCGATGATTCTCTCTCTCTTCCCCCCTCCCTCCCCTTCACTCTCTCTAAGATCAATGGAAAAAATATCCTTGGTGAGGATTAAAAATCCTAATACTAATAAAAAGAATGTGACGAGACTCAGGTAATATAAATAAAAGCACTCTGTAAATGTGATCGCGCTAGGCACTTCTCAGACATGACATGCCAGTGTTTATTTCCTTGGCTAGAATACAAGGAATGCAAGAGATCAAGTTACGAAGGTCGTTTGGGCTGAAATGCCCTTGGTTTCTGCTGTACCTGGCACCGAACACAACAACTGAAATTAGCACGCCCTGCCCTGCCCACCTCCTTCCCTTTCCGCTGCTCTCCCAGCAGCAGTGTGGGCATCTCAGGAGGGGGACAGTGACCCTTGGCACACAGTGATTTGATCTGGAAGCATGCCTCCTGAAGAAAGGACTGATTCTGCAGGACTATCACCAAGGGTGGGATTTGGGAAAACCTCTGAAAGGTGCTCAGGCGTGTCAGCTTGGGTCTGGACACCCGCTGCTGCGCCACAGCCCAGAGGCGCTGTCTCAACCTCACACTCCTTGGCGAAGCTCGACCTCTATACACTCACACTGCAGTGCTGGACCAGGGATTAAGGAACCAGAAATGAGACAGAAAGGGATCAATCAGCATTTCAACATCCCCGTCTGCATATCAGATGCAGCTGCCGGACAAGGTGTGACTGTTGGGGAGCAGGGCCTCACTCACCCACAATCATGGAGGAAGCTGAAACTACCTTTGTGTAGACACTGGCCTCAGGGTACTCATCTGAGCCCCAAATGTACAAGCGAGACCTACAGGGGAGGCAGCATTACATACTGGTTAGGAGTTTGGGCAAGAATCTTAAGTGCCACATAATCTTTCTTTTTAAAAAACAGTTTTATTTTTATTGTTGAAATTATTACAGATGCCCCCCTTTTTTCCCATTGACTCCCTCCACCTTGCCCCCCGTTTCATCACACTATTGTCTGTGTGCATGGGCTATGCATATATGCATATAAATTCACCAGTTAACCTCTCTCCACCCACCCTCCCCCGCCTTCCCTCTGAGATTCTGCAGTCTGTTCCATGCTTCTATGTTTCGGAATCTATTTTGTTCATCAGTTTATTTTGTTCATGAGATTCCACATATGAGTGAGATCATATGATGCTTGTCTTTATCTGACTGGCTTATTTTGCTTAGCATAATGCTCTTCAGGTCCCTCCATACTGCCTCAGGGTTAGAGTTCCTTTTTTTTATTTATTTTTTTTAGAGTTGCATAGTACTCCATTGTGTAAATGTACCCCAGCTTTTTTTTATCCACTGATGGGCACTTGGGCTGTTTCCCAATTTTAGCTATTGTAAATTGCGCTGCTATGAACACAGGGGTGCATATATACTTTCTGATTGGTGTTTCTGGCTTCTTAGGATATATTCCTAGAAGTGGGATCACTGGGTCAAATGGCAGTTCCATTTTTAATTTTTTGAGGCAACTCCATACTGTTCTCCACAGTGGCTGCACCAGTCTGCATTCCCACCAGCAGTGCACGAGGGTTCCCTTTTCTCCGCATCCTCGCCAACACTTGTCATTTGTTGATTGACTGATGGGAGCCATTCTGGCTGATGTGAGGTGGTACCTCACTGTCATTTTAATTTGCATCTCTCTGATGATCAGTGACATTCAGCATTTTTCCATATGTCTCTGGCCATTTGTATGCCCCCCACCCCCCTTTTTTTTCTTAAAGCCTCACCAGAGGACGTTTTTCCCCATTGATTTCTAGAGAGAGTGGAAGGGAGGGAGGAGGGGGGAGAGAGAAACATCAATGTGAGAGAGACACATTGATTAGTTGCCTCCTGCCTGCGCTCCTACTAGGGCTGAGAACCTGCAACCGAGGTACATGCCCTTGACCGGGAATCTAACCAGGGAATCTTCAGTCCACAGACCAACGCTATAACTACTGAGTTATACCGACCAGGCCTATATGTCCTCTTTAGATAAGTGTTTATTTAGGCCCTCTGCCTGTTTTTAAATTGGATTGTCTTTCTTTTGTTGAGTTGTATGAGTACTTTACATATTTTGGACATTAACCCTTTATAAGATGTATTATTGGCAAATATGTTCTCCCATACAGTGGGCTCCCTTTTCATTTTGATGGTGGTTTCTTTTCCTGTGCAGAAGAAGCTTTTTAGTTTAATGTAGTCCCATCTGTTTATTTTTTCCTTGGTTTCTCTTGCCCTAAGTGTTGTATCAGTGAAAATTCTGCTACGTGAGCTACTTGATATTTTGCTGCCTACATTTTCTTCTAGGATTTTTATGGTTTCATGACTTACATTTAAGTCTTTTATCCTTTGTATGTTTATTATTGTGTATAGTGTAAGTTGGTGGTCTAGTTTCAGTTTTTGCATGTGTCTGTCCAATTCTCCCAACACCATTTATTGAAGAGACTGTCTTTACTCCATTGTATGCTCTTGCCTCCTTTGTCAAATGTTAACTGAGCATAATAATGGCTTGGCAAGACCCCCAATTTTGAAGAGAACATGATTAACTACAGGAGTTAGCACGGGACCTGGGCCTCTGCCAGAAATTCACTGTGGGCATCAGGCGTCCCGGCTTCTACAAGGCAGCCAGAGATGGATGTGGTGGTGAGTGTATGGTGCTGCTTCATGGCTTTACAGAAGGTAAAGAACAGAACCCCAAGGCTGTTGATTAATGACTTGCTATAGCCTGAGGGCTGTGTCCAAGGAATGAAGACTTATTGGCTTAAGAGATTTGCGTAAGAGTCTAGGCTAGGAGTCTCCTTGTTGGTTGACGGACAGCATCCATCTTCAAGAATAGAAACCACAGGCTTCAATAGTCAATGAGGACAGAGAAGTTTTTAAAATTTAGCATTTACCTATGAAAAAGATTTAGTTTATTAATTGTCTGTAAACTCAACATGCAGCAAGAGGTGACGATGTGGCTTCCAAAACAACCAACAGGATGGTAGGTGGGATGAGGGCAGGTGGGTGTGAGGGGAGGCTGTGGGGAGGGTCAGACAGAGTGGAGAGCCAGACTCCTCCGCTTTCATCCCGCTCTGCCACTCTCTAGCTGTGGGAACATGCCAACCACCTCATGCATCTCTCCTCAGCTGTCCTGGGAAGGAAGATGGACCAGTACCTGTCTCACGGGGCCATTGTAAGGATCAAACGAGATTCTCTCTCCGTGCTTGGAACAGTGTTTGGCGCATGAGAAGCACTTGGTGCGTGTTACTAAGGAGAAGAATGTATGGGAGTTGGAACGGTAAGACTGCCATGAGAAGGTGTCTGATACTGAGTTTATAAAAGAAACATGGTGTATGAGTTAATAACAAGATGTGGTGTATATGATATGCAAATATCACACACATACAATGGAATACTACTCAGCCATAAAAAGATGAAATACTGCCATTTGTGACAACATGGATGGACCTTGAGGGTGTCATGCAAGTGCATCCAACCTAATTAGTGCTTGTCCTTGCTTTTCTGACTATACAGAGAAAGGCAGCAGCCAGGGTCCCCGGCGTTCTGCTCAGGCGCAACCTCAAACAGAGCGCTGTGCTCAGTTCAGGTGTCACAGTCGGAGAAGGCCAGTCAACACAGAGGACAGCAAAGGACCACGCCCGGAAGGCAAACCTTTTCCCAACTGCAGTGCTTGTGACGAATTTATCAAAACTGGGATCTGGTGGCCAGCAAAGGCAAGAGGATGACCTTCAGATATGTGGATGGTTTGTGAGCATGAGGTGAGACTGTGCAGCGCGGAAGGTCGGGCCGAGAGGACGGCAGGCCTGGGTCTGAGGAAGGCCTGAGAGGACGCCTTCCACGGGGCCGCTCCTCGAGGGAGCAGGGAACCCTCGGGCAGAGCTGGCGGCTGTCTGTCAGGGACACGGGAGGTGAAGCAAAATCACTTTTTAAGCCCTTTTGGAGCCTAGTTCTCTATGACTCGAAGGTGAAGCAGCTGGGACCTGTGCAAGCGGCAGCGTTTGAAAGTAAACTCGTATTCATCCCGCAGCAGCCAACGGGCCTGCCCGCGGCCTGGGCCTCATAAGTCAGCGCAAAGGGTGATTTTGATTAAAAGAAAACACAGCACAAAACCTAAGCCCTAAATTAATTAGAGGAACCTTCACTGAATTTTACTCAGCACATGTATTGGGGGAGAGGTTTGGCCTAAGGGCACAGGAGCCAAGCACCGCAGGGCGCTGCCCCTGGGAGGGTGTGGAGGGGAGGTCCTTGGAAGCACACCTGGTCCGGGCCCCAGCAGCCAGCTTCAAAGGGCCCCTCACTCTCGTCAGGGCCAACGTGGTCATAATAAAACAGGGGCTGTCTGACCACAGGAAAACAGAACACCTGAAAACTACAGGAAGCAAAAGAGAAAAGTGGGAAATTTTTTTGGTACTGCATCAAAACCCCATGACTTCATTCCAGAAACAGGCCATTGGGACAAACACCAGCTTCCTTTTCCATGGGAGGTGAGAAGCACGTTTTGAACCCCAACAGCATGTGCGTGCTCTGTGCGGAGATCTGTGAGCTGAGATAAGGGACTCGGCGGGGGTGGGGGGGGTGGGGGGGCTGTGGAGCTAAGGAAGGCCTTCCTTCCTCCGTCTGAAGCCCAACACACACGGGGCGAGAGGCTGGGAGAGCAGCGCGCCCTCCTCCCGGTCCGGTGGGCAACTGTGTGCTATTTCTGCTATTTCGTCTTACGATTAACACGCTGTCCACTAACAGGAAGTGTAAGACTGTTCGCCACAGCATTGTTTGTAAAAGCGAAAAACCAGAAATGACCAGATGTCCAGTGGTTAACAAATGGTTAGAAAGTTAGTTGTGAAACGTTCTCATCCTGAGTGTTCTGCATCAGTTTAAGAAAACAGACCTACGCGTGTCTGTGACAGAACAATACTTGGGATTATATTAAGAGGAAAGTGGATTTTAACACGTTAGCAGGATAGTCTTCTTTCGTCTTTGCACCAGGTCCAGACAAATACTTATACCAGCTTCCGTCAGCCATTCTGGGTCAAAACCATTGGCCCAAACACAAACTAATCGGGGCCGGAGGGTGGGCGGGCGACTACTCTGTAGAAGGAGGTGGAAGGAGGGTTACCTGAGAGCCCGGTGCTTCTGAAAGGGAGCCGGAGGCCTGAGGCCGCTGAGCCAGGGCTGTGACGGGCACAGGGTTAGGACTGCCGAGCGCACCACACAGCCAAGAGGATGGGCAGTGAGAGGGAGCCGTTAGGGACTGGCTTAAGCATGTGCATTAGTTTCTTAGAAAAACCTAACAAGTGCCACACAGGGCAGCAATACCGATGTACACATACTTACAAAATCTTTATTTTCAGAAAGATTCGCAAGACAATGCTAGCAGGGACATCTTGGGTAGGAATTAGTGGTGGGGATGGGATTTGATACCTTTCTAAACTGTTAAAATTTTCCTGTGAAATATTTTTATTGAAAAAAAAATGATGGCTAACTAAGCAGTGATTGTAAACTGATTTATATCTTACGTTTTTCTATATGAAAAAACCCTACTAAATGTGACTGCAAAACTGTAACACCGTGTACAGTGAAAGTATGTAATTAGGGGCCTCCCGAGGAGAAGCCTATCCCTCCCCTGGAAATACCTGCGTGATGAGTAACCAGGGAATGGCCTAGAAGAATGAACAGGGAAGGTTATTTGAGTTCAACTGTTCAGGACGTGTCTGTGGTCTCTGCTGGCTAACGAGGCGGGAGCGCGGGTGTCCCTCAGCAGGAAACAGGAACCGGTGGCCAGCGCCGGGGGTGGAGCTGGCCTTTGGGGCAGGAAAGGGCAGGGTCTGCTTCTGGCTAGCTGAGAGCCCCAAGGTTCTTCAGAAAACGCTGGCACAGGCTAGCACCTCCTGTCACGAAAGGACAGAAACGTCCACATGGCGGTTCAAACAGAGAAACCACGGGAGGAGGTGGAGGGGACCCCGGCCTGGCGTGCAGGGCGGAGGGCAGGGATTCCCAGATGGACCTGGACGTTTTAGAAGCTGCACAGGCCATGGCGGGAGCTCAGGGAAGAGCTCTTTCTTCTCAGGCTGTGGTCAGAGTCTGCCCAGAAGCGAGGGACGCTGTGGCGGGCAGCGCCCGAGGGGACAGGGTGGCCTCACGCAGAGATTAGACCAGAAGTGAGGAGCGGAGGAGGATCTTATGTGTTGTAGAAACATTGCTAATGTAACTTACTGCAAGCTATCAGTTTGAGCATCTCTGTTTAACATTCAAGATTTTGGGGGGTTGTTTTTGCTTTTAATCCCATTCTTTTCATTTATAAACTAGAGGCCCGGTGCACGGATTCGTGCACCAGTGGGGTCCCTCGGCCTGGCCTGTGGGGATCGGGCCGAAATGGGCTCTCTGACATCCCCTAAGGGGTCCTGGCTTGCGAGAGGGCACAGGCTAGGCTGAGGGACCCCGCTGGTGCCAAGGGACCCCACCGGTGCATAATCGGGGCCGGGGAGGGACTGTGGGAGGGCTCCAGGGCATGTCCGTCCCATCTCACCCAGTCCCGATCAGGGCAGATTGGGCGGGCTGGCCCGCTGGGGAGGGACTGCAGGAGGTTGGCCAGCCGGGGAGGGTCTGCGGGAGGGCTCCAAGGCATGTCCGGGCGGTCTCACCCAGTCCTGATGGGCCGGACCCCAGCAGCAAGCTAACCTACCCTCCTGGTGGTCAGTGCACATCATGGCGACTGGTTGAACAGTTGGACACTTAGCATATTGGGCTTTTATTATATAGGACAAGCATCTTACACTTGCAAAAAATGTCCTTTTTTTAAAAAATATTTTTTAATGGATTTCAGAGAGGAAGAGAGAGGGAGAGAGAAATAGAAACATCAATGATGAGAGAGAATCATGGATCATCTGACTCCTTCACACCCCCTACTGGGGATCGAGCCCACAACCATGGCATGTGCCCAAACCGGGAACTGAACCATGACCTCCTCATTCATAGGTTAATACTCAACCACTGAGCCACACCAGCCGGTCCAAAAAAATGTCCTTTTCATTTCTTAGCAAAATTAGCTTTGTGAACACTCTAGCCAGTGGTGTTTGTCGGGAGGAGAGGTGGGTGCTTCCAGGCTCCGGTTGGTAAGGGGACGGGCAGAGGGGGCCTCTGAGGGGCCAGGGGAGGGTGGCAGCAGCAAACGACAGGGCTGGCCCGGCTCAGAGTCTGGGGAGAGGAGGCCAAGGCCGGTGAGGAAACCAGACAGCTGGGAGCGAGAGGGCTGGCTCTGAGGCTGCATCCCTGGGTGCCCTGTCGCTTCTTGGGCAACCTTCACCCGGAGCCAGAGGGCCTAGATGACAGCATCCAACACGTCCTCAGTGATCACTATTGGCCGAACAAGAGGGGACTGACAGCACGCAGCCATTTTAGATGCACCAAGCCGGCAAATCCCTGACCCAGCCTCATCCACGTTCCGAGTGATCTGTACGTATTCCTCCCAGGCACCCCTCCCCCTTGCCCGCCGAGGAGCCGAAGCTCGGTGTGCCTGGGAAACTCTCGCAAGGCCACGCAGCTTGTGGTGGAGTCAGAACTGACTCCAGCTCAGCAGCTGGGCTCCCGGGCTGGCCTGCCAGACGCACACCCTCTCTGGGCTGGCACCGAAGACTGGCGGGCTCTGGGAGAGGTCAGCCTGCGTCCTCAGGGGAGGTTTCTCTAACACGAGGCAGATCAACCAGGCCTTGCTCAAGAAGCGCTGGGTTCCTGCGCTGTGAAATCCCTCAAAGCCACAGGCCCAGCCAGTTCCCTGGGGTCGCTCCTTGCCTCCAGCCAGGGCCACCTCATCCCCTCCCGAAAGCCCCTGTGAGTTCTGAGCAGCCCAAATAGAGGCTCGTCGGTGCCTGAGGCCAGCCAAGAGGTCTCAGGCTCTTCTAAACTCAGGCCTGGTACCCAAACAGCCTCCTAATTCCATCTGCCTCTAGACTCAGTCTCTCTGATCATGTGTCAGGCCCAGTCTGGGTAATCTTCCCAGAACTCCATTTTTATTATGTCATTCTTGGAACTGAGGAAAGCTCCCGCCGCCTGGATGGCCACGGGCCAAGTCTTGAGTCTGGCCTCCATGGAACTCCACTGTGCAGCCTGGCCTCGCTGTCCCGCTCCGTCTCACAGGTTCTCCATGGCCGTCCTCTCCAGGAAACCCGTTCTCATTTACTGCCCACTTCCACCATCGATTCACCGCGCACGCCTGCCAGGCTTGGCTCTGGGTTCCCTGCCCTCCGCCCCGCCCCAGTCTCAGCGCTCTCCCTCCTCACCACCCAGCTCAAGCCTCACAGCTTCCCAGGGGCCCTTTCTAACAAGCCTACCAGCATTAAACGCTCGCTTCTCAGAACTCTCAGGGTGCGGCCTAGGATCTGTCTATGTCTTGTGATCAATATTCCAACTCTCAAACAATACACAAAGAGATCGCGCTGTACACAACATTCACTTCTGCCACACGTGTCGCGTGCCCCTCAGGGCCAAGCACTGTGGTCCACAGCGGGCGGAAGACACAGTCCCTGGCTTCGAAAAGCTGGGTCAGAGGAGAGATGCGTTAGCTCAGACGTAAAAGTGCTGTTTTTGTAGGTTACAGATGGTTGAATGTTGGCAATTTAGTATTGTTCCATTCTAAAGATAATTATCCAATCATGTAGCGAGATCAGGATGGAGAAACAGCAGAGCCCTCGGGCACGGAGGAGGGTCCGCCACCTCTCCCGCCAGGGCAGGGCCTGGCACTTTTGGAAGGCAGGGGTCTGTGGGCTGAGTCGTGATAATTTGAGTTGTACAACAGCGAGGAACATTCTAAAGACAACATGAGAAAAGGCAAGGGGGTAAGAAAGAACAGGCAGACAGCAGGTGTTATGGGCTGAATTATATTTCTCCAAAATTTTTATGTCGAAGTCCTAAGCCCAACACCCTAAATGTTGCTGCATTTGCAGACAGGGCCTTTAAAGAGGTAGCTCAGTTAAAACAAAGCCAGTAGTTTGGGCCGTAACCCAATCTGGTTGGTGTCCTTATCTAAGAGGACATTAGTACGGAGAGGGAGAGGCAGGGATGCTCACACAGAGAACAAGACCGCTGGAGGACACAGCGAGCAGGCAGCCATCTGCAAGCCGAGGCGCGAGGCTTCAGAAGAAACCAAACCCGCTGACACCTCGACCTTGGACCGCTAGCCTCTAGAGCTAGAGGACAACACATTTCTGTTGTCTGAGCCACATACCAGTCTGTGGTATGTTGTTTGTCAGCCCTGGCAACCTCATACAATAGGGTTCTATGAACTCTTTGGGGTGGCTGGAGGGGGAAGCAAAGAATGGCAAGAGAAGAAACTGAAACAAACAAACAAACAAACAAAAAACAAAATAAACAGGTAGGAGGGATGGTGTGGGGGACCTTGACTACTGTATTAAGAAACGTGGCTTTTCCTGCAGATGAGGGGAAACTTTTGGAGGGTTTTAGCAAGGAGGTGGCAGAATCGTAAGCTGTTTTAGGTGGAGCTGCCAGTGGAAGTGCGGAAGGTGGGTTTGACGGGCAAGATTAAAGGTAGGGAACAATGCGGAGGCTGCTGGATTGCTGCATGCGAGCCATTGGGTTCTAAGCAGAGAGCCGGTCGTGTTAGGGGTGGGGACTTGAGAAATCATATGAGGTGAGCTCACAGTGATGGCATAAGCCCTCCTGGGGGGGGGAGGGGAGGGGAGGGATGGCTGGATGACCCCCAGGTTTCTACTATGAGTCCAACACTAGAGGAGGTGAGCAGATGGGGTGGGAAGAGGGGATTACTAGTGTGAGATGCTTGTGATGATGCCAAACGGGCAGGTAAGCATCGCATCTGATCTTTAAGAGAGAGCTGGGCTGGGCTGGGCTGGCGATTTGGGAGCCTCCAGCTCAGACAGGCGATGTGTCCAGCAGTGCCCCTGCCCCACTTGCATCCTGGGGACTTGTGTATTATCCGTGTGCACATGAGCTCTTGGCGTGTTCTCCGTGACTGTCAGCTGCGGCCCTCGGGGTGCCCGAGGCTGCTTTGCCTGTGAACACTAGAGCCAGCAGTGCCTGGGAACATGCCTCTCTCCAGGCACGCCGACCGCAGGGGCAGGGGTCACACACTCCGGGCCCCTTGCTCCGAAGGGGACAACGCGGCGCGGCGCCGCCGTGCCTCCAGAGCAATCCCAGTGACCTCACTCACTGTCCTGACACCCAGCGGCCTCCTTCCCCCTCACTCCCACTCCCCCTTCTGTGTTCCCCTCCTGGGAATACTTCCTAATAATCTCTTCCATGAGTCTTGTCTGAGGGTCTACGTGGGAACCCCACCTAACTCAGGGATGTGAATGAGACCACCCCAGCAGGATACACAGCCAAGAGGAGACCTCCGGGGCACCAACTCTGGACAGACAGGCGGACAGGCAGGCAGACAGACAGCAGACAGCCAAGGAGATGGAGAAAGTGCGGCAGGGGGGACAAGGAGAACCAGGGAGGGGTTGCATGAAAGCCAGGTGGCAGAAATTCCCGGGAAGCAAGAGCCATCAATGGCACCAAACAAAGCAGAGGGGTCCAACCAGACAGGAATTACAATGAGTTACAGATGGGGTGCTCACAGGGCACAGCGACCTCAGGAAATGTTCCCCAGGCTCGTGGCCCCAGCCCTTGGTCTACAGTGCTGCATCCTCACCTGTGCACACAGATCCTCCCATCCCTTCCCTCCTCTTCCTCCTCATGGACAGCGGGTTTTAAATATATACATATACTTAAATTCCAGTTTCGCCTCTAGGATTAGAGCGGTATCCGTAACTGAGAGCAGGCGGGCACTCGGGCATCTGGGAGGTCAGGGGAGGTGTGGGTGCTGATGCATTTATAGAATCAAAGGGCCAGCAGGCCGATGGCTCCGTTTTCCCTGTGGGGCAGGAGGCAAAGCGGGGGAGGGAGAGTGGGGCCAGTGGTGACGACAGAGGGAAGGCTGGGGGGAGCCCTGAGGCCCCAGGCTGGAGGAGCATGGAGGAGCCTGAGCCTGAGCTGGGGTGGGCATGTGACAGCAACAGGGGACCGTGAAGGGCGGAGCTCCTCCCTGAGGCAGGCCTGAGGGCCACGATGGAGGAGTTCCCACGCCTGGGAGGGACCAGACTGCCATGTTCTTGAAGGATTAGAAGTAAAAACTTTGAGAAAAACTTTAGAGGTGAAAACTTCATGCATATTAGAGAAGGTTCACACATGGACTCTTTAAAAACCCTCCTGAGGATGTGTTTTCACTTATTCAGAGACAGAGGAAGGGAGGGGCATAGACATGCTCCAGCCCACTGGCCACCGGTAGGGCTGCACGCGGGCTCCCAGTTTCCAGCGTCACGGAACAGTGCTCAGGCTTGTGCGGGCCACAGAGCTCAGGGCGCACACTTCCTTTTGGCCATAACAGAGCGACACACTCAGGGTTCCCTGTTATTGTGGGGCGTCTTGGTGGGCAGGGGCGAGGCACTCGCGTGGGAGGGCAGATGTCTCCTTTCCCTGGAACCTCAGGGCCGGTGGTGGCAGCAGCTGGAGGAGCTGCATCAGACTTGGGGCTGGTCATCGACTGCCTCCTCAACGTGATATATTTTAATGTTTTTCTCAGCACAAGCTTGACTTTAACAACGAATCCAGAAAAAAGGGGGCATGGTAATAAATCACAATAAAAACCAACAGAGATTTCTTCTGACCCCGCCACTATAGCTCTTCCACCCACCAGCCCGTCAGAGCTTGACTGACAGCACTGAGAGAGGCGGCATCCAGGGCATCCAGCTGGGCCCTGGGGCCAGGCGGCCAGGCAGCCAGCCTTTAGAAGCCCCGATCTCCCTGATCTCCCCATCTTCCCGGGCCAGAGTCAGGATGCCTCCCTGGCTGAGGGTGGGGGTGAGGACAGGAGGAAGTGAAGAGGTGGCGGCCAGGCAGGGGAGAGCAGGACAGGATGAGGTCAGGCTGCCCCTGGCGCGCAGCCCCTCCAGGGCTGAAGGAGCGAGAGGGAGAGTCTGCAGAGAGTCGCTGGGGTCTCGCCTACGGGAAAGGCATCTTTAATAATTAACAAATGAGAAAAGGCACAGAGTCAGCAATGTGACCCCTGGCATTTTGAAAGTCTGAGCAAATCGCCACGCCTCCACAGCCTGCAGTCGCATTGCAGGCGCCCCAGCCAAGGAAGGCTGAGCCGGCTGGGAGCACCCGAAACTCCTGCAACCGAAGGAAACTCACAGCCACATCTGACGAGACCCACAATTCACCACTGGGTACACGGAAGGCACAAATGGATAACCGTTCCTATAGATTACTGACATTAGCAGGTCAGAGCCAAACAGAATTCCAGTTTTTCTCTTCTCACTTTGCTAACACTCCAGTATATGTTGCTTTCTCCCCCCATTCCCGCCCCCTGCCCATAGCTATGCTCTCTCTCATGTGTAAAAGGACAAAGGTGCTGGGTCCAAGGCTCCTTGTTTTTATCCCGACCTTCGTGTCCTCCCTCAGTTCAAGATACACAGACTATTATTTCCACACAAGGCAAGTGCCATCGAGTTCCTTGAAGGCAGGGAGATGGCCCAGGGGAGGAGGACAGCTGCACTGGCTCTGCTCCTCAGTCAGTCCTTCTGAGCCCGAGCCATCCCGGCGAGCGCGGAGAGGAGCGGCCAGGGCGCGGAAGGAAACCAGAGAGTGTGAGGGCGCCAGGAGGAGGAGAGCGCGCTGTCAGGGGGAGGAGGGCAGGGTGGGAGCTGCTGCCGAGGTGGGGGGAAGTCCCATAGCACCTGGCAGCGGGCAGGAGCACCTCAAGGCACCGCCAAGGCTTCTACCTTGTGCTCGGCCATCCTTTCAAGACCATGCGGTATCTTCAAAGAAAAAAAAAGGCGGCATCTTGGATCCCTGCGTTGCTTAGGAGACTTCTTCACCAGGCTCTCATTTGTGTAGCGAAACTGAACAAAGTCGGAGAACCGATGTTTACAACTCTGGTTCCTCCGTTCCCTTCAGAACCGCTAGTTTCTCCGTGTGCATGGAAGGGCGGACTCTTAGCCCACATTCAGGCAGATATAATTTCTGAATGTGAAGACAAAGAAAAACAAAGGCCACAGCAAGGCTTCTAGTACATGGATACCAACAGTGTATTCTTCCTCCTGGCTCCGTACACGAAGGCAGCGCTCGGGGCCACCGGGGCTGGGCTGACCACAGCCCGCGGAGCTGAGGCCTCCTCACCTGTGCTGACCTCCCAGGGCGCAGGCGGATGGTTCGCAAGCTGGGAACACACGCCCTCAACTGACGTTCATCACTATGCCCCCCAGGACCCGGTCACCCAGAACTGAGGCCTCAGAGGGACGCGGGCACTTGGAGAATGAAGAAACCGAGTGGAGAGGTGGCAGGGCCGGCCACCCCACACAAGCCTCTCTGACCTTCGCCAGCTTCCCCTCTGAGCACAACTTCCCTACCACGTCCACACGCTGTCTCCCCTTCCTGGCCACCCACTCACTCTCCTACCAACTGCAATCTGGCCCCGCTCTCCCCCACCCATGAATAAATGCACGCGTGTCAAGACCACAGCATCGTTGTGTGGTCCCACCCAAAGGTCACGTCTCTCCCTCCCTTTCACACGCCCTCAGCAGCATCCCACACCCGCTCCCACCTTCTTCACTCCTTCCTGGCTTCTGGTGCCTGAGTTTTCTCTACACGAACCCCCTCCTCCCCCTCCCTCACCTTCCTCCCAACCTCTTCTCTCACTTTCCTCTCTCCCTGGTGATGTCAAGGGGCTCAGATTTTAAAGTCTTTGTGGGCCAAAGGTCCTAATCTCTCCAGTGAGCTCCTGACTTGTGGACCCCACCGAGTTCTCAGTATTGAAGAGCTGCTTGGGCATCAACCTGATGCATGTGAAACTGGGATCTTTATTTTCCCCTCCAAAGCCTGCCCCTCTCAGAGTCCGAGCCTGCTATCCCTCATTATCTACCAGCCCCTCAGTCCCAAGCCCGGACATCATGCTGGGCGGGCACTCTGGTCCTCTTCTGCACAGTCCATCGACCCAGACCTGCCAGAACGCATGCAAACAGGCCTGCTCCCTGCGCCCCACACGGCACCAGCGGGGCGCTCCCGTGCAGACTGCAGCCTTCCTCCTGCGCCTCCCCTCCGTGAGCTGCTGCGCCCACCGCCCAGCAGCCAGAGCAGCATGTAAACCCACGGGACAGGGGCGCTTCCCTGCTCAAGGCCCTTGGGGCTCCTGCCTGCTCTCCCTGACCTCAGGCTGCACTGCCCTCCCTCTGTCCCTGTCCCTGCCCCTCTGCCCCTCTGCCCCAGCATGCCCCTCCTTTCCTGCCTCAGGCTTTCCAGCCTCCCCCAGAGGCATTAGCAACCCCTCACTAGAAATCACTGGGCTCCCTTCGCCCCACTTCTCAGCACCTGCAACCAGAAGTGCACGTGGCAAGGTCCCCCTAAGCAGAAGCTTCCTGAGGGCTGGGCCCTGTCCCTGCGGGTGGAGCCACCCACCAGCCCAGTGAATGGGGCGGAGGGGCGCTCGGGTGGGGCGGCTCTCCTGAGGAGGCACGAGTCAGAGCTGAGGGCAGCCCTGAGCTGTGAGCATGGGGTTCGCAGCCACCCAGGCTGCCCTGCTGCAGCAAAGCGCCAGCCTGCAGGGTCGGGCTGGCTCCACAGTTCCCTCACGCTTGGGCTCCATGGGTAGTCACTGCGGAATCGGGCGTTTACTTAAAATCAGCGAGAACACGCAGGCGTGGGGGCTGCCATCTGAAGAGGGGCGATTCCTAGATGGCTGCCTTCCCACCTGTCTGACGGAGGATTCCAAACGCTTGGCGCTCGCCCAGAGTGGGCAGGATGAGAGCTTATGTTGCCATAGCAACCGCAGTGCTCCTGGGGCCTAGGCTGGAGGTTTCAGATAAACAACTATTCAGAGAAGTGAAGAAAACCAGCAAAGCAGAGAGGGACAAAAATGGCAAAAAGGCAAGAAGTACTCCTACAAGCCTGCAAGGCAGTCCACAAACGAAACGCAGGAGCGGGAGACGGCTCCTCTCCCCAGTGGCCTCCTGCTGGGACGGATCCCAAACAAAAGCCCCCACTGACCCAGACATCTGCTACCACTAAACACTTAGGAACCAGTAATTTCCTACAGGGTTTCCCCCTGGGCTTTAAAGGGTTACTGCCTGCCAGGCTACCAAACCCGGCCTTCTCCAAGTCCCCAGCCACCACGTGAAGTGACTATTAGAACTTCAAAGGAAGAATTTGGTCCCGGAAACGGCCTTATGCTAGTTTTTTCCTGAATAGAGACACCAGGAAAATGTCAGAAGGCAAGTCCAAATCCACACCCTGCAAGACTTAAAGCGTAACAACCACATCCCAGGGGCATCACATCCCTGGGAGGATGAGTAACCTGGTCCGACTTAATTAAAAAGGAAACACAGCAGATTTGATACAGGGCCTAATGTGTGAGGAAGGGAAGGAGGCAGGGGAGGGGGGAGGAGGCGAGGGGGAGGAGGAGGCGCGGGAGCAGGGGTGGGGGGAGGGATCCGCGGGGCTTTACCTCAGCACCTGCAGCTGCTCCGGGGAGTTCCGCAACTCGTCCTGGAGGCGCCGCCAGCGCAGGCTTGCCCGCAGCTCCTGCTGTTCCTGGGCCTCGTGGGGGGCCAGCTGCTTAAGCCAGACACACAAACACACGTGCACAAAACACCGTCACTGTTGTCCTTGTGCAAGGTCAGAGCCGCCTGGGAAGCGGCGGCTTTATTTCAGGGAGGACGGCAAAGAAGGCCTCCTGCGGCCCCTGCACCCATCGGAAATGTCAGGAGGCCCGGGCCTCTTAGGTGCTGGAAGGAAGAACCAGCTGTTCACCATCTTGCTGCCTGTTTGGGAGGCAGCCCTGGCCCAGGAGCCCACCCCGCCTTGAAGAGAGCAGGCTTCCCTCGGGGCCATTTCCACTGGGATCCCATCCAGCCCTTTCCTGCTTTGTGTCTCTGCACAGGGTGGGGAAGGTCCCAACGTTTGCCTCTCTCCCCAGCCCCCATTTTTGTAAAGGGCTGTTTACTGTGGAGCCTGCTAATGCAACCCAGATGGTTCTGTTTGCATATAACCAGACACAGTGCCGGCCTGGACGCTCTGTGTGGGGGGAGGCCTGCACCTGCGCTGCTGTCCCATCAGCCTCTGTCCCTCCCGTACCTCCTTAAGGGAGGGCAGCAAAACCTCCACTGGGGAGGGACTAGGCCAGTACCTGGTCGCATTTCCGGAAATATAAGGTCTCTAAGGGTTCATTCAACAGACATTTACAGAGTCACTGCTAGGCCCTGGGGATATTACGGACACAGCCCCTACCCCATGGAGTCTAGCGGGTGCAGGGGGTAAAAGGGGGTGGAATAAGAACACCCCCTGAGCCGAAACCGGTTTGGCTCAGTGGATAGAGCGTCGGCCTGCGGACTGAAGGGTCCCGGGTTCGATTCCGGTCCCAGGCATGTACCTTGGTTGCAGGCACATCCCCAGTAGGGGGTGTGCAGGAGGCAGCTGATCGATGTTTCTAACTCTCTATCCCTCTCCCTTCCTCTCTGTAAAAAATCAATAAAATATTAAAAAAAAAAAAAAAAAAAAGAACACCCCCTGAAGGAAGAAACCAAATGCCTCCTGGCCAACCAGGGGGGTCGGAGGCTTTCCTCAGAGGGTGGCAGGACCTGAGCTGGTCTCCAGGGAAAGCAGGAGTCAGGCCCCAGGAGGAATGTCAGGAAGAGGGAAGGCTCGTGGGGCCGGAAAGAGCCTGTGTGTTTAGGGAATGGCAGGGATGTGGTCAGGCGAGGAGCGGGCTGCATCGGAGAGGGACAGAGGTGCCAAGCAGCCAGCAGAGGCCAGATGACCTACAGCAAGCATGTCAAACTCACGGCCCACGGGCCGCATGCGGCCCACAACAAATATTTTTGCGGTCCGGCCAATATAACGGTATGTAGGAAACGTTTTAATAAAATTTTCATAACTTGTTACAATATCCTGTTATACATAATTATTAATAACGAACTACAACATTTGCTAATGACTGATTACTATAATCCTGTTGCATTCATTTCCCTTCCCCGCCTTCTGCGCAGGCGCACCATTTCTCTCCACTAATACCAGCAGTGAATATTTTAGCAGCCGATTGCCACATTAGTCTTGGACTGACTTGTTTGGTGTGTGCAACAGGAAATACTTTGCTTTTGGAGAACAAGAAAAATAGGTTTATTTGCGTTACACTTATTAATTTGTGAAGTTATTCAGTGTCTGGTAAGTTAATGTTCAAGAAAAAATATTAACTTTTATTAAAATGTTCTATTATTTTATGTTAATGATGACTCATTTATTTCAGCCCTTTGTATTCAGCATGTCTCTATCGAAATAAATCTACGTTTCTATGAAAAGTGAAGCTTTTGTTTTCTTGCGGCCCACATAAACTTAAACCTGATTTATTTGGCCCGTGTTAGCCTTTGAGTTTCACATGCTTGACCTACAGGCTTGGTATGTCCTGTTGTTATGGACTGAGTTATATTCCCTCCCCCAAAATTCATAAGTGGAAGCTCTAACCCAAATGTGACTGTATTGGAAATGGGGCTGTTAAAGAGGTAGTTAAGGATGACAAGGCCGTGGGGGCGGGGCCCTCGTTCAATAGGACTGGCATCCTCTATGAAGGGAAGAGACACCAGCGTGGCTCTCTCCACAGCAGCACCGACGGCACCGGCACCGTGAGAAGGTGGCCGTCACCAGCCAGGGCAGAGAGGTCAGGCCTGTCAGCACCTTGATCTTGGACGTCCAGTCTCTAACCCTGTAAGCAAACCATGGTCCGCTCCAGCCTCCCAGTCTGTGATATGGTGTCCTGGCTGCAGGCTGCTTAAGACCCCTGGGAAAGAGTTAGACCTGATCCAGGTTGATGACAGATGTGCGGTTCCATCTTGCATCCAACTCAACCCACTTGTCCCCGCAGAATGCCACTCGGAGCAGAAGGCGGACTTCTGCCTCCTTGCCCAGGGATTTCGCACCCCCCACTCGGCCACGTTTGCCACTGCGACCTCACTTCCTCCTCACTGGGGGACCCTACTGCTGCCCGGGGAGTCCAGGAGGTGGCCCCCCCTGCCCTGCCCTCAGCACCCTCTCCCGCCGGGAAGGTCTGCTGCGGGCACTTGTCAGGGACCAGCACCAGCTGTCTCACTCGCCCTTCCCGGAAGGGGTCAGAGTGACGGGCGTGCTCTGGAAATATTTCCAAACTCCGTGCAGATGCTAGAATGGCCGCTCTGCCTCGGGGGTCATACTTTCCCAGACGGAGTTACTGCATCACCGGAAGGGGATGAGTGGGGCTGCCCTCACGCCGGGCCAGGGGCAGAGGAGGGACAGAGACGCCTCGGCAACTCCTTTCCTGTTGAGCTGACGACAGCAGTCACCCCCTGTGACAGGACTGCCGGGATCTTCTCACCTGGCCTGCCCACCTTGGGGCTGGCACAGGGTTTGGTGTTTACCTCTTTTTGTAAATATTTTCTTCTTCCTTCCCGTGTGCTTTTATTCTCTCCTCAGCTAGACTCAGACCTCTTCCAGAGCAGGGCTGTGTCTTACTCTCGGGTTCTCCCTACCGATCAGCACCGAGCGGACAGGGAGGGTGTGCAGCTGGGAGCTGCAGCCAGGCCAGGCTTGTGCCTGTGCTGGTGGAGAGGCACTGGGGGCAGTAAGGAGTTCCCGCAGGGGAAGGGCGGCGGAGGAGTGCTCGCTGGGGATGCAGGAGACAGAAGGACAGAGAAATCCTCATCTGATGCCTGAAATACATCCGCAATTACCAAGAGTAGCACAGCTCTGACTGCCGCAGCATGGAGGCACCCCAGGGAAGGGATGGTGGTAGAGGCACATTTACACCTATTTAACCTTGGCAGAATGCCTACTTTGTGTCAGGCACTGTGCTGGGCTCATTTACCCATTATCCTATTCAACCTGCAGGGTAAGCACTCTCATACCCATTCTACAAATGGGGAAACTAAGGCTCAGGGAGGCTGGTGAGCCGCAGAGCTGGGATTCCAAGCCTGGTCAGACTCGGAATGCAGCCACTTTCCATTGCTCTGCCACGTTGACCTCTCTTCCTGGGATTCTGGCAGGGGACACAGATGTGCACACGGCTAGCGCCACGGGTGGAGGGCGAGCAAGACACAGCCCTATTCCGAAAGAGGTCGCAGTCCGGCTGTGAGGAAGGGAGGAGGAGGAAGAATGTGGGGAAAGAGGTAAGTTAGTACGAACCCTGCGGGCTCGCAGTTCCTAGCAGAGCAGAGCCATCAGGCTGGGCTACCCCAAGAACGCGACCCTGAGCCGGTCGGTGAGAAACAGATGGGATTTCAACACGCAGAAGGAATTTGAACAAAAGCATACAGGTCCGTACAATCGTGGGAACTTGGAAAATGTGCAATCTTCGTGTAAGGGGTGGAAATGAAAAGGAAAAAGGGACCAAATATTAGACGCTAGGGAGGAAGCAGGAAGTAGGTTGGCTGCCATGCCCTCCTTGGGCCTGGCGGCCAATTCTTTAAAGCAGAGGTGGTACTGGGAATGTGCTGACCGGGTCTGGCTCTGGGCGTGTCAGTTTGCATATTCTTTAAGTTAATAAATTTCACCAAAAAATCCCAATTTGTAACTTCCTTTAAAAAAAACACGAGGCGCCCAGGCTATCTTGAGCCCTCCCTGCAACCTGACAGCGGCGAGGGCTGAGGACCCGCTGCCCACGCGCCGCAGTCCTCACCGTTCCCGGATCCTCAACACCAACCGCTTCATTCCTCACTGGCCGGCAGGCATCTGAGGGCATGACGTCTGAGTTAACTTTTAATCTCACTATTTAACCAAGCGCAGTCACTGTCGCCACCGCCACACCACAGGGAGCTATGTAGCCAGCGCCCAGCCTCTCCTGCAGGCCTCTGCTCACATCCCCTCTCCTCGCTCCCTTTCCTCCGCAGCGCCCCCTCCCTGACGTGGCGCAGGTGTGACGCCGCCTCTCTCTCCTCTGGCTCCATCCCGCAGGCACAGGGACTTCCCCTCCATGATGCAGCCCCCTCCCAGCCGCCACCTGGGCAACAAGCACTCAGTACATGTCTGTTGAATGAAGGAAGGACTGTGAATAGAACTTGGTGGCAGGGAGTGAAATGTTTAGGGTCACTTGAAACCTACCTGCTGTGCTTTGGCCCAGAATACATCTTCCAAGTGAGTGGCAAACCCTTCGCTCAGCCACTCCTCCGTCCAGTCGCGGGCCCCGATGGCCAGGCCAAACCAGGCGTGAGCGATTTCATGGCAGAGCCGGGTCCCACAGAGGTGGCTCCCGCCCGTCAGGGTGCTCTGAGAGAGGAAGACGATGTGTGGGCTGCGGATGATAGGGGAGAAAACAGAGTCATGTCAGAGCCTGTGCTGGCGGCTGCCGGGCGGGCCCTCAGCCCGAGCCTGCCGCTGTCGTGTGCATGCTCCATCACGACCGAGGGCCGCGCGCTGATGCTCTTAGGAACACACCAAGCGGCAGTTCGCACCCCTGGCGGCGGTGCAGGTTGCGGTGGGGCCGAGCAGTGGTCTCCGTCGCTGAACACCGTTGCCTGTAATAAGGAACCTGCGCCCAGGTTTACACGGAAGACACTACAAGGCGACGGGAGCGTTTACTCGGAAATGTGGACGAAAAAGCAGAGCAGGTGTGAGAACGCGAAGCCCGTCCCATCAAGAGATGATCAAAGAAGGCCCTTCAGCCGGACCCCCGCGGCTTCCAAGCAGACTGGGGAGTCATGGAGGGCGGGGGGAGCCGGGAAGCATGGAACCCAAATTCCCATTTCAGACGGGCTGTCACCGAGTTAACAAACTAGCAGGTGCCAGGGACGGGTGACTTTGCCAGGACACGCAGATAAAAGTTGAGTCTCTGTAAGGCAAAGACTGTAAGTGGTATCATCTCCTATCGTAGATGTTTACTTATTCACATGGCATAAAAAATTACGCAGAGAGAGAGAGAGAGGAGGGAGTTAACCCACCCAGGTGTGCAAACGGCCCCAGGGCTGGCACCAGCCAGGGAGATTTATCTAATCTCCTTTTCCATACTTTGTTTTGAAACCCAAAATACGATGATTAGAGCTGCACAGAAGAAACGGGAGGGAGGGAGGCTGGAGAGAGGAGGCCAACAGCGCATCGCCGTGCTCCCACCTCCGGCATTCTCGTTATCCCGAGCTTGTTTACAGTCTGTTAATGAAGAATCTGCGCTTGAACAAACCTCTCCTCATCAACTGAGCAAAAACAGTTGTGAAACCTCCCAAATTAAGCAACTGTCCACACTGGGCGCTTCCTTCAAAAGCCACGTGTGAGCCATCACGCTGCTCCACACAAGCCAGGGCCGCTCAGCCGTCTCCGCCCCCGCGGCCGCCAGGAGAGAACGCCCACCCGCATTTCTCCTGCACAACAGCACCCCTGGCTCAGCGAGCACAACTGAAACCGGGTCGGGTGCCAAAGCAGACAGCTTTCATGTGAAATAATAACAGGGCAGACACGCACATGAAAAAGCGTCTGCCAGGCTCTGGCCAGACTCCACCAGGAGCTCCAGATAATAAAAGTGCAGCGGGGCATCCAGGACGTGGGGGCACCCATAGTGCTTCAGAGCACTGACTCAGAAAAAATAAGGGAAAAGGAAGAGAGGGAGGAAGGAAGGGAGGGAGGGAGAGAGGAAGGAAGGGAAGGAAGGAGGGAGGAAGGAAGGGAAGGAGGGAGGGCGGGAGAGAGGAAGGAAGGGAAGGAGGGAGGGAGGAAGAAGGGAAGAAGGAAGGAGAGAGGAAGGAAGGGAAGGAGGGAGGGCGGGAGAGAGGAAAGAAGGAGGGAGGGCGGGAGAGACGAAGGAAGGGAAGGAGGGAGGGCGGGAGAGAGGAAAGAAGGAGGGAGGGAGGGAGGAAGGGAAGGAGGGAGGGCAGGAGAGAGGAAGGAAGGGAAGAAGGGAGGGAGGAAGAAGAGAAGAAGGAAGGAGGGAGGAAGGAAGGGAAGGAGGGAGGGCGGGAGAGAGGAAAGAAGGAGGGAGGGCGGGAGAGACGAAGGAAGGGAAGGAGGGAGGGCGGGAGAGAGGAAAGAAGGAGGGAGGGAGGGAGGAAGGGAAGGAGGGAGGGCAGGAGAGAGGAAGGAAGGGAAGAAGGGAGGGAGGAAGAAGAGAAGAAGGAAGGAGGGAGGAAGGAAGGGAAGGAGGGAGGGCGGGAGAGAGGAAAGAAGGAGGGAGGGAGGAAGGAAGGGAAGGAGGGAGGGAGGAAGGGAAGGAGGGAGGGCAGGAGAGAGGAAGGAAGGGAAGAAGGGAGGGAGGAAGAAGAGAAGAAGGAAGGAGGGAGGAAGGAAGGGAAGGAGGGAGGGCGGGAGAGAGGAAAGAAGAGAAGGAGGGCGGGAGGAAGGAGGGAAGAGGGAAGGAGGGAGGAAGGAAGGGAAAGAGGGAGGGAGGAAGGGAAGGAGGGAGGGAGGAAGGGAAGGAGGGAGGGAGGAAGGGAGGGAGGAAGGGAAGGAGGGAAGAAGGGAAGGAGGGAGGGAGGAAGGGAAGGAGGGAGGGAGGAAGGGAAGGAGGGAAGAAGGGAAGGAGGGAGGGGGGAAGGGAAGGAGGGAAGAAGGGAAGGAGGGAGGGAGGAAGGGAAGGAAGGAGAGAGGAAGGAGGGAGGGAGGGAGGAAGGAGGGAAGAAGGAAGGAGAGAGGAAGGAAGGAGGGAGGGAGGAAGGAAGGGAAGGAGGGAGGGCGGGAGAGAGGAAGGAAGGGAGGGAGGGAGGGAGGGGGAGAACTGAGGACTGAAAGTGCCCGCTGCACCCTGGCCCGTCAGTGGGTGAGCCCGGCTCCGGCCCGTGCAGCGCCGCAGGGAAAGCCACAGCCATGCCCAAGTACATAACAGTCCAGACAGAACGCTGGCAGCCCTCACCTCTGGCCTAAACAAAACACAAGTAAGATCAGGCCTCACACAGGCTCACAGACAAGCCTGCATCCGAAGGGCCTGCCGGTAGACCCGATGGTGCGGGTTACAGAAGCGCTGGACTGACCTGTGGCTCCCGCAGGAAGGTTACCCAAGCTGAGGACTGTTCTGAAGAAAAAGCCTGCCCTGTCCTCCGTGACCGCTCACTGCTTCGTCCCAGCGGGGAAGCCTCTCCAAGGCCCGTGTATGCAACTATCCCGGTGGCCGGCCTGAAGGCCTGCGCAGACGCAGCTGTGAGGGCTTCTCCCCGCAGCAGTCTCCCCCAGACCTCCTTCCCCCCTGCCGCAGCCTGGAGGCACAGCCCTGGCTGGGGCGCGGCTGGGTGGGCTCAGGACAGGCGCTGGCATTGCTGGAACCCCAGCTACATTCCCACGTGCCGCCCGTCCTTCGTCCTTCCTTCCTGGCGGGTCAACGCATTGCCCACTGTCCTCTGAGAAGGACCGCACGGAGATGGCCCCTGGACAGGAAGGAGCGCTCCACTGGGAGTGAATGACCCCCCCCCTCCCCCCCCCGCTGTCAGTGGGAAAGCACGAGAAAAGCCACCTCCCGGTTGAGAACCAGACCCCCAAGCCTCTGCAGTGGAGTTTGCCCTCAGGTTGGGCTTTCCCTGTGGGGGTTCTGGGGTTTTCGTTTCTTATGAAGGAAATGGCTTCTTGCTTAAAACTAAATTAAGATATGGAGCGAGGTTTTGATAACCTTTCTCAAGGGTTCTTAACAAAATCCTATAGAATAAAAGGCTAATATGCAAATCAACCAAACGGAAAGAACGACCAGTCGCTATGATGTGCACTGACCACCAGGGGGCAGACGCTCAATGCAGGAGCTGCCGCCCCCTGGTGGTCAGTGTGCTCCCACAGGGGGAGCGCCGCTCAGCCAGAATCCGGGCTCACGGCTGGGCTGCCTCCACAGCAGGCGGACATCCCCCAAGGGGTCCCGGACTACAAGAGGGCGCAGGCTGGGCTGCGGGACCCCTCCCTCCCGCAGTGTACGAATGTCGTACACCAGGCCTCTAGTTCTGACATAAAAGGACCAATAGAATATTCTTTGAAGGAGGATTTCCTCCTCTCCTTTTAACCCTAAAAATCAGAACTTCTCAGGTTAAATAGAATTTTTAAACTGCTTTTTTCCAACAGTGAGTAAAGAAAACTATAATGCTCATAAGTTCACCTCACGGAGTGATATTAAGTATTCCTTTACCCAGAGAGAACCTACTTCATGCCTACCTTCCGAGCAGAAGGAATGGCTTAGCATTTCCTACGCCTCCCTTAGCCCTGATTTATAAGTCCACCCCTGGCTCCTCACACACCCGCGTTCTCAGCATCTATTCATGGCCCTAATCAGCCACAGCTCATCCGTCTTCAGGCTGACAGGGCCCGCTTAAAAACCGGTCGCCTTTCTTTCTTTCTTTTTTTCCCCCCTGAAAGGGCCTGTGTCAACTGCCTCTAAAAATGCCAAATTGTCGATTCATCATCATTACAGAGGATAGAAGGTAGTCACTAGAATGACTCTTTTTTTTTTTTTTATCATCACAGAATTTATCATTTTCCCCAAATAAGAGATGGTCAGGAAAGTATTTTCAACTCTCAAGAAGCGCCAGCCCTCTCGCTGCGTTCTCATCACAAGTTCTCTGTGGCTACAGGTGGTGGAGGAGGCCCAGCGGGCGGAGCGGCGGCCGGCGGCACGTGTTCTCCCCTGTCCCGGGACCACCGGCGGGCCGCCTCCCCACACGGCCACGTGGTATACACGTCTGCAGCCCTGGCCCTCCGAGATTAAAAACAGCATTGTCGGTTCCTTAAGACTGTTCTGGCCGAAACCAGTTTGGCTCAGTGGATAGAGCATCGGCATGCGGACTGAAAGGTCCCAGGTTCGATTCCGGTCAAGGGCATGTACCTTGGTTGCGGGCACATCCCCAGTAGGAGGTGTGCAGGAGGCAGCTGGTCGATGTTTCTCTCTCATCGATGTTTCTAACTCTATATCCCTCTCTCTTCCTCTCTGTAAAAAATCAATAAAATATATTTGAAAAAAAAAAAGACTGTTCTGTAAAGCTGCCTCCCCACCCAGATTGGAAGGCTGTGTCGGTTCATTTAAAAGATGCTTCGTCACGGGGCGCTGCGGCGGCCCTCTGGGAGGGCGTCAGCCTGGAGCGGAAATGGCGCATTTCATCAGACCCCGAGCAGGGGCTGGCTGTGATTTAGTTCGCTGTGTCCAGGGAGACGGGACCAGCGTGGGCCGTCTTGCTGCTCAGCACTCACAGGCTGTGGTGGGACCAAGAGGACAGGACAAGAGGAGCCCGAGGCCACCCCTCCTGTTACACTGCAGCCCATACCCTTTCCTACAGCCCCTGCGAGGGGCGGCCAGGACACGGACTCAGATTCATCAAGCTTGAACTTGTGGTGGGTTCAGTTTTTCTCGATTTCAACGACACACGAAGCCCATTTCCCACTATAGAAAGGAAGGAAAACCAAAAATCGTGGAAACTGAGCCTCCTTTCCCTCCAGAGTCAAACTGGAGAGTTCTAAGGGTCTCACTCATAACCACCTGAAAGCCACTGCTGCAGGCACAACTCAATTCCGTGCTAATTTACTCTGGACGCCTGAAGAGCAGACTCCCGGCCGCCGGGGGCAATCTGAAAGGGGGGACAAATGTCCTTCCCCTCCCTTCAGTTCAGAACAGGCTTTCTCTTTTCTTCATAGGGTGTGGCCGGAAATCCGCCAGCCCTTGACCAGATCCCCGTCCGCCCCTGCATCTCCGCAGGGAAGCCCTTCCCCTCCCTCTCCTGGGGAGTCTAATGGTGGGCTTGCGTCCCTTGTCCCGAGGCAGAGGCCTGGCGTGGGTGACCTGGCAGGGCCCCTGCGCCCTCGGCTCTCTGACTGCTCTGTAGGACTAGTCACCTTCGTGTGCCCATCCGGCATCTGTGGTGGCCACATGGTTGGTCTTTACACTGCAGCCTTAGGAGAGGAAGGAATAATGTTCCTTTGTGGAAACCAGTTCTAAAAACGTGAGGAAAACTTCCTACATCTGGTCAACACGGGGATTTAGGTTTGAGAGAACACGATAACATTCGCTAGTGTAAGTTTCTCTTTGAAAATCCCTAATAGCAAACAGCGCATTCTCTACCCATTTGTCTGAGTGAACTTTGGGTGAGAATGCCAGTGTGACTACAGCAGACAGTGGCTGCGGAAGCCCCGGCTCCGCTCACAGGCGCCAACCCATCCTGTCCTCCCCTAAAGCCTCACACGGTCTGAGAGACTGTGCCCGGCACTGTATTTTACCCCACCATCTCATTTAACCCACCCATGGCCTCAGGAGACAGATTTATCATCTCCACTTTACAGATGATGAGAAGTGAGGCACAGCGAGGTTAGTAACCAGCTCAGGATCACACAGCTGGCAACTGAGGGAGCCAGTACTTTAACTCACGCCATCTTGACCCTGAAGCTTTATTCGGACCCACTCTGCAGGGCTCACTGGGTTTAGACCTGCGGCTGCAGGGCTCCACCCCTCTATGCCAGCTGCTGCCCCATGGTGGGGGGGCATTGCTCCCCAGGAGCGCCGTCTTCAGAGTCCCCTCCCCGCCGCAAGGGAAGCCACCAGCCATGGCCTGGGACCTCTGCTCCTTAAAGCCACATCACAGCCAGAGCTGGCTGGAGGTTACCAGGCCTTTGATCAGCACAGCTTGGGCCTCTTCCCGGTGAGAAGGCAGGTGGGGTGAGGGTCTGGAACACGGAGCCCACCTTTGGCAGCGCAGTGGGCACTTTACTTCTGCACCACCAGGCAATCCGTCCCCAGCCCCCAGCCCTGCGTGCCACGTGGAGGCAGCGCTAGCACTGGATGGTTAGGTGTTGGCTGCACCCCGCTGGCTACCCTGCCTGGGAAGGTGGTGGGTTGGTTATGCTCATCTAAAAGCTAAATAAAGCTGCAAGTGGATGTCTCAGGTTTTACAGCTAAAGAATCAGAGAAAACAAAACAAAACAGTATCTGATTGGATTTTCAACTTGACAGGGACTCCTTCCCCTCTAAGGGGCCTATTCAGCCCAAGCAGTCTGGATTCTCACAGTATAGAACCCAGAAACAATGTTTGTTCTGTTTTGAAGTTACTGAACACTCTTGGGGGTTGGACCCCGGGGACACACCGCATCCATACTCTGTGAGCACTATTGGTTGTGGCTGCGCATGTCCCCCGAGGCACCACTGACTCGCCCATGACGGAGGGCTGTGCGCTTCCTGCAGGATCTGGAGGACTCCTGGCGAGTGGTTACCCTTTAAAACCTGCTGGCGCCCCCCCCCCCCCCCCCCAAGCACCTGGATGACAAAACGTGATGCTCTCCATTCCCTCAGCCCCACTGCCATCCGCCCAGCCAGGGCGATGATGTCTACTCCCATAACAAGAGCTAATGAAATCAGCCTCCTCTGTGATACAGGGAAAATCTTTATTGAATAAAATAATGCGTTTTGCTCCAGTCCCAGAACAGCAATAAAGTGGCACGACGGAGAACCACAACGGCTCACCCCGCTGGCTGCTGCTGTGTGTCCAGGTCTGTCAGGGGTGGCCACGTGGGAGCTAGGAACGTTGCTTCATGAAGGGGCACACTGGGCAGGTGGCACTGCCCTCCGTAAGATGGGGTGGTCAGGAGTCTCCTTTGAAGCACAGTGCATGTACTCTCTGGATCCACAAATTGTTTTCCCATGTTCCCCGTCTAGAGAAAATAAAATTTCCGAAAAAGTACTCAGAAGTTTAACTGGGGAGGGGGCATCGGCTGCTTCCATAGCTGAGAGCACCCACCCATGTGGAGTGTGGCGCTCTGGGAATCTTTACACACCAACTAAATCTGAATTTCAGTCAGACAACAAATACTTTTTCAATGTCTGTCCCCTGTGAAACACAGAGTTAATGAAGCTGCTGTAATAATCATAACCTGCATGCCTTTTTCCATTCGGACAACTATAAAGCCACCTTTGCCCGTTGCTATATTTGCTAAACCTGTGGCAATTCTGCCTGGGGGAAAGGAGGGGGGCTTGTTAAACAGTTCGCTGGGCCGACACCTCCAGAGACTCTGACTGGTAGGCCTGAGTGGTACCTCAGAATCCGCCTTTCGATGCAGGTCCCAGGTGAGACTCATGTTGCTGGTCCAGAGAGCCACTGATCCACACTGCGGTGGCTGCATAGCATTAACTTAAAAAACAAAAATCCATTGCCGAAGTTTACAAGTGGGAAGATTTTACCTAGGAATCCAGATTTTCAAGTTATATTGAAAATCTGAAAATCTGGCCATACCAGGCCCACAATCCCATGTAGAACTTAGCTGAGTAGCTCTGGCCCTTTTAGCTGGGCCCCGCTCTCTACCACTCCCTCCTGTCTCCCCGCCACTGGCGGAGTCCACATGTCATTTATAACCACGTGTGTGCTTGCTCCCCCTTTCCTATAGCAGGATTCAGAGAAAAGTGAAATACCGCCTCCTTCACAAGTAGGCAGGGAAAACCAAGCTTTCCTCAGAGGATGCTCTGCCCAATCGGCTCATTTACTTTTGCAGCCTGACTCCCCATAAGCATTTGGACTTAATCTGCTTAGTTGTCCTGACGAAAAATTCTACTATCAGCCTTGTTTGTGGCTGTAAAATGGTTTAGCAAACTATTTTTAACTGGAGAGGGCAAAGACACACATTTCAGCCTAGTTCAAGTCAGTCACTAGAAATTCCATATTACCAAGAGTCGAATTAATTAGGTTTATTGTATTTTTGAAATCCAAACACAGTTTCAATTATTACTTGCTACTAATGGCTTATAATGAAGGCAGAGCTTGTTAGCCAAGCAAACAACTGGCAAGTCTGTTTCAAGTGTAAACAGAAAGGAAAATGCATGAATTAAACGAGTGAATTCACCGATTGTTCTCCCCGGGCTGTAAAGAAGCATTCAGTGGCCACAATATGTATCACCACGTTTGTTCAAAGGGCAGCCTGCTCCAGCTTTCTTTATCGCGGCAGAGATCTTCCCAGTGGCCTCGGACAATGTAAATTCTCCGAATTTTTGGAAGTGCTCATCTACAGCAGTGTCATCAAGGATAAGGGATCACCTGGCTCCTGGGGGATCCTGAAACCCTGAGCTGTTAACAATAGCCGTGTTTCCTAGTCTTGAATTGTGACTCGTGAACAGACTGACCAGCAAGCTTGCGGAGATAAAGGGACAAGACTGCCCATATTCCCAGGGTGGTCCTACAAAGCATGGGACAGATGGTTATTCTCAGAGGTATTCAACTTAACAGCATTTCCCTTTAAAGGGTAATAAACCTCACCAGGAACAAAAATAAACAAACAAAAGGTTTTGCTCCCCAAAGTCTCCTGGTTTTAACGACCTTTTGTTTAAAGTTACGAGCGAGCCCTGCATCTCTTCTCTCCAAATGGAATGCACCAGGTTTATTGGCTAGCTGCAGTGAACTCCCATTTCTCTGGATGGTCCACTTGATTGGCCATTCTTGGATGTGTTCACCAAGGTGCAAGGGTGGGGGAGGATCACAGGAATTCCTCTCCTTCTGAATAATTCCTAGCTCCATGTCCCCACTCCTCAGTAGTTGCCATCTTATGACTGGAAAGGCACCTGGGTCCCTCTGGAATGTATTCGGCTGCAAGTAACGGAAGAGACAGCGAACGCTGGCACACACGAGGAGGCTTCTTCTAACAAGGGCCCTGGAGGAAGGTGGCTGCGGGGGTTGGTTCAGTGACTGAGCAATGCAGTCAGCGCTCTAGGTCTTTCTACCTTCCCACTCTGCACTTCCTAGCATGTCCACTCTTGTCCTCATGCTTGACACCTGATGGTCACACGCTGGCCACCACAGTTCCAGGCATCACCTTCATGTTCACAGCAAATAAGAGGGGGAGGGGGGCTGTGCTATCCCTTTTATCAGGAAAGCAAAACTTTTCATGGAAAGCCTATAGCAGGTTTCCACTTGGTTAACGCCCCTCGGTTCCCAACCCCCCGCCCCATGACTCCCTCAGCATGGCTCCTTCTGATCTCCGGGGAAGAGAGAGGGGAAGGGTTTGCCTAAGGGTGTGGGGCTCATAGCCCATGGTTAGCTACAGCAATCCAGCATAGCCCTCTTCCTCGGAAATATTAAAGTCATTCCTTGTCACCATTTAGAATGCCAATGCTTTTGGTAGGGAAACGTTAGCAATGCATCCCATGATACTGTTCTAAACGGGAGGCATCTGAGCACAGGGACTGAGGACGGGCAAATACGGGTAAGTCAAACACACAGTCTTTCTATTTCCCAACTTCAATGGATGCTGGCTGGCGTTGGGACTTTCATTTTACCTTCTTACAGCGCACGGAAGACCAAACCCTAGAAAAGCTACAGGCAGGACTAGGTTGAGTGGTTTCAGGGACTCGTGCTTTGGACCCCTGGCCCCCTCACTTAGCAGCTGCATCACTGCAAGTTTCCTTTGCAGCTGCAACAAATTACCACACACTTAGTAGCTTAAAACAACACAAATTTATCATTTTTCAGTTCTGCAGGTCAGACGTCTGACACGGGTCGCACTGGATGAAAATCTATGCTGTTAGCAGCCAGGTCCCCGTGTGTCAGGTGGGAGGTGGCTGGAAGGGGCACAGGACTGCCTGAGTGTTGGTTATGCTCTGTTCCCTGTCGCCGATGTGCATTTTGTGGACATATCAGACGAGCTGTACACTTAAGACACGCACGCACTTCCCTGCACGTGCTCTGCTTCATAGAAAAGCTGAAAACAAACCCACAAACAGGTATTTTGGGAGGTCTCCATTTCTGCCTGGAGAAATGAAGGCAAAGATTAAGCCAGAGCCCCTCCCATAGGGACAGAAACGAGGCCAGAGACTGGGCAGCCTGCCCCACAGCCCTTCAAGTTGAGTGTAGTTGAGGCCGGTTCCCAACACTAATTACACATATATTTTTAAAAGCTCTTGAGGAAAATTTTGTTTTCATTTGCTTTTGCCATAGAGTTGCATTTCTTTTGCAAGTGAAAGGTACCTTGTACCCTTCAGACACACCTGTAAAAACAGAACTGATACTGTCATCTATACATGTCTGCTTCATTTTCTTTCAGACACAGTGGAAAACATGCCATAATAATAAACCCCTTTTCCATCCTGGGCAGCTGGAAAATTACATTATGATTGAAATGACATCATTCAGCCACGACGCCGAGCCAGCAGCTGTTCGGAGAAATCTGGGTGAGGCAGTGACAGCATGGATGTGAACGCCACTCGGCAATGAATCCCACCCTTTTTATTAGCAAACAGCTTTTTTATTGCCATGACATTTAGAAAATGAAACGGAGGCAGCTACATCGTCTGAGGCCACTGATCACCCAACATCCCTTATCTCTGAAACTAACCACAATGGCCAAAACAGGACAAGGATGAGAGTAGGGGGAGCGGAGGAGGCCGGGTGACAGCGCCAGGGCTGCGGTGGCTCCGGGGAGTGGCTCAGCCTTCTCTCCGCTCTGTCCATTAATTGTTTCTGAAGTGGCCACAAGCAGCAGCAGCCATAACACTGGCATAAGCAGTAGTAGTAATAGCAACAGCAGTAATTATAGTACTATGATAGTACCCTTTGATGTAGACTGTTGATGTTCTGTAACAAAATACGCTAGGCAAAGCCCAGCATGCTTATTAGGCAAACATAACATCAGGACAAGCCCCGACTGTCCTCCAACTTTTCAACTTTTAGGATGAACCACGTGAAGTTGCTGATATTTGACCATTTTCAAGCTCCCAAACTGGGCAGTTTCATATGGCTCATCCTACTAGACTGTCCCTCCCAAGGCCCTTCTTTGCAAAGATGTGAGGAGCTGCCAAAGATCTAGGGCAGTGGTCGGCAAACTCATTAGTCAACAGAGCCAAATATCAACAGTACAACGATTGAAATTTCTTTTGAGAGCCGAAAACCGACTTCTGCGCGTGGGCCACGAAGTTTCAATCGCACTGTACGTGCGCGCTCGCACATGGTATTTTGTGGAAGAGCCACACTCAAGGGGCCAAAGAGCCGCATGTGGCTCTCGAGCCGCAATTTGCTGACCGCTGATCTAGGGCAATTCCCCTACTTCTCAAGCCACAGAGCATTAGAAAGCTGTGCCTCCCACCGTGGAGCAGTGCAGACGACAGGCCCTAGGCAGAGGACACCGCTGTCCTCAGAGAGGCCTGGACCCCAAGGCAGAGCCGCTGGAGCTTTGCCTGCTCAGTGTGCAGCCATGTGTCTGGATTAGAAGCAGATCCTCAGTCAACAGCAGAGCAGGAGTGGCCAGAGCAGGAGACTGAGCAGCAGTCACTCCCCAGCCCCCAGGGCGGCTGAGCGGATCTGTCGCTGATGTGCTACCTGCTGCAAGGCCACCGGGAATGAGGCTGGGCTCCCTGCGGAGGCCGCCATGCCCACCAGCCTGCCGCAGAGGCCTGCCCCTGCCTTCCCCAATGGGGCCACCCGCCTGGGCTCAGGCATTGCGTGGACCCTGACTCCGGGGGGGGGGGACAGCAAGCTGTTTCGGTGCTGCTCCCCACAAGGGAACACGCCTACCGTATTCTTTCAGCCAGCTGCCAGGAAGGGCTCTGGGGAAAAGAACAGGCCTGGGGGTGAGGAGGGAAGATGCGAGTGTGGGGCACCGTGAAGGAGAAGAAATCAGTCCACAGTGCAGGAAGAAGAGCGAGTCTAGGGCAGGGCCTGCTCACTCCCGGGCCCCGGGCCGGCAGACGCTGGCTCGCAGCAGTTCTGAGCTGGGGGGATGAGGCTGGTTCTGGACTCACTGGACCCTCAGGCCAAAAGGCACCTCAGAGACCCACCCTTCCTCCTTCTCCATGTGAGACACAAAGACCCAGAAACCCGGGCCCAGGGCCACACGGCGGGAGCGGCCTGTGTGCGACAAGCGCTCCCGTCAGATCCGAGTCTGAAGGACACAGTATTCGGAACTGGCTTCCAAATGACAGGCTCCCGGCCCAGCAGTGCCGCCGGAGCCTGGGCACCAAAGCCAGAGCGGCCATGGAGGGCAGGCGTCGGCGAGCGCCACCCGCTACCACATTCACCAAATGCTTCCGAGGCCAATGTCACAGGCAAAACAGCAGCTGACTCTGAAGCTGTTTCCTCCGGTCAGAGGGCCCAGGCTTCTGCTGACGAAGCGCTACCCTTAAGGAAAGATTCAGTCACATCGGTTTGTTGTTTGCTGGTTTCACGTGGGAGGAAAGTCACAACAAGAAAAAGAAAATATTTCATACTATTTTCTAAGTACGACAAGTGTCATATGTTGCACAGTTGTGGAACTACAGTGGTTTACCTAATTGTTTCAAATTTTCTCTCATTCTTTCATTCTTTCCCTCTCATTCTTTTTTTTTTTGAGGCTCTGAACATTCACCTTCGGATCGAACCTATCTGTGGAAGGCGAGCACGGCACAAAGAGACCCTGGGTGACTGGGCAGCGGCAGAGCAGGTAACCTTAGCCGCAGCGTTCGCGCTTGCAAACACTGTAATGTATGAGCTGAAATATTAATAGCTATTACCTCAGTTCTTCTGAGAACAGACCTGAGTCACAGCTCCGTGTTTCCACACTGGCCCCTCACTGGAGACTGCTCACGTTACTAGGTGATGGAAGCCTCAGGCAGGCGAGACCAAGCCCAGTGTGTTTTCATTCCATAATGTCATGGGCAACATTGCTTATTTTGGCAACCTAGTTCAGTTCTCCTGAATTTACCACCTAGTGCATATTTTAAGACTAATCACCTAAACGCGTACTAGAAGGGTTGGCAACATTATTTTTAACTTAGGAAGGAAAATATTAGAATACCAGAATAAGATTAACATCTCTGTTACTTATCAGTGACTAGATTCCGCTGAACTCTCTGACATTCGAAAGCACTGGACGGGCAAGCTCCTTGTGTTAACGGATTATTCCCAATGCCTCATGTTCGTGTACTGCAAATGGACAGAATTAGATTCTTAAACTTCGTGTGCGTGGTGTGAAGGGCACCACAGACATTCGGCTTCCCGGGGCTCTGGCAGGCCTGTGTCCCTCTCCTCCCTCTGCTTGTCCACTGTCTCCCTGAGAAGCTTCAGTTCTTAGTGACTTGAAACCAACTGTCGGACAGTTCTGTGTCTGATGGCTCTACAGCTGAGCTAAACAACAATGATGGTCCAGTGCCCACCCAGGCCCTGGCGCACGGTGAGCACGCCACCCACGCCAGCCCCTCCCCCTTGCACTCTCTTGGAAGCAAAGTGCCTTCACGTCCCTGTTTGGAATTGCGTCTTCAAATCCCTCCCGGGAGAGTGTCAAGGGAGCATTCCGCTCTTCCTGTCGGGCCAGGCAGGGATGAGAGCGAATTTCCTGCTCTGGACCAGCCCCTGGCACACCCTGAGCTCTCTGGCCACAGCTCAGCGGCGGGCCCCTGAGATCAATTGCTCCTTTAGGTGGCCCGCCGCACGGAGGAGTGTTTTTAAATCTGCAATAAAGTGTGGTGTGGTTGGAGAGGCGGGGGCGGGCGGGAACCCACCCACAGGCAAATGACGTCAACAAGCTCGAGGGAACACTGGGCTCCTCTGTTCCCCAGCAGCCTCTGTGTGTGGAGCAACCTGAGCAGGAAGCTGACTTTCCAATAAGAAACAGCCGCTTTGGCAGCTGTCTGAGACAGCCTGGGGCTGGTACTTCCCTTCTCAGGAAAAGTGGGGAAAATAATTTCCATAAGTTGGAAAGGAAGAAGCATGGAGTTCAAAGAGCCCTGGCGCTGCAAAGCACTTGAGGGTTCTTGGGTGCAGTCTCCACTTTCAAACAGCAAATAAGGAAACTGAGGCTCAGAGCAGGCTGGGGACTGAGCCTCCGCCCTGATTCCAGGACAGCCACCCTCTATGCCTTATGCTGTCACAGGCCAACTGCCCGCACCTTGGCTGTGGCTCGGGAGAAAGTACCCTGAGTTCCCATCGGCAAGGGGTAATTTCCATGGAGACCCGTGGCTGGCTGAGGGGAGAACTATCCCGTCCTGTCCTGCCGACACTCCGAGACCAGAGAGCTTGCTTGGAAGGAGCTCTGGAGAGGCGCCGTGTGTGTGTGTGTGTGTGTGTGTGTGTGTGTGTGTGTGTGTGTGTAAGGGGCACACCACCAGGCACCTGTTCCCACCTGTACCTTTGCCCACAGTAAACAGCCTAAGGTGTGGGCTGAGCACCCTTGGCCAGGGCCCTGCACCCCGCACCCGGAACTCTGAGAGCCACACTGCTCCGACTGGGGCCACGCACTGGGTGGCTCAGCTCTTCAGCTCTCTCCTCTGCAGAAAGGACCCTGGGGTGAGCACTACGGGCGGCCCAGAAGCCACGGAGCGGGGCTGTCCACACATTCCACACACATGAAGGCTCAGCTCTTCCCTGCGTCTCCAGGAAACCAATTCTGCCTGATTTAAAAATTCTGCTGTGTCACTCACGAAGCTGTTTGTGCTTTCCTCAGTAAAGTCTCTCTCCTCCTGGTGACCGCCCCCCAAATCCCTTCAATTAACAAAGTGAGAGATACCCTTATAATTTTATAACATAACATTATTACCCTTGAATTTGATCATTTTTACCTTTATATATTAAAGACCATTCACATCCATCTTTTCTTTCTCTTTTTAATTGAACTGCAACAGTTTTGTGAGGGCTGTGGGTTTTCCTTCATGTGAGAAACGGGAGATACAGAGAGAGGAAAGGACTGGCTGGGGACAGCCAGCGTGGGCCGGGCAGCGCCGAGCGGAGCCACTGGAATACACATGCAGTGGGACCGTGGGGGTCATGGTTCACCAAGTGATTTCAACTGGGAACGTAAGTTCTTGGTCCAAGACTGGGTTGGACAAACGGGACATAGAAGGCAGATACTGATCTTGAACCATACATACATTCATCCCTTCAGTATTTTCTGAGAGCCTGCTAAGTGCCAGGCCCTGTGCTCAGTGCTTGAAATACATTAATGAACAAAAGGGACAGGGACGAGGGTCCTCAATAAACAAAATCTTGACTTCTGTATTAAGTCATTCCTTTCTCTCCCTCTCTCGGTCCCCCTGTTCTCACAGTAGAAACTTTGAATCAGGTTTGTGTCTGCACCCCTGCTGTGTACTCTGCTCACTCCCCGAACAGCCTCTTCCCCACCAGTCCCACCCCCCACTCCCGGAAGAGCAGGCAGGAGTGACGGGGGGTTCTGCACAGGGGCTGACTGCGCTAGTCTGCGTGTTGGCGGTTGTCAGTGACGGGGGCCGTTACCCGATCACTCATAGATCTCATCACTTGTAGCTTTCTAGCCTGGCGTTTACTGGAAGTGGGGTATGTGTGTGTCCTAGAGTATGTTTTACGATAGGTTTTAATGGGGTTGGGTGAAGGCATGAGGTGAGCAGCTCTACATGAGACATACAGGGCTCAGTGAGACATACAGGGAAGCTACCTTTGAATGACAAGACTATTCCCGTAAATACAACAGAAAAGAAATGATGGAGAACGTGTATTTTTACTGTTTTGGTTACACAAGAATTCTAAACCACAGTTCTATCTTTTCCTCTTGTCTATATGCAAATCTCAGTTTTTTGCTCCACAGGCTGACTCTTCCATCTCACTGTCTGTTACTGGGGACTTAGGACGGTTACTTAATGCAATCCCTGAACCGCGTCCAGCATGGCCAGTGGTGAACTTGAGGAGGGGCGGTGAAGGATTAAAGAAAACAGACAAGAGGATACAGTTGGGGCCAGGTGGATCAATGTGCCTAGATGAGGAAACAGTGAACCTGCCTGTAAGCCGAGCCTTTATTTTATAGTCAGATCACACAAAGCAAAACAAGGGCAAGATGTTTACAATGTTCTTGCGAGTTTCAAATCTGCTTCTTTCCTGTTGTTGCCATTCTCTGAACTCTATCAAGCTTTGTTTAGGCAGCACTTGCTGCACCTCCCACAGCCCCCATCCCTTAGCTACCTAGGACTGCAGGGTCGGACTATAAAGTCAAGCTTACAACCATAGCCTTTTGGCTTTAATTTTGCTGGGAGGGCTTTGCCCTCCAAGCTGGGACTTACATGTGGCTTTGCCACAAGTCAGTCCAAGGCTTGATCCTGTCTGAACGCTGTAGCTACTCTCCACAAATCCCCACATAGTAACTGCTTTCATAACATCTCACCCACCTTTCTTAAACAATGTGCACATGGAGTGTAGAGAAACCAAGGTTTTACATTTCCTAAAAGATCACTGATTGCTTTTGAGCTTGTTATTGAGATAAATGAAATGCATTTTTTTTTATCAGGAAAAAAATAATGAGAGGAAGAAATCACATAAAAGCATAAGTAGCAACTCAAAAATTATTGTCCTGGTTTATTTCATGTTGCAGCTACACAAGCCTTTCCTTTTTGTGCATCCATCAATAAGATATCTGTTGTGCTTTTGTATAAAGAACAAAGATGCTTTTATCAATTCTCAAAAGTCTGTAGGACAAACCATTCATGCTGTCAAACCCTCTAAAACCTTTTCAACAAATAATGAAATCCATCAGTGACAAATGTCAACATACTAATTTGTTAAATGCAAAACAAAAGCAACATTCAGAAGAGGCGCTTCATTTCATGTTATATCAGCACTCCAATTTGTACCAAGTTTATGGCAACCCACAGATCATGCAATATTAAACAGGACTGCATTATAATGGCTAAAACTGGAACAATAAACTCCCCTCAGCTAGAATACTAATGGTGCAGCTGAAGGCGTGCTAAGATTCTAGTACATTCAACTCCTTCCAACTACTAGAAATTCTATGACAACACCTATCTCAAATCAAAAGTGGTAGTATAACCCAGATGGATGCATTTCAGGTGAATAATAAAAGAAAGCTGAAAAATAAAACTGAAGTCTTAGAGAAGACCTTAGAACTCACTTAGTCCCTCACATAAGATCAAATGCAGTACTATGAAATTCTTAAGGTATTAAATATACAATGAGAGGATCTTCCTAATTTTTATTATTGATCGTGATAAAAAGGATATTTAACCAAGCCTGTCACATTCCATGTTATGGCAGACTTAAAAAAAAAAAAAAAAGAAGCCTGAAAAAAACAAGAGAGTGGGTGATGCTGAGGCACTGTGTGAGCGAGAGCTTCTGAATAAGGTTTCACTATTATTTTTAAAAATATATTTTTATTGATTTTAGAGTGAGAGGAAAGGAGAGAGAGAAAGAGAAGGAGAGGGAGAGGGAGAAGGAGAAAGGGAAGAAGAGAGAGGGAGAGAGAGAGAGAGATCAATGTGACTCAACCAGGGACTGAACCTGTAACCCAGGCATGTGCCCTGACTGGGAATTGAACCTGTGACCTTCTGGTGCATGGGACAACCAACTGAGCCACACTGGCCAGGGCTCCCTGTTATTATTATTAGTACTAGAGGCCTGGTGCATCAAATTCATGCACTGGTGGGTGGGGCTGGGGGGTTCCTCAGCCCAGCCTGCCCCTTCTCACAGTCCGGGAGCTCTCAGGGGATATCTTACTGGCGCCTCCCTCTGCCAGAGGCGACCAGCTGATCAGGGAAAGGCACCACCTCATCACCCCCTTGCTGCTGCTGCCTCTGGCCTCCCTCTGCAGGAGGCGACCCGGTGATCAGGTGAAAGCGATGCCCCCATCATGCCTCTGCTGCTGCTACTGCCAGCTATGAGGCTGCCTGAGCCTTGGGCCCTCGCAGCGGCAGCAGCCATTGGCGGCTTGCCTGAGCTCCGGGGCCAGCCCTGGGCAAGCAGCAGCCGCCATCGCGTCCCCAACACTGCAAGTCCCCGCCCACCCGCCTGCTGTGCATGCAGCCTGCTGATGGGCCATTACTGTCATGGCGTCCCGACCAATTTGCATATTACCCTATTATTAGATAGATTATTATTATTTTTAAAAAACAGCTTCAAATGACACCCAGTGTCCTGGAAGACTTGCAGGCAGACATACTTGAGTTCCTGGCTCAACTGCATGATAGCTGTGTGACTTCAGGCCACGTTCTTTCCCTCCCTGGGCCTGACTTTCCTATCTCTAAAATGAACACCACAACCACTTTCAGAGAAGCTGCAAAGTCTTGCAGTGCCATGTACATCTTTGATACATAGATGTCTTGGGCAGACTACCCTCAGATCATTTGATTTCACCTCCTTTACTTCTAGAGAGATTCACTGAGTTGGGCTTGTGGGCAGCTCAACTGAAAAGCATTAAAGAGCACCATTTCAGACAACAAGAAGGAGAAATTGAGTAGTTATGGTGTGCAGTCAAATGGTACCAAATGGCCATCAACTGGCAATAACAAGTGTTGTAGGGATACTTTAAAAAGTGTATCTCGTTTGGATTTCTCTGTTTCTCCAACTAATTCAATGACTCTAGGAGAGGGTGAGGTAGACACCTGCTGAGTACACCCTTAAACCCATCCACTTCATCTCCCCTGCATGGGGGCCATGGCCTGCTGCCCCTCTTTAAAACTGAAGCAAACAAGCAGAGCTATTTCAAAGAACCTGAAATACCAAAGGTTATCATAAAAAGACAAAAATGAGTTTCCAACTTTCTTTTTTAACTGGCTGGCATGCACATGTGAACACACACGCATATTTCAATCGAAGAAAATAATAGAAAATAGAGGGCTTGAAAAGGTACCTAATATGTGGCTAAAGAGGTAGACAACTACATTTTTGTAGAAGATGTCACACAAATCACACCACTGATACCTTGGCTAAATTCACTTGGACAATTGCCACCTGTCTGTCTCAAATGCCACTCCTTGTAATTTTTTTGGATAAATTGCACTCCTATGCTCCTAGTCCTATTGGGGGAGATGTTAAACAGCTGCTGTGTTTTACCTTCACAGTAACCTGTGTTTTAATAACTGACCCCACTCACTCTACCACCACTATGGATCCGGTGGTAGCAAGATCCAGCCAGCTTCACTATTTTCTTTTCTCATCTTCTGAACATCATTCATATTGAACCTATTAACCTTTCCTCATCCCTGTATATACCATATATGTATGTGTGTGAAAAAAGTATTAAATGACACATTTACTGGGAAACTAAAACGTGTTTTTTTCTCTCTTAAATACACAGTCAATTAACAGCACTCACAAGTCAATTTTAAGTTCTTGATACTCAAAGTGTGGTCTGGGAACAGGACCATTGGCATCTCAGGGGAGCTTATTAGAAAGAAAGAATCTTGGCCTCATCTCAGAATTGCCAAATTAGAATCTGCATTTTAATAAGATCCCCATTTGACTCATATGCATCTTAAAGTTTTAGAAGCACTTTTCTAAGTGAAAGTATATGTATTTTAAGTAAAAGTGGTTGAAGAAGCTAGATGTTGTTTTGTTTGTTTTTCCTCTGGTGGACAGTAAAAGGTGTGTGGGGCACTGAGTAGCAGGGGGCAGTCCTTAGAACTCACAAAGGTTAATCCCAAAGGTTAATCCTAAATTCCACATTTATCAGCTATCAGATGAACACCAACCACATATGGAATACTGTGCCAGGTGGAGGGGGGTTAAGGATGAATAAATACAGGGCCTGTCCTCCCGTTTAAAACACTCATATTTCCTCAACATAATAAAAGCCATATATGACAATACCATACTCAATGGTGAAATGGTGAAAACTTTTCCTCTAAGATCAGGAACAAGACAAGGATGCCCACTCTCACCACTTCTATTCAAAATAGTATTGGAAGCCCCAGCCAAAGCAATTAGGCAAGAAAAAGAGATAAGCCTGGCTGGCATGGCTCAGGGGTTGAGCATCCACCTATAAACCAGGAGGTCACGGTTTGATTTCCGGTTGGTACACATGCCCAGTGTGGGGCATGCAGAAGGCAGACGATCAATGATTCTCTGTTATCATTGATGTTTCTACCTCTCTCTCCCTTTCTTTCTGAAAATAAATAAATAAAATAAATACACACACACATATATATATATACACACACACACACAAGAAAAAGAGATAAAAGGCATCTAAACTGAAAAGAAATAAATAAAACTGTCAATATTTGTAGATGACATATTATATATAAACCCCTAGTTTTTATATACTACTAAACTATCAGAAGGATAAATTGAAAAAAAAATCCATTTACAATTGCATCAAAAAGAATAAAATACCTAAGAATAAATTTAACCAACGAAGTGAATGATCTGTGTACACTGAAAACTATAAGACACTCTTAAAAGAAATTGAATTAGACACAAATAAATGAAAACATATTCTGTGTTCATGGACTGAAAGAATTAATACTGTCAAATAGTCCATACTACCCAAAGCAATCTACAGGTTTAGTGTAATCCCTCCCAAAATTTCAATGGCATTTTTTCACAGAAATAAAACAAACAATCCTAAAATTTGTGTGGAACCACAAAAGACTGAATAGCTGAAGCAATCTTGAGAAAGAAGAACATAGCTTGAAGCATTATACTTACTGATTTCAAATTATATTACAAAGTGATAACAATCAAAACAGTATGGTATTGGCATAAAAACTGACACATAGATCAATGGAACTGAATAGAGAGCCCAAAAATAAAACCATGCATATATGGTTGATTAATTTATGACCAAAGAGGAAAGAATATACAATGACGAAATGGCAATTTCTTCAATAAGTGGTGCTGGGAAAACTGCAAAGTCACATGGAAAAGAATGGTTTTGGACCAGTATCTTACATGGTACACAAAAATTAACTCAAAATGGATTAAAGACTTGAGTGTAAGACCTGAAACCATAAAAATCCTATAAGAAAATGTAGGTGGTAAGCTCCTTGACACCAGTTTTGATTTTTAAAAATTTGACATAAAAAACAGAGATAACAAAAGCAAAAATAATCAAGTAGGACTATGTCAAACTAAAGAGCTTCTGTACAGAAAAGGAATTCAACAAAATGAAAAGACAACCTACCAAATGGGATGAGATATTTGCAAATCATATATCTGATAAGGGATTTACAATTCAATAGCAAAAAAAGTGATTAAAAATAGAGAATCTGAACAGACGTTTTTCCAAAGAAAATATACAGATGGCCAATAGGTAAATGAAAGGTGCTCAACATCACCAATTATCAGGGAAATGCAGATCAAAACCAAAATGAGATTTCACCTCATAATGGTTAGAATCATTAGCCTAATTATAAAACCAGATAAAAACACTACAAAGAAAGAGAATTACAGGCCAATATCCCTGATGAACATAGATGCTGAAATCCTCAACAAAATATTAGCAAATCAGATCCAGCAATCCATTAAAAAGTTCATACACCATTACCAAGTGGGAGTTATTCCTGGATGCAAGGATGGCACGATATTTTCAAATCAATAAATGTGATACATCACATAAATAAATTGGAGGACAAAAATCACGTAATCCTATCAATCGATGCAGAAAAAGCATTCGACAAAATAAATCCCAACACCCTTTTTTGAAAAAAACTCTCAGCAAAGTGGTAATAGAGGGATCATACCGCAACATAATAAAGGCCATATATGACAAACCTACAGCAAACATCATACTCAATGGGCAAAAACTAAAATCATTTCCCCTAAGAACCGGAACAAGGCAGGGATGTATGTTGTCACCACTATTATTTAATACTAGAGGTCTGGTGCATGAATTTGTGCATGGGTGGGTTCCCTTGGGGTGGCCTGTGGAGATCGGGCCCTAGCTCGTGCCCCCAGCCTCGCAGCCCCAGCTTGCACCCCTAGCCTCACAGCCCCGCAGCCCCGAATGGCACCTCGTCTTAGCCTGGCATTGCCCCCTCACCTGCTCCACCATCCTGCCTGTGGGGCGATTGATTGGGGTGGGCCCCGCACCTGGCACCCTCAGCGCCTGGGAGCCAGGCGGTGGCCCAGTCCCTGCCTCCACCACTGGTCGCTATCTGCGGGGTGATCAATGGGGCGATCGGGCCCCTGCTCCCACCTGCCTTGGCCTTGTGTCACCCGCTTACCTACTCCACCATCTTGCCGCGGTGCTGCTCTCGTCAGGGCCCATCGGGGCTAGCAGCGCCTCCACTGCTGCCTGCTGCCAGCGCCGCATTGCTGATGCCCACCATGTTCTGCGCTGCCCCCCTGGTGGTCAGCACATGTCATAGTGAGCGATCGAACTCCCAGTCTCCCAGTCGAACTCCCGGTCAAACGACTGCCCAAGGGGACAATTTGCACATTAGGCTTTTATTATATGGGACTAGTGTCCCGGTGCACGGATTCATGCACATTGAAAGGAAATTAATTAGAAGAAATATTTTAATATCGCTATTCCCCTTTCTCTATAATAGAAGTGTCAACCAAATTCACGATCGACAATGACAGATTGAAACACACATGTGCGATTGGCACCAGCGAGAGCTTTATATATATAGAAAAACTTGCTTAATTAGACCTGCTTTCTGATTTAGCTAAACTTTTTCCAGCCCAGTGAAACACCCCAACTTCTCTTTCAGGTAATTAGTCAGCAACACAGCAGTAAATATCAACATGAAGCACATTATTATTGTAGATCACACAGGGAGAACAAAGGGTGAAATATTTAACTGTAGCAGTGTTTGACTATATCCTGCGCAGTGAGAAAACCTGAAGTCATTTTCAAGGTCCACCATTTCTTACTTCTTTTCAGTCGGGTCAAGTTTCTAAACTTTCTAAATCTCCATCTTCCAGCTAATGAAAAGAAAATAGGATTCTATCGAGTCTCCTATCTACCTACTCCAGGACCTCTGTGAGGATCAAGTGAGAGGAGGCATGGGAAAATGCTTCACAGACATTTGGTTACAGTGTGAAATGTTTGCACTTGGCTATAAAGCAAGTTGTGTTTTTAGACTGAAGAAACTCCAAGGAGGCTAGTTGCTAGGAAGAGGAAGCCGGGCATTGCTATGTGACGTTATTACCTGGCTGGTCGGGCACTTAGCACATTAGCCTTTTATGTATATAGATAGTACTGGAAGTCCTAGCCACAGCAATCAGACAAGAAGAAAAAAATAAAAGGCATCTGAATTAGGAAAGAGGAAGTAAAACTGTCATTATTCAAAGATGACATGATATTGTACATAGAAAACCCAAAAAACTACTAGGTTTAATAAATGAATTTGGCAATGTAGCAGGATACAAAATTAACACCCAGAAATCGATGGCATTTTTATACACCAATAATGAACTCTCAGAAAGATAACCAAAAAAAAAAACACAAACAAACAAACAATTGCATTTACCATTGCAACAAAAAAATTAAGATGCTTAGGAATAAACTTAACCAAGGAGGTAAAAGACCTGTACTCAGAAAACTACAGGACTTTGAAAAAAAAGAGACAAAGGAAGATATAAACAAATGGAAGAAAATACCATGTTCATGGATTGGTAGAATAAACATCATTAAAATGTCCATACTGCCTAAAGCAATATATAGATTCATTGCAATCCCTATTAAAATATCAATGGCATATTTCACAGACCTAGAACAAACATTCCAAAAATTTATATGGAACAAAAAAAAAGACCCAGAATATCCACAGCAATCTTGAGAAAGAAGAACAAAGTTGGAGGAATCACATATCAAGTTATACTATAAATCCATTGTACTCATAATAGCGTGGTACTGGCACAGGAGCAGGCACAAAGGAACAGAACAGAGATCCCAGAAATCAATCCAAGCCATTATGCTCAATTAATATTTAACAAAGGAGGCAAGAGCACACAGTGGAGTAAAGATAGTCTCTTCAATAAATGATGCTGGGAAAATTGGACAGGTAGATGCAAAAGGAAAGAAAGAAAGAAAGAAAGAAAGAAAGAAAGAAAGAAAGAAAGAAAGAAAGAAAGAAAGAAAGAAAGAAAGAAAGAAAGGAGGGAGGGAGGGAGGGAGGGAGGGAGGGAGGGAGGGAGGGAGGGAGGGAGGGAGGGAGGGAGGGAAAGAAAGAAAGAAAGAAAGAAAGAAAGAAAGAAAGAAAGAAAGAAAGAAAGAAAGAAAGAAAGAAAGAAAGAAAGAAAAGAAACTAGACCACCAACTTACACCATACACAAGAATAAATTCAAAATGGATAAAAGACCTAAATGTAAGTCGTGAAATCATAACAATTTTTTTTAATTTAAAAATTTTTATTGTTCAGATTATTACAATTGTTCCTCTTTTTTCCCCCCCATAGCTCCCCTCCACCTGGTTCCCACCCCACCCTCTGCCCTTACCTCCCCACACTGTCCTCATCCATAGGTGTACAATTTTTGTTCAGTCTCATCCGCACCTCCACACCCCATTCTCCCAAGAATTGTCAGTCCACTCTCTTTCTATGCCCCTGATTCTATTATATTCACCAGTTTATTCTGTTCATCAGATTTTTTATTCACTTGATTTTTAGATTCACTTGTTGATAGACATGTATTTGTTGTTCATAATTTTTATCTTTACCTTTTTCTTCTTCTTCCTCTTCTTAAAGAATACCTTTCAGCATTTCATATAATACTGGTTTGGCGGTGATGAACTCCTTTAGCTTTTTCTTATCTGTGAAGCTCTTTATCTGCCCTTCAATTCTGAATGATAGCTTTGCTGGGTAGAGTAATCTTGGTTGTAGGTTCTTGCTATTCATCACTTTGAATATTTCTTGCCACTCCCATCTGGCCTGCATAGTTTCTGTTGAGAAATCAGCTGACAATCGTATGGGTGCTCCCTTGTAGGTAATTAACTTTTTCTCTTGCTGCTTTTAATATTCTCTCTTTGTCTTTTGCTCTTGACATTTTAATTATGATGTGTCTTGGTGTGGTCCTCTTTGGATTCCTTTTGTTTGGGGTTCTGTGTGCTTCCTGGATTTGTAAGTCTATTTCTTTCACCAGGTGGGGGAAGTTTTCAGTCATTATTTCTTCAAATAGGTTTTCAGTATCTTGCTCTCTCTCTTCTACTGGCACCCCCACAATTGGGATATTGGTTCGCTTGAGGTTGTCCCAGAGGCTCCTTACCCTATCTTCAAATTTTTGGATTCTTTTTTCTTTTCCGGTTGAGTGTTTTTTGCTTCTTTGTATTTCAAATCTTTGACTTGATTCTTGCGGTCCTCTAGTCTGCTTTTAGGTCTCTGTATAATATTTTTTTATTTCAGTCAGTGTATGCTTAATTTCTAGTTGGTCCTTTTTCATATCCTCGAGGGTCTCACTAAATTTATCGGCCTTTTCTAGAAAATTCTTGAAAAACCTTATAACCGTGGTTTTGAACTCTATTTCCAGTTGTTTGCTTTCCTCTATTTCTTTCATTTGTGATCTGTTTCTTTGTCTCCACATTTTGGCTGCTTCCCTGAGTTGGTAGAGTAGCTCTGTGTGGTAGGTGTCCTATATGGGCCAGTGGCTCAGCCTCCCCAGTTACCTTAGGTGGACACTCTTGGTGCACCCCTTTGTGGGCTGTGTGCACAGCCTTGTTGTAGTTAAGTCTTGATTGTTGTTGGTATCACTGGGAGGAATTGACCTCCAGGCCAATTGGCTGTGAGGATCTGGTGTGTCTATGCTGGGAGAACTTCTGTGCTGGAGACACCCTTATGTGAGAAGACTTGCAAAAGCCTCTGTGCTCAGCTTGGATGGGGCAGAGTCTCAGGGCGGAGCAGACAGCCTTGGCTTCCCGTCAGCCCTGCCCTATGAGGCCCCTGGGTCTCAGTGTCCCATGGTAATCGCTGCAAGCACCTCTGAGAGAAAGCCGCCCTCAAGTTTCACCCGCTGCCAGATAGTCCAGTTTCTCCCCGAATGAGTCTGGTTTCCCAGAAACTCACCCGGAACTGGAGTTCAGCACAGTCGGGAGCTTTTGTCTCCCTCCTGCTTTAGAAGCCAGCCACGCACTCAGCAGCCCGTGCACTCAGCAGTCAATCCTCTCTACATGCGCGCGCCTCCGGACCTCTGCCTTCTGCAGCTCCCCTGAATCTCAGTGTGCTTTCTCTTTTCCTGACAGTCCAGGTTCCCCTGAATGAGTTTGGGTTCCCAGAGTCTCACCCGGGCCTGGAGTTCAGCGCAGTCAGGAGCTTCCATCTCCCTCCCGCTTTAGAAAGCCAGCCGCGCACTCAGCCGCCCGTGCAGTCAGCTGCCCATCCTCTCGCGCGCGCGTCTCCATACCTCAGCCTTTTGCAGCTCCTCTGAGTCTCAATATGCTTTCCTCTTTCCTTCTAGTTGTAGAATTTCCACTCAGCCAGCTTTCCTGTGGTTCTGGATGGTGTACGTTTTGTCTTTTAGTTGTAGTTTTGATATTGTTGTGCGAGGCAGCAGTTTAGGTGTTTACCTATGCCGCCATCTTGGTTTCTCAATTCGAAGCCATAACAATTTTAGAAGAAACAATAGGCAGCAAAATCTCAGACATCTCTCATAGCAATGTTTACCGATTCATCTTCTAGAGTGAAAGAAACTAAGGAGAAAATAAATAAATGAGACTACATCAAAATAAAAAGTTTCTGCACAGTGAAAGAAACCATCAACAAAGCGAAAAGCGCCCACTGTGTGGGAGAACACATTTGCCAACAATACATCCGATAGGGGGTTAATTTCAAAAATATATAAGAAACTCATACAACTTAACAAAAGGAAGACAAATTACCCAATTTAAAAATTAGGCAAAGGACCTAAATAGACACTTCTCCAAAGTGGACATACAGATGGCCAAGAGACATATGAAAAAATGCTCAAAGTCACTAATCATCCAAGAGATGCAAATTCAAACAACAATGAGGTATCACCTCACACCTTTCAGAATGGCTGCCATCAACAAATCAACAAATGACAAGTGTTGGTGAGGATGCAGAGAAAAGGGATCCCTCGTACACTGCTGGTGGAAATGCAGACTGGTGCAGCCACTGTGGAGAACAGTATAGAGTTTCCTCAAAAAAACTAAAAATGGAACTACCATTTGACCCAGTGGTCCTACTTCTAGGAATATATCTTAAGAAACCAGAAATACCAATCAGAAAGGACATATGCACTCTTATGTTCATAGCAGCACAAATTACAATAGCTAAGATTTGGAAACAGCCCAAGTGCCCATCAGCAAGTGAGTGGATAAAAAAGCTGTGGTACATTTAAAAACAATGGAATACTACACGGCAGTAAAAAAGAAGGAACTATTACCATTTGCAACAGCATGGATGGACTGGGAGAGTATTATGCTAAGCAAAATAAGCTAGTCAAAGCAAGGCAAGTATCACATGATCTCACTCATATGTGGAATCTAATAAACAAAATAAATTGATGAACAAAGTAGACCTAGAGACATAGAACTATGAACAGACTGATTAATTTCAGAGGGATGGTGGGAGTGTGTGTGTGTTGGGAGAGATTAATGGGAAACATATATGTATATATGCATAGACCATGGACAAAGACAATAGTGTGGCAAAGGCTTGGCAGGGGTGGGTGTGGGGAGGAAAGGGTCAATGGGGGGAAAAAAACCAAAAAAAGCCAAAGTGGACGTCTGTAATACTTCAACAATAATGATAAATTAAATTAAAAGAAAAGAAAATAATAAAAAAGAAAAAAGAGTGTTGGCTAAGATGTGAAGGGAATCCTTATGCACTGTTGAAGGAAATGTAAATTTGTGCAACCCCTGTAGAAAACAGTTTGAAGGTTCCTTAAAAAATTAATATAGAACTACCCTATGTTAGAGCAATTCCACTCCTGGATATTTATCTGAAGATAAATAAAAAATATATATGTACCCCATGTTCATTGCAGCATTATTTACAATATCCAAGACATGGAACAAACCCCAGTGTTCATTGACGGATGAATGGATGAAGAAAATATAGTATACACACAAGATGGAATATTATTTAGCCATAAAATGAAGGAAATACTGCCAATTGTGACAGCATAGATGGGCCTTGAGGGCATTATGCTAAGTGAAATAGGTTAGACAGAGAAAGAGAAATACTGTACAATTATCAGTTATATGTGGAAGAAGAAAAAAAGCACACCTCACAGATACAGAGAACGGATTGGTGGGGAGTAGGAGTGTAGGCAAAATAGATGAAAGTGGTCAGAAGGTACAAACTTCCAGTTATAATATCCGTAAGTCCAGGGGATGAGGTGTATGCAATGGTGAGTATAGCTATTAAAACAGTATTGTATGTTTGAAAGTTGCTATGAGAGTAGATCTTAAAAGTTCTTATCACAAGAAAATAATGTGTAACTATGTGTGGTGACAGATGTTAACTAGACTTGTGGGGAATTAGAATCAGACACCCAAATGGTAACTACCTTCTGACACGAGGGAATACTGGAAAGGTCAGTTTTGCCAAGACCTGAGAGAAGTGGGCTAATCCAAGCATGGAGCTATTGAAGAAAAGATACTCGAGCGAGGGCTAAAAAATGGGGCACCCGGAAAGTGAGTCAGATATATCCCCACTGTGAAGCTTCGTGATTTTGCTTAAAGGCTGTTCTCAGAATCGCAGCTATATCCAGAATTCAAGACCAAGTAGAAAGCACAGGCTAAAGCCAAATATAGATGACATTTGGATTCTCTCTCCTCATCTAGGGGGAAACCTGAAAGTTGACTAAGATATAGATATGCTGAGAAAAAATGTTTAAAAGAATTATTCGTACTGGCTACTATTCCAGAGGAGATCGTTTGTTTCCCAAACCTTCTACCCAAGCACCACAAAAACCCTCTCCTCATGCGGTGTGGGCAGGAGCAGTGAGACCTGGGGAAACACGGTGACAGTGCAAGCGAGAGGGAAGCACCGGGAAGATCCGAGAGGCTCAGGAATGGGAGAAAAGGCGGCTCTGCACTCACCGCCGTTCGGGATGCAGAGCCCCCAGCTCTCCACCAGGACCTGTGGCTCATACTGTTCAGGTCCTTGAAAGTGCGGTTTGAAGAATAGTTACATTACAGCTGACGACTGTGGTCATCACAACCAACTTGGTGGCATTTAAAGTTTACAGATTAGAATATTGATAAATCACAGAATTCAGTTAGTTGGGGCTTTTCCTACCACCTTTTACCCAATAGTTTCATTTTTACAGAGGTGAGCACTAAGGCTCAGAAAGGTAAGGGATTTGCTCAAGTCCCACAGCAAGCACGTTGGTGGTGGCCAATAGTGGTCGCATTTATACCCCTTGCTCTTCATGTTATAACAGAGGTTCCTAACCTGGGTTCTCCTGATGCCCTAAAGTCCTCTAAAGTCCAAGGGAACCCATGAACTATGCTCGGTATTTTAAATATGTTTTTTATTTATTTCAGAGTGAGGAAGGGAGAGCGAGAAGAGTGAAGTATCAATGATGAGAGAGAATCATCTATCGGCTGCCTCCTGCACACCCCCTACTGGGGATCAAATCCTTACCCTGGGCATGTGCCCTGACTGGAAATTGAACCGAGACCTCCTGCTTCACGGGTCGACCCTCAACCACTGAGCCAAACTGGCCAGGCTATGCTCAGTATTTTTAAAAGTTCAACTGAATCTACGATTTGCTGGAAAAGCGGCAACACAAATTAAAGCAGCAAGTTTCTGCTTTTTGGTTAAATTGACTAACTCAGTGTGTTCATTCTAGTTAGAGAGACAGTAATTTGGCATGTAACCAATGTAAGTTTTAAAAATTTGCAATGTTTCTTGAAAAGGTTGTCTATACTTTGTTCTTATATTTAGTGGTTTTTAAAAATAATTTTAATAATTAACAAGGTAACATGTACACAGTGAAAAAATTCTGTGTAAAAAATTAGCACATGAAGAGAAAACTTCTCATCAGTCCTCTATGTCAAGTTTTTCTTCTCCATGGTAACTACCGTCAAAAGCTTACTATGACTCTTTCCAGAAAACATTTTCAGCTGTATAGGATGCAGGTATGGTGGACACTACACCTTGTTTCTTAAGTTGCTACTATCTGAGACTTCTCCCACACATTATTCTACCTCATCCCCCTAAAGGCTGCAGAGAACTCCAAGGAGTGGTGGGCAGGATGCATTGATCCTGGCCCCTACTGATGGATACCTTCCTACAAAAAAGAGAGAATGCAGGTTCATTTGCCCAGTTTTCTTTTGGGTTATATTATATTTCCATTTTGGGAAGGCAGATTTTTAAAAGATATTTGTTAGAACACTTTAAAAATAAGGAATTTAGCTCCTTGTTTGTCATGTGTTTCAAGTATTCCTCCTCTTCCATTTGTTTTATTTCTTTAGATTAAAAAATTTAAATTTAATATAAATATGTTTATCACTATTAAACATGGGTTTTATTATCTGACTGGAGAAGGTTTCCACATTTTATTTTTTATTTGACAGATTTGTTTCCCACATTTTAAATAAATTTATTTATATTGGTTTAATACCATGATTTGATTTTTTTCACATTCAATGATTGATCTGGATTTTTGTGAAAGAAATACGGTTTGTCTTTAAGCTTCCAAATTAATTATCAGTTGTTTCAGTGATATTTATTGATCAACCCATCATTTTCTCACTAATTTGAAATGCCACATCCTAAATGTATTTGAATCTATTTCTGAGTTCTATTTGGTCACATTTCAAATGCTTAGTTCCTTTCCAGTAACAAACTGATCCAATTAATGTATCTTTGTAACATGTTTGATAGAACTAGAACTATTCATTAATCTTTAAATTTTTTTTTTTACCATTTATTCTCATACATTTATTTTTTCAGATGACCTTTAGTATCCTTTTTAAACTTTTCCAAAAAATTGTATATTGTATTGATTTTGTATCTTGCAACCTTACTGTATTCATTGTTTCTAATAGTTTTTTGGTGGAGTCGGTAGGGTTTTTTATATATAATATCATGCCATCAGCAAATAGTGACTATTTCACTTCTTAATTCCCAATTTGGATGCCCTGGCTAGAACTTTCAGTACTGTGTCGAATAACAGTCATGAGAGTGGGCATCCTTGTCTTGGTCTTGATCGTAGACACTCAGTTTTTAACTACTGAGTATGGTATCAGCTGAGGATTTGTCACATATGTCCTTTATTATATTGAGGTACTTTCTATCAGTCCTCCATTTTGTTGAGTGGTTTTTATCACACTAGCAAATGGATGCTATCTTGTTGGTTGCTCTTTCTGCATCTATTGATATGCTCAGATGATTTTTATCTTTTCTTTTGTTAATATGGTCTATCACATTGATTGATTTGTGGATGCTGAATAATCTTTTCATGCTTGGGATGAACCCCACTTGATCATGATGTATGATTTTTTTAATACATTGTTGTATTTTACTTGCTAGTATTGTGTTTAGGATTTTTGCATCTATGTTCATCAATAATACTGGCCTGTACTTTTCTTTTTGTGTGTGTTGTCCTTGCTGGTTTGGTATCAGGGTAATGCTGGCCTTGCGAAATGAATTAGGAGGTATTCCTTCCTCCTCAATTTTTGGAGGAGGTTGAGGACAGGTATTAAATCTTTTTTGAATGTTTGGTAGAATTTACCAGTGAAGCCATCTGGTCCTGGTCTTTGATTTTTGGGAAATTTTTGATTACTGTTTTAATTTCTTTTCTAGTGATCGGTCTATTTAGGTTTCCCAGTTCTTCATGCTTCAGTCTAGAAAGGTTGTACATTTTTAAGGATTTGTCCATTTCTTCTAGGTTATTTCTCCTAAGTTATTGAATCTGGTGGTGTATAGTCTTTCATAATATTCTTGTATAATCCTTTGTATTTCTGTGGTATCAGTTGTAACTTCTCCTTTTTCAATTCTAATTTTATTTATCATTATATCTTTTCTCCTTAGTGAATCTTGACAGAGGTTTGTCAATTCTGTTAATCTTTTCAAAGAATCAGCTCTTTGTTTATGTAATGTTTTCTATTCGTCATTTTGTTCTCTATTTCATTTATTTCTGTTCTGAATTTTATCTTTCCTTGAGTTTGATTTCTGCAGACTTTTCATTTTCTTTCTGTGCTGCCAAGTTAGTTTGGTTGTACATGGTATCTGATGAATTGTTTCTCCGTGTACACATTTGAAGGAGTAAACTCTGTTCTTGTTTATACACTCTTTTGCTCTCAACAATTCAAGTGATAGATAGGGAACTTCCTCTTCACTATGTTTCTTGGGCATCTCAGCTTTCTTTACCAGAAGAAAGCTGAGATGTGTGGGCCGGGGAGGAAAGTTTTGCAGTCTGCTGAAACCCATCCCCTTCGGCGCCTGCCTGTTGTATTAAGCTTCCCAGCTACCCCTACCCAGCTCTACTGCAATGGGAGGGGGAAGGGAGACGCCTTTCCTTAGAAACTGCGCCAGCCCCTTCAGGCTCCAGGCTGTAGCATGAGGGCTGCAGCCTGACCTCTCTGCTACTGCTCTCCCTGCAGCCAATGTGGGAGCAAGCCATGCCAGCGGTCTCCATCCCTATCCTCCCCCCGGCCCTGCCTTCCCTACTCCTTCCAGTATGCCCACCTTCAATGTCCCAATTCATGGATCTTTCGGGAATGCTTGTGTTGAGCAGGAGATCTTTGTTGAGTTTTAGTTGTGTGACTTGTAAGTTAAAGGGAAGAGACAATGAAGTCTTCTCACTCGCCATGATGCTGTCACTTTAACATTGAATTTATAGATTACTTAGGATTTATTTTTGTAAGAGTTTAATGTAAAATAAGTTATAATTAGAAACATATGTATAACTCTTTCTATCATTTTTCTTCTATTATGCTCCCCAAGTAAGTTTAGTTTTTCATTACATTTATTCCAAGAAATATTTTTTGTGCTTTTTCTAAGTGAGAGGATCTTTCACTATAACTTTTTAATGTTTGTAAAGTAGAAAATTAATGACTTTTAAAAAATTGATTTTAGAGAGAGGAAGAGAAACATCAATCGATTACCTCCTACACGTGCCCCGACTAGGGGATCAGTCGGGTATGTGTTCTGACCAGTATCCAACCCATCACCTTTTGATGTACTGGACAACATTCCAACCAACCGAGTCACACTGGCCAGGGTGAAAATTAATTATTTTTAAGTAAATTTATTTTGTAACCATCTATCTTGTCAAAATCGCTTATCATTTCTACTTTCTGTTCAGTTGTGTATCTTCTGCAAATAATAATTTTGCTTCCTCCTTTCAATAATTATATCTCTTATTTTTTGGCCTTGTAGATTTGTATTGTCTGAAATAGAAATTTGGCAAACTTTCTCTATAAAGGGCCAGGTAGTACTGTATTGTGGGCTCTATCATATACAGCCTGTCACAACTACTCAATTCTGCAATTGTAGTACAAAAGTAGCCATCGACAATATGTAAACGATGGGCAATACTGTGTTTCAATAAAACTTTATTTACAAAAACAGACAGTTGGCCCACAGGTGGTAGTTTATTGACCCTGGTCTAAAATGCAAATTATGTTACATAATAATGGTGATGGTGGGTAACTTGTCTTGTTCACTTTAAACAGCATGTTCTTACCTTCTCTTCTTAATCCTAATGCTGTTTTTGATTATAAATATACACATACATGCTCATAGCTGCAATCATGTTAAATAGATACCCACCTTGTCCTATTTTCTCTAAAAGTATTTATTAGGAATACTGTTGAATTTTAACTGCCTTTTAAAAAAATTACTGAGCTTTGACATCTTTGACCTCTAAATGTAGTAGGTTAACACAATTCTGAAGAGGAAACTAGTCTTACGGTATAAAACTCACCCAGTTTTGGCTTATAATGCTTTTGATATGTTCTATATAACGGAATTATTTTTTAAATAATTGATGTATGATTTTTACACTGATCTCACAAATAAGAGTAGTTTTCAGTATATTATTCTAATTTGTCAGGTTAACATATTAGTGTTTTGCTGGCTTCATGAATATAATTTGAAAGCCTTCCTTTCTATGGAAACATTTTTTATGGGTAGGACTTACCTGTTTATTCAAATTTTGAGCAAATTCACCTATGAAACCATAGGTGTTTTTCTAGGGGAAACTCTTTGATAACTTTCTCTATTTCTTCCCTTTATTTAGGTTGTCTAGTAAAGGTTCTTCTGGTACCAATTTTTGGTGATTCATATGTTCTTAGAAAATCACTTATTTCATGCAGATTGTCAAAATTCTTTGCTGAAAAGTTCAAAAAGTACTATTTGTGATTCTTTTAATTTCCTCTACATCTGTTGTTGTCATTTTTATTTCTAATCTTCTGTATTAGTGAGTTCTTTCCTTTCCCCCTTTTAATTAAGTTATCCAATGTTATCTCTGTTTTATTGGTTTGGCAAAAAAAAAAATCAACGTTTGTGTACACTTATCAGTTCTGGTTTTTGTTTTTATGCTTACTAATTAATTCATGCATGCTTTGATCTTTATTTCTTCTGTGTTCTTTACGTTGATTTTATTTTTATTTTCTAACCTCTTGAGAAGTGATATTCGTTATACATTTTTCATCAAGAACAATTTTAGTGACATTCCATAGACTGAGCTATATGGTGTTTTCATTTTTTCCCTAGATATTCTTTAGTTTAGGTTTAATTTCTTCTTTGAGTGCAAAGGTTCAGAGAAGGTTTTGGGGGAGATGTATTACTCCTCCTTTATTTTACTTATTTCCTATTTTTATTATTTTATTGCACTGAAGTCAGATAGTTTTATTTCTACTTTTGAGGAACTCATTTACATGTTTAGTAAGTCCTCAGATATTATTAATCTCTATAAATGTTCTATGAACTATGAGTATTTTTTAAAGCAGACACACTTTGTATTTTTCTTTCTGAGAACACTGCAAAGTTGTTTCTGCATTATTGGTTTCTTAAGAGCAGTAGACCTATGTTATTCATGTTAGTATCTTTAATACCTGGTACTATGATTGGTACATAGTTTTTGTTCAGTAAGTGGCTGAGAAATGAATGAATGAATGAATGAATGCTGCCTGTATTCAATGGGTTCATTTTTCCGGGGTTGTCTCTAGACAGTTTCTCCTCATACCAGTACAAGACTTCTGGACTACTAACTCATTCATTCATAGGGATCCACAGTAGAATGAGTCAATAAAAATGTTAAAACAGGATTTGACATGTAGGTTGTTAAAAATCTGGTTGTATATTCTTTTTTTTTTCTTAAATGTCTTCTCATCTGCTCATTTTATACTCATATTTTAAGCTCCAGTCCTGATGCATCCATGAACGAGGCTATCTGACTTCACCGAGTCTCTCCTTTCTCTCCTCTTGCCACCTTCATTGACCTGACTCATGTGATCTAAAAGGCCTTGTACTGTTTCCCACATGTCCTGTGTTTTTTGTCTTTCTGGTGAAACTCTAAGCTTGTGAAGTATCTTACATTCCTTTCTTTTTTTTTTTTAAATTTCTTTATTGATTAAGGTGTCACATATTTGTCCTCATCCCCCCATTCCCATCCCACACCCCTCCCCTCTTACATTCCTTTCTATCCTACAATGTAGTTATAGCTGTAAAGGGGTAGGATGAGGGAGTCTTGTGGTGAGAGGTAGTTAAGTATCTTGATTGTGGTGGTGGTTACATGTGGTGTTAAATTTCACACACATGATGAAACTGCACAGAGACATGAACACATGTATAAGTATGATCTATTTTATTGCACTGAAATCAGATAGTTTTATTTCTACTTTTGAGGAACTCATTTACATGTTTAGTAAGTCCTCAGATATTATTAATATCTATAAATGTTCTATGAACTATGAGTATTTTTTAAAGCAGACACACTTTATATTTTTCTTTCTGAGAACACTGCAAAATTGTTTCTGAATAAACTATGTGGATTGTACCAATGTCAATTTCCTGGTTTGCTAACATTGGGGGAGCGTGGGTTATTGGTGTAGGAGACCTCCCTGTACATTTCTTTGCAAATTCCTAAAATTTTAAATACACACATATACACACACATGCGTGGTTTCAATTTATTCTATGATGGCTTAGTGTTATGTTATCACTATGGCCAAAGATGTTTAAAGTCTTATTTTATGAAGAAGGGAATAAAATTCTAATCACCTCAGCTGTTATGAATAGATTTTCCTGCTCATTTTCATTTTTATTCCTTTCCTTGTCATTAAATTAGTTATGTGCTACTGTAATTAAAATAGTCCTCCTTTGATATAATATTGGAAAAAAGGTGAGTTTGGTGAATAGACATATTTTCAATAGTCAGTCAAAGCAAACAATGGCCTTATAATTAAAAAACTTGCAGTATGGCTATTCCATTTCCAATAAAACCCCACTGCTCACTGCCTGAAAAGGGACACTTCATATGTATACTGGATTTCTCTATGGGCTTAATTTATGTAAACCTTCTCTCTGAAGTTCAGGAAAAGAGCCCAGCTTACCTTCACTACTTCAGATACAGTAACACTGCTCTGTGCATGGGTCCAACCAAGTGTATTTGTCCCTGGGCAATGAACACAGACTGAACAACCTCACTGATTTGGTAATCTGAGGTAACTTCTGTCAGAAACTCAGGAAAGTGCAATAGCAGTAAGACCTGGTGCCTGTTCTCCTGTCACTCAGTCTAGTGGAGACTGCTTGATATGTTTATCATGTGAGTTTACATCATTTCATTAATCAGTACAACTGATTAAATAAGTATAAGCCTCCATTGGGAGGCAACGGAGGTAAGTCTTAGAAAGATCAAAGCCTTGCTCCTTTGCCCCCCAAAAAAAGCCTTGCCCAAATAAAATGCCAGGATTCAACACCAGTCCAATGCTTATTCCTCTACATCATGGAACCTCACGTTGTGTGAATTTAACTTACATGAATTAAGTAATAACCACTCATAATAAAAAAAACAGACTGATAGCCCTAACCGGTTTGGCTCAGTGGTCAAGGGCATGTACCTTGGTTGCGGGCACATCCCCAGGAGAGGGTGTGCAGGAGGCAGCTGATCGATGTTTCTCTCTCATCGATGTTTCTAACTCTCTATCCCTCTCCCTTCCTCTCTGTAAAAAAAATCAATAAAATATATTTTAAAAAACACACAACAGACTGATAATTTAAATAGTACCATAAGATAACACTTGCATGTATATTTCACCACTGACTATACATTAATCTAATATTACATATTCATATTATATGACAGATTTATATCAATATATACATTTTGTAGGTGCGTCAAGGGATTTTGAAGATAATTGCAACTATTGGGATTTTAGACTTATGAACATAATTTAAAATGTTGCATAAACCCTGTATAAAACTGACTCCACTGTCCCACAACACGTCATCAATAATAAGGAATGAAGAACAATCCCACTGTGGGATTTTTCTAAGAAAATCTTGTATATCATCTTCTTATTTTTCTTAATTCTAAAGGTAATACATTAATTTATTATAGAAAATTTGACAAGAAAAAAAGCAACATTAGCCCACTTCTATTCTGGATTTTTTTTATCCTTACCTGAGGATATGTTTATTAATTTTTTAGAGAGAGAGGAAGGGAAAAGGAGCAGGAGGAGAGGGAGAGGGAGGGGGGAGGGAAAGAGAGAGAGCGAGAGCGAGAGCGAGAGCAAAAGAGAGAGAGAGAGAGAGAGAGAGAGAGAGAGAGAGAGAGAGAGAGAGAGAAATATTGATCAGTTGCCTCCCATACTCCCCAGGCTGGGGATTGAACCAGGGTACCCAGGTATGTGCCCTGACATAATCGAACCCGCAACCTTTTTGGTGTAAGGGACGACACTCCAACCAACTGAGCCACCCTGCTGGGGAACAAGTTTGATTTGTAGCCCTTTCTGTGGGGCTCAATTACATAGGTATTTTTCTAAACCATTAAAATTGGATTTTTATGAATTCAGTTTATGGGCATCTCAGGAGTGTTTACACATCCAGCAGAGCACACCTGGACCTTGGCTATATTTTATTTGTAGACTTTAAAAAGTGCCAAGGAATGCCATTGCTCACTGCCTGTCAGATGCACACTACTGGGTGAGCTGCCTCTCTGGGTGAGCTTTTCATCAGACAATTCTCTATTGGTCTGACCCTTGTGTTCTACCCAAACTTCTCAATTTCCCACCATGCTCTGTGGTCTTAATTTTCACTTTTGGTTTCAACTTTACTAACCTCAGGTTGTACTGACACTGACCCTGGCCACTGTGCGAATAGACTGTATGTGGATTTCATAATGATGGGTCAGTTGTTTGTTACTGAACAGAGAATGTGTTTCAGAGTTTCTGGCACTGCCCTGATTTCATACAATGAGATCCTTTTCAAAAAAGGCAACTCTTTTATTGAATATACAACCAAACATTTAATTTTTATGATTTTTCTAAGACTTTTCATACAAAAAGCTTTCACAAATCAGAAAAAAATTTCCAGGCTACATATTAGAATGTTCAGCAGCAAAATATGATTACTGTACATGTTTTTTACCCACTTGAACTCTTAACAGAAAGAGCTAGAAGACTATTGAGGATTTTAGGCTTGTGATGGAGACCTCTGCTGAGCAAAATCCCCATTCTCCTCTCTTGTCACTGGACTCCCAGTGCTTAGGCTGTATCTCCCAGCTTCCTCTGCAGCTAGGTGTGGCCATGTGACTGAGATTCAGCCAATAGAATGTGAGCAGGAATAATGTCAGCCCAGCTCATAAAAACTTCCAATGTGTACTCCTACGTGCTTTTCCCTCTTCGACCATCTGAATGGCAGTATATAACTAATACAAGATATTTTTACATTTGTAAGTATAAAACAATAATAATTGCAGCAAACATTAGTATAGTGCCTACTCTGTGCTAGTCCCTGATTTAGAACGATACATGTATCAATTCATTTTCTCTTTTGACCCTGTGAGATAGGTACTATATTTATATTCTCCCCAATTTTCAGATGAGGAAACTGAAGTGCAAGGAGGTTAAGCAGCGCCCCCTAGGTCACACAGCTAACAACTGGCAGGGCTGCGATTAGCAGTCCCAACCCAGTGTTTGGACTCTGTGCTATACCACCTCCATTATACTCGAATTCTTTCAGATTGGTAGTGTGCATTTCATATGTTGTGGTAACTCTACCTTAGCCTAAATATGTGTTCAGACAGGAAGTCCTTACCTGCCAACAGAATCTCATTTTCAGCTTTTCTAGCAGTTAGGTAGGGTACCACAAACAACTCCTTATCAACTCCTTCTTTAGCTGGTAGAACATTCTTTAGCTGTCTTGGGTTTGAACTTCAAAGCCTCACTGAAGCATCATTGCCCTTCATTAACAATCATACCTAGTGATGTGTTGGGGCAATCCCAGACAGAGGAAGAAGTAAACAGCATTGTTAAAAGGCATTTCATGGCTTCTTCCTTTCCCCATCTCTCTCCAGACCAAGAGGGGAAAGTCTGTGGCTTGCTTGGTGCTGAGGAGAACAGAGGCCCATAGGGAGGATCCAGGTAGTGCTTTGCATTTCAAAGCAGGTGAGCAAAGCTAGGGCTGCTTCACCTGAAATTCCAAATTGAAGGCATTCCAGGAAGTGGCTCCATCTCCAGGTGTATCCAGAGGAGTGAAGTGGTGGCCAGAAGTCAGCCCTAGATCCCAGCTTTCAGAACCTCTGCCTGGATCGGATCCTCATGATGCCCATTATTCTCACCTTCTCTATATGGTCTTCAGTGTATCTGATAATATTTCTCTGATTTCTATCTCAAACTTCAACTCATATTTAACATTTTAAATAAATGTCTTCTGCTATCAACTCAAGTTGTTTCAGAGAAGTATACTTATGCTAGAAATAAACTTATGTTAGTATATGCTAGATATACTTATGCTAGATAAACATTTTTCTAGCACTTAGAAGTAATTCTCTTATTTCTATAACTTTATTATGTTCATAAATAATGACCCGTACTCATAAACAGTGTTTTCTCACCATTCTTGTACTGGAAGTGGAGTAATTAAAAAGCATGTGGGTGAAATATATGGCCCTTGAGTTGAAAAATATCTCCCAAGACAATTCTCTACTTTAACAACTCAAAGTGCAGCTAGAAAGGCTGTTGGCTTTACTATCAAAGGAAATCAGTAATACAAAATCTTAATGGATATTTAATAAAACTTCTAATTACTGGCAGCCTATTTTCCTATCCTTGGCCTGGGAAGTATTTATAGATGAAATTTTCAGACAAGAATCAATCCTTGATCCTGTTTCCCTACACAAGTAAAAGGCACAAATTCATGTTTGGCAGGTATATTACAAATAACATAGTTGCCCTGCTTAAAAAAAAAAGAAAAGAATTGAAATGCACTGTCGTTGGGTGTTAACAAACCAGTGAACTCACGTGGGCCTTCCCAGGAGGAAAGGGCCAATGCCAAGAGTGCCAGACACCCCAGTAAAAAAAAAAAAAAAGAAAAAAAAGAAAAAAAGAAAAGAAAAATGCTGATTAAAAGGCCAGTTCTGCAGAGCAAGCCTGCCTAATGTATCTTGCAATTATTTAGAGCCTGGAAATCTTCTTCATGCCTTTCGGATCCCTCAGAAATATGTGGAGATTTCGGTCTCTGGCTTTTAAGCTGTAGCATGTGTTCCTGGGAATTTAAAGAGCTTTCCTGTGGCTCCTTCCTTCATCACACTGGGTTTCTAGCGCATTGCGATCAAACCATATTTCTCGTGGCCTTCCACAGCAGCAACAAAAAAGATAGAAAGAAAAAGAGAAAGGGAAAAAAAAAAAAAAAGACTTAAAAAAGGAAGGAAGAAAGAAGAGGGAAAAAAGCGAAAAAACGAAGCCCACATGTCTTAGGACACAGTGAATTCTTTGAAATTGAATGGAAGCAGAATTATTGCCCAGTCATCTAAGTGTGTCATGGATTGATGAGTCAAGATTTGAAAAGTATTTGAAAGTTCTTCGATAAAATACCACAGATCTGGATAAAGTATTATAATTTTTAAAATAACTCAATTTTCCTGAGATTATTTTTAAAAATGTCTTTTTGGTTGCTGTTTGTAACCAATTTAAAAATTAAAATAAAATCCACCAAATGTAGGATATTCTTGTAGAAGAACATTAAGTCATCAGTACTTTCTGGGACTAAAAAAAGGGAGAAGGTGGCTAAGCAATACCTTTGAGAATGCTCAACGTGCTGCCTGATAGTCATGTTAAAGAACTATATAATGATTTTTTTACAATCATATTTAATAAACTGTAAAAAGAATATTTCTAATCATAATTCTCACCTTTTATCTATTGTTTGAAAGGGACCCAGTATTTCTCCATGATCACAAAATAAAATGTACTAGTAATGCCCTCATATTCTTTCCATGCTCCTTTGTTCCTCCTTTTCCATTGTTGTTGCTGAAGAGAAGAAGCTTTCAGGCTGCACGCAGAAGGAAAGTGCTCAGTCAGGCCCTAACACATCCTCCACTGTCAGCAGGACACGCCTCTCTTTACTGAGTGCAGTGGCCATGACAAGGCTGAATTCTGTTGGGAATACCCATTTACTACCTAACAAACCCCTCAGGAAATTTCGAGACAGGTGGTCCTACACCCACTTTGTGAAAGCCATTGCTCTACAGCAAGCATGTCAAACTCAAAGGCTAACACGGGCCAAATAAACAAGGTTTAAGTTTATGTGGGCCACAAAAAAACAAAAGCTTCAATTTTCATAAAAATGTAGGTTTATTTCTATAGAGACATGCTGAATACAAAGGGCTGAAATAAATGAGTAATCGTTAACATAAAATAAGAGAACATTTTAATAAAAATTAATATTTTTTTCTTGGACATTAACCCACCAGACACTGAATAACTGCACAAATTAATAAGCATAATGTAAATAAACCTATTTTTCTTGTTCTCTGAAAGTGAAATATTTCCTGTTGCGCACACCAAACAAGTCAGTCCAAGACTAATGATGTGGCAATCAGCTCCTAAAATATTCGTTGCTAGTATTAGTGGAGAGAAATGGTATGCCTGTGCCTAAGGCGCGTAAGGGAAATGAATGCAACACGATTATAGTAATCAGTCATTAGTAAATGTTGTAGTTTGTTATTAATAACTAGAGGCCCGGTGCAGGAAATTTGTGCACGGATAGGGTCCCTAGGCCTGGCTGGCGATCAGGGCCCATCGGGGCCTTCTGGCTGCCGGTCGGGGCCTTCCTTCGTTCCGCACCACCCCCTGGTGATCAGCACACATCATAGCGAGCAATTGAACTCCCAGTTGAACTTCCAAGGGGACAATTTGCATATTAGGCTTTTATATAGAGAGATTATGTATAACAGGATATTGTAAAAATTAAGTTACAAAATTTTTATTAAAACATTTTCTTACATACTGTTATATTGGTTAGGCCTCAAAAATATTCGTTGTGGGCCCCATGCGGCCCATGGGATGCGAGTTTGACATGCTTGGTTTAGAGCATGCTGATGAAACAGAATAAGATCTTACTGTTTCAAAGAAGCTATCCCAAACTATATTTAGCATTTTTTCACCCTTTATTAAATCAGTATAATAACTATGTAAGTATAACCAGTAAAATAAAAAAAAAATCTTATTTTTTTCTCTATGGTCCACAAATAACAGCTCTGATTCTCCAAATTGATGAATTCTTATGAACAAAGACATAGAAAGGGAGAGGAAAGTGAAACCAAGAGCAGGGATTTCTCCTCTTCTTTGTTCTGTCTTCCAACTTGGCCAAAGTCCTGAGCTCCTTCTCAGAGTTATCTCTGACTGCCAGGCAATTGCAATTCATTAAATTATACTCTGGCTCCAAAGACGTCAGTCAGTTGCCTCACAATGTGACCATATGAAGACCACACCACACATATGTTAATTCCAAAGAGTTCCAGAATCAGAAGTTTAAGATTATATTCTTGGTCAAAAGGTATAATGCCTTCTTTCATATTCTTTCAAATTAGAAAAATAAAAGTAGAGGTTTGGGGAAAGCATTCAAGTATTTTAGCAGGGAGTTTTCTCCTAAGTTTCCTTTGGCCACCAAGCCAAAGCATTTTGACAGATAATTGGACTAGAAATAGTGCTCCTGGAAACCATCAGCCGGCATGCCCACCCATTAATTAGATGATTCATTTTCATATTTTCTCCGCCCCATTTTCCCCCCATTTCCTTTTCCCACCCTTTCCTTGTTGGCTTTTCTTTGCATCACCTATACCTCTGCTCTCCTCCTCAGTCTATTTATTTGTGTTAAAAATCAGTGCCCCTGGATACATTTGCTGTTCTTATTGCCTCTCCTGGCCTCTGGGTTCCTCTTTGCCAAATCCTCCTATCTTGCTACTTAACCTCCCTGGAGAGACCTTGATTATCTTGCAAGGAGAAACCTCTCTGGAAGCTTCCTCTGACTGCTCCAACTTCCAGGGATTTTTATTTCCCTCAAAGTTCTGTGGCACCACTGATTGGTAACCACTCAATTAGCGCTGTATTGCTGTTAGAGAATCTTTCTTGTCTTTTCTTTCTGAGTAGGCAGCTACTCAAGAACAGGGAAGAGAAGTAAACCTAAGTCTGGAAAAACCATATACATGGAACAGATATCTACTGATTGAGTAGGATGGTGGAAATATCTCATAGAAATAAGTTACAGCCATATTTGGGAATAATAGGATTTGATCTTAAATAACTTTAGATATTTAAGTTCTTTTACTCAAGAATATAAGAGACAGCCTATATAATAAGGAGGTAATATGCAAATTGACTGTCACACCCTTGCACAAGATGGCCGCCCCCATGTGGTCACAAGATGGCTGCCACAAGATGGCTGGCAGGGGAGGGCAGTTGGGGGCGATCAGGCCTGCAGGGGAGGGCAGTTGGTGGGGACCAGGCCTACAGGGGAGGGCAGTTGGTGGGTCCAGGCCTGCAGGGGAGGGCAGTTGGGGGCGACTGGGCCGGCAGGGGAGGGCAGTTGGGGGCAATCATGCCAGCAGGGGAGCAGTTAGGCGTCGATCAGGCCGACAGGGGAGTGGTTAGGGGGCAATCAGGCCAACAGGCAGAAGCAGTTAGGGGCAATCAGGCAGGCAGGCAAGTGGTTGGGAGCCAGCTGTCCCAGATTGTGAGAGGGATGTCTGAGGGGTCCCAGACTGGAGAGGGTGCAGGCTGGGCTGAGGGACACCCCCCCGCACCAGTGTACAAATTTCGTGCACCAGGCCTCTAGTATGGGTATAACAGGCTAAATAGTAGAATATAGATCTTTTGCCTTAAAGAGGCGTTTCTATTGCTTCATCACTCAGTGACCCAATTTTATACGGATGTGAAGTTTCAAAATCCCCCCTGGAGGTTCTGAGTATATGAACTCAGAAGTCCTGGGCTTGAGGACCTTTCTGCCATGAGTGATCTGAGTAACCATGACTAGGTCAACCTTCCTGGCTTCAGTTTCTTCCTCTGTAAAATGAGGGGGTGACTTTTATACTAAACCAAACAAACCAAACAAAAACAAGACTAAAGATTCAGTACCCTCATTTAGAGCTTTCTCAGGAAGTGTGATTGTTTACCCTGCTATCAATCTATTTTTAACACATGCCCCACTTAGAGGATCACTTGTTCAGATACCCAGAGAAATGTCATCCAAATAAGACCTAGAGAAGAAAAGAAAAAAAATGATATGGAAATTCTAGGTACTACACTTATTGTCACCAGAACCATTTACTTCCTATGGATATCATGTTGGAATATAAAAAAACTAGTAGGAAAAATCTTCAACCTTTGTATTTCTTATTGTTCTATGAAATTCAAAAAGGGGGTGGGGGAGGGCCCTACGTGATCTTCAGTACCTGCAAATATCAGAAAAGCAAAATACTTTTAAGTCTGGAATAATCAGGTTGATAAGGGGATGCAGAAATTCAAGTGTGCTGGAATGCCAACTTGCCACTCCAGTGTTAGTGAAAACAGTGCATACCAGAGCTACTTTCGTAAATCAAGCGATCTCTGGCGGTAAAGGAAAAGGAATCAAAATACCAAGACGAGCATGCCTTCGGCTTGAGGTATGTGTCAGATTTATTGTGGCTGAGAAGATTAAAATCAGTCAGCATTAAGGAGGGTGTGTATGTGCCCCATTCAGACGTCAGAGAGTTTGAAAATTATACCAGCAACCTAGAGTGGGTAGATGATAAATAAAGGTCACATTTAAAACAGAAAGGCTGAGAAGTAGCCAAGGCGTGGCGATGAAGGGATCACTTGAGCTGTGGCATTACCTGTGCCGATGGTTAAGAGAGCACAGCTAAAGATAGCAAGATGAATCAAGGTCATGTGAAAGGACTATAATGAAACTGAGTAGAAGGGTTGCTGACAAGACTCAAAAATATGGTGTCAGGGTGGGGCATTGGAATGCACTCCAAGGTACCAACCTTTTTCAAGAATGGAATTAAGAGCTACACCCATGTTTCAGAAGAGTTGGGGCAGAAGGCCAAGGAGGATGGAGAAAAAGAGGAACGGCCAACCATGGGCATTGAGAAAGGGCTCTCAACTGCTGGAGCGGTGGGCTCTGGCCCCAGCCAATCTGGGCACAGAGAAGCAGTGATGGGTCGACCACACTTCAGAAGGCCAGCCAGCCACAGACAGACCTCAAGTAGGACAGTGATCCTTTGAGGCCAAAAGAGGGTCTGTAAAAACCCAAATCATGGTGACTTTTTAGTCTTTCTGGCTCTTATTTAGAAACCACATAACCACTAACATTCTCCTTCTTTTCCCACTGAGCCAACCCACATCCAACTTATATATTCCCTACCCACAAAGGTCACAGCATATGTCCAGGCATTCCCCGTGCCAAGCACCAGTGGTGTGATTCTTGCTTAAGGCAGGGCTGAGGTTGCAGACAAACTGTGGCATCAGCAAGCTTGGTTTACTGGAGTGTGTCAAGAGTCTTGCCTCCGTGGCCACATCTGGGGTCCAATCCCAGCCCTCCTGTTATAAATTCTGGGACCTGCATTAATGTCTTTGAAATTTTCTATCTGTAAAATGATAAATATCTCATTTGCAAGGTTGTTTTGTAGATTGAATGGGATTTGAATGTGTGTAAAGCATTTAGCATGTGCTGAGCATGTGCTAGGTATTTTGGAAATGGAAGTGATTATTATTAATTCTCTGTACTCTTCTTCTTATAAAAAAAAAAAAAGCCGTAACTGTCCCCTCTTCCTTTTTAAAAAATTCATTGCCTCAATCCCTTCCCATGCCCAAGTGCCCAGAGCCCTTATCAGGCCCCATCTTTCCTATTAGGAGAGAAATCAATTTGATAATGTCACTATATCAAAAGGGTGACACAATATTACAGACTCTAATGGGACTGGGAGATAATTACATAAAATAATAATTTGTGGAGCGATATTCACAGCAGATAAATTAGTAGTCAATCATTTATTCTGCTTCTAGGTAAAATGAACCTTATCTGGCTTTGATTCTACATCTTTACATGCTTCCTTTCATACTAATTCAATTGAATTTGAAGGTAAATGATGTAAATAAATAAAAAATTACCCACTGCATCCTACATGGCTACGCCATCACACTGCAAATGGCTGCCAAGAGACACTAGTCAACTTTTCCAAAACACAGTTTGTCCAGACATGAGCCGAATGGAAACTCAATGAAACAGATAAGGGTTGATGACTCAAGTCTCTAAACAAAGTTTGTTTTTAATACGTCTTTATTGATTTCAGAGAGGAAGGGAGAGGGAGAGAGAGAGATAGAAACATCGATAATGAGAGAGAATCTTCCATCGACTGCCTCCTGCATGGCCCCTACTGGGGATCAAGCCCACAACCTGGGCATATGCCCTGATCTGGAATCCAACCGTGACCTTCTGGTTCATAGGTTGACGCTCAACCACTGAGCCACACCAGCCAGGCCAAACAAAGTTTTGGTTAAATAAAGGCTCAAAGGTTAATCACTAGACATGACCTACCTGAGCCAGAAATAAGGCATTCACTAACAATCAACAGTTCTACAGGATCAAACACCCGGAACTTCAAAAACATAACATTATACTGGCACAAAGGCTACTGCCACAGCAACATGGACACAACTCAAAAAGATATAGCTGAGTGTAAAAATCAAGCTGCCAGCTAAGTACCAAACGATACCATTCACATTGTTTTAAATCAAAGCAAGCAATACTAAATACATGTTTGAAGAATACATACGCATAAAGTAAAGTAATCAAGATATGTAGGGGAATGAAGAATAGTAGTGTTTGCTGGAAGGAAGGGCAGGGAGAAGAATGAACTTGGGGAAGGTAACACAGGAAGTCCATTGTATTTGTGATGTTTTAAGTCTTATTTGGATGATGGTTACCCAGATACTTATTATGTAATTCTCTAAATCGTTTTATATTTCTGAAATATTTTATACTAAAAGAATATAAAAACTAAAAATAACTCTGTGACTAAAAACTATTGGCCTGTGAGAGAGAAATAAAGTCTGTTTGATGATATTAGTGAGCAGCAGTAATAAAATGGATTCTAGAAACACTTATTTCCATTTTACTGGTTTGGGTGGGGGGGGAGCTGGAGGAAGGTTAGATAAGAGGGGGCTGAGCTAAAGGAGAGAAGGTACCTCTTAAGCAACAACTTGGTAGAGCAGGGGGACTTATTAGCAAGGGCAACCTGGGTCAGAGCAGTGCATCAGTCTCTGTCTCATTCCTGCTCTCAAGGCCAAACAGGATGAGACAAGTGAAGCAAGGAGCCCTATACTTTTTAGGATCTTCCCCTACATTGGACGTCAGCTAAAGTACAGGCGTCATCAAGGCATGTGACCTGTGTAGACACACAGGGGCTCCTGGCTCCCTGTGCGTGGTTTAATGTTCTACTGTCTTAAAATTCTGAATAGTGTTGTATTTGGACTTGTGTCTTATAAATGAAGATGGATGGGACAATGGTGCATGTTCATGAGCAGAGGAGTAACATGCATAGGTGTGTCTGCCAGCATTTCTTGCTAGCCATCCATAGAGAGCAGTTGCAATGCCACGAGCAAAGAATTCCCACAATGAGTGGGAGTTTAGTGAGACGCAAAGCAAGTACAAGGTTATGTCTAAGACCAAGTGGGATTGCTAACAGCCCCGAGAAGCTCTGCTTTCCATTTGAATGAGAATTTTCCTCAAATGAAGAAGTCAAAAGTGTTCTCAGAAACACTAACAACCGAGGAACCCTATAGTATCACTTCTTATTCCTGTTACATCCTTGTATTGGCCAACCATTTATGATGAAAATGACTTAGGAGCAATGGGAAAGATACAGCAGCCTACAGTCCACTTTCCTTTTCATTCTTCTTTAGTCATCAGTAAGCCAAAGGTAGAGAGTGCTGGCAGAATGCGGGTGTATCAAGAAGTGAAATAAAAACAGCAAGTTAGTTTTGTGCAGCTTTATCACTTTTCTGGTAAGAAAAAGAAAATGTGTGTACAAGCCAATTGTGTAATTAATATGAATTTAAAATGGGCTTTGCATAATATAAACATGATTAAAATTCATATGAATAATTTAATTAAAAAAATTTTTACTTAAAACAATATTAAATGGCAAATAAAACATAACCATAACAAGTTGAGAGAGACGAGGAACGAAAGAGGAAAACTAGTAGGTGTCTTTTCCCCTGCTTTGGAATAAGGTGCCCTGCATTTTCATCCCGCATGGGCTCAGCCAATTACAGAGCGGTCCAGGGAATACTTCACTACCCAGTTCCCCGCCAGAGGAAGTCTGGCTTCAATTGTCTGAAATGAGTGTTCGGTTAATGGATAGTATTGGTATTTATGTGCATCTCTTGGCCAGTGTCTTGGGAAGTGTAAATTTTGAATATATGATTTGAAAGGAAGAAAAACTGATAAATCTGGGCCATTTTGAAGAGAAGAAGGGACTGTAATTAGAAATATACTTCCTTTCCCAGTGTTTGGCAATGTTAATCACATAATTTTCTGAAACAGCCTTTTCCCCAAATATCATTAAGTAGATATGGTTACACTTTTTGGTTAAGGCACCCTGAATACCTCTGTAAGACTCGTGTGTGTGTGTGTGTGTGTGTGTGTGTGTGTGTCCTGCACACTCAATACAGGGGAATTTAGAATAGAACTGCTCTCTCTGAAGCCTGGCTCTAGATTGCCATAACTTCTGAGGGCTCCTCCTTGGATTCCCAGTTAGGAAGGGGGTCTCTGGTTTTACCTTTATTTATTCTACTTAAGGCATTTCACAAACATTCCTCAAATGTCTCAAAAGCCTAAGAGACATGGGAAGTGTAACTGTTATGACGGAAAAATCGATGTTTTGAAATGGATTTTCTCCAAGGTCAGAAAGCAAGGTCCTGGAGATCAAGGGACTCTCAGGTATTCTTCCTCCCAGGGACTGCCCTCCCCGCTCTGGGGTATGGCGGTGCCTCTGGGATAGCTGGTCTGAAAAGATGAACTCTAGCTATGGCCTCTAAACCGCTTTGCCTGGTGCAGCCACTGTGGAGAACAGTATGGAGTTTCCTCAAAAAACTAAAAATGGAACTCCCATTTGACCCAGTGATCCCACTCCTGGGAATATATCCCAAGAAACTAGAAACACCAATCAGAAAGGATATATGCACCCCTATGTTCATAGCAGCACAATTCACCATAGCTAAGATTTGGAAACAGCCTAAATGCCCATCAGCAGATGAGTGGATTAGAAAACTATGATATATCTAAACAATGGAATACTACGCTGCTATAAAAAAGAAGGAATTCTTACCATTTGCAACAGCATGGATGGACCTGGAGAGCATTATGTTAAGTGAAATAAGCCAGGCAATCAAAGAAAAATACCACAAGATCTCGCTCATTTATGGAAAATAAAGAACATTATAACCTGATGAACAAAAAGATAGATACCGAGGTAGTAAAGCACCGAACAGACTGTCAAACTACAGCGGGAAGACTGGGGAGTGTTGGGGACGGGGGGGGGGGGGGGGGGTTTAAGAGGTCAACCAAAGGACTTGTATGCATGCATATAAGCACACCAATGGACACAAGACACTGCGGGGGGGGGGGGGGGGAGGTGGGATGAGGGCATGCGACAGGGGGTAGGGGAGGCTGGGGGAAGGTCAATGGGGGGGGGGAAAAAGGAGATATATGTACTACTATATGTAATACTTTAAACAATAATAAAAAAATAAATAAACTGCTTTCCTGGGAAATGAGGGACACAAGGCCTGCCCGTCCTGGTTGTCATAGTAATTAATGCTAATGGATCTTGGGAATTACTGATTTTGGTCAACTATTATACCCAGCAATGAGTTTGTTTATTTGAGGTCTGCAATTTCTTTACTAAATAATCAACACATCCATAAATCGGTCACCACCATCTATAGACAAACCTCCAGAGTGCTCTCGCTGCGAGAAGGGAAAACAGCCAGGGGAGCAAGGGTTGAGAAAACAGGAAAGATTTCATAAACATGTTACTGTCCCGCCTCTCCTTTTCCTGGCCGGTCTGATGTGAGAGCTTTATCTGATACTTGACATGGTTGAAATGAAAGGCAACTGGCTTAAATTACCCACCTGGAGGGGAGTCAGTGTGTAGAAAAGCAGCCAGGTGCATTCACCAAGAGGGTGCTCCTTGATGTCCTGAGTCAGAACAGATCCTATCACAGGTGGGAGAACCCTGGAGGATGCTCAGGGGCGTGGACCTCATGTCATTCCTAACTTCAGGCCAACGGTATTGGGAAGGGAGCATTCAGCTGTCTTAGCTTTCAAAAGGCAAGGAGTGTCCCAGGCAGGAAAAGTAACCTAAACCTATTTTCAGAATATGAGGTGAATTTTACCACTCTTTTAATGTATATTCAAAGAATTTAGGCTAAAAAAGAATGTAGGGAAGATGCCTTGGGTTAAATATTTTCTTTTCCTTACAGATTGCTTGGAACAGGCAGACTTATGTGTGGACTGCTACGGTTGACCTTGAAGTGACCTCTGAAAGCAAACACCCCAGTGAAACTGTTAGGAAAACCGAAATGACTAGACATTCCAGACCACCGTCACATAGGCCAGGCTGTGTTCATGACAGCCAGCCACCAAGATGCTTGGCTGCAAATATCTTCTCCGATTTTACATTAGAAATAAAATTTTACATTGGATAAAATTCTGTAAGTAATGGAGATCTAAAATAGTTCAAAATTTGAGAGAAAGGCTTCATAAGCTTGATAGGTAGTAATAGGAAGACTTCGCTGTTTCAAATCTGAATGGTAAGAATTTAATACCTAAATTTAATCAAGACAGCAGGCTGCAGACTGGAGAGCGTGTAATATAATATGGACTAATGTGTTATTAGCTCATGTTCACTACAATGAGATTAACTCCAAACAGCATTATAATCAGATTTTGGTGTTTTGCTGGGTTAGGTCTATGTCAACAGACATGTAGCCAGAAATAAGCTTGATGTCATTTCAAACCAAAAATTTGACTTCATTAAAATTTCTTTTAAAAAATCCTTACACTTTATAAACCGATTATGGATCATCAAACCCTTTGAAACCTCTTAAGTAAATAATATTTTTTAAAATCCATTTGAACAGTAGTTACATTGATGATGCAAACAATGAGTTTTATTTGTAAAAACCAGATTTCATTTTTAAAAGCTATACACTTAATGCGCTTCACATTAAAAAAAACCTGCATATTCAAGTGAGTTGCTTAAAAAAAAAAATCCTCAAATTCTATAAACTGACTGAAGTCACCAATCTCTTCTAAGGACTTTTCTTAAAGTAAACAATCTAAATTTTTCTTTTAGAAAAGTGGCTTCACTGATGCTTGTTATATTTTTAATCAGCCAATAAGCTTTATTTGTAAAATTCGAGACTTGGTTTACAAATGCCATGAGGCCTGGGCAGAATCATCAGAAAGGAGCCCTGCATTTCCTTTGTGCGTGAGCGTTAATGAGATTAAAGCTTGAAGAATTGAATAAACCCTGAGCTGGTTAAGATGGATGTATCACATTTCAGGGTTCCCATTTCATAACCGGCATGTACCACATTTCATAAAATAAAAAATGCTGGTGAGCTTATTTAAATGGTTCTTCGGGAATATGTTGATTTCAGATACTTTAAAAGGGTAGCATGTCTATTTCTTGAGCCATATGGCTGTTTGTGTATTCAGCCTGCCTGGTGTTAACCATGCTCCTGCTTCTCAGTCAGCAATTCTCTGCTTTGTACGGTCCAGTTACATGGAGAAGAGAGTATACATTTTTGTGCTAAGAGAATTTTGAATGTGAATGAGTAGTTTCTAACTTTCACAATGGTGCAATCTGCACTGGCCTTACTCATCTGTAAACATAGCAAATCTAAGCGAAAATGCCAAAGACCCGTTATCTTCATCCAGATCATGTAATGGAACTGGGGGTCTGCTGCTCTCTGCTATCAAGGTGGTTATTATCAAGTATAATTTGTGGCTGGAAATGTTTGGCATTCCTGTCTAGCAGTAGCCCAGAATGTTTAGAATAGATTTTTACATAGGAGTTCAAACATCTGTCTGTTTTAGGTCAGATTTCTGTGAGAACTTATGCATATAGTCTCTAAACATATGCAGCTGTCCCCGATTAAATGGGAATGGTTCCTTGCATTACGATGACAACAAAGCGTCAAGTTTAAAATTAAAAATATAAGGATAAGGATAAGAATGGTAAGCAAATGTATTCCCATTCTAAAAAATGCAAGATAATGTTACTAATTAAAGAGTTGGACTTGAAGGCTGTTTAAGGACTATAGTAGCAAAAGACTCATTAATTAGCAGTTTATAACACCAATTTGCCTATGGACTAATAAGCAGCATAACAATTTCATTATAGAGTCCTTTCATTTGCAAATCCTCTGTGATAGGAATCCAGTTTGTTTGAAGTGAAAAGTGCTTATTAAATGAAGCTGTATATAAAACTGCAAAGAAACATAATGTCACATTTTGGAAAGGAAGTTAAAAAAGAATTAAAACAAGCTGTGATGATCTTAACAAAGACACACAAAACCTGTTACTAGGAAGAGTTCTTTGGTCAAATTTCCTGTTTTTTCCTAAGTCCTGGTTTGTTTTAAACATACCGTCAGCGCACAGTTTATTACCGTTGATTAACGTTTGTCCGTGTGAAGCCCAGAACTGTTCTCCAGGACTTATTTAAAGATATTTTAAATAATGTGGACTTTCTTCTCCAGACTGTGGTCTTGACCACAATTAAGAGATGATAAGTCTTGGATCAAAATCGTTGAAAATTAATATTAGAAACTAGAAAGTTCCTCAGTAAGGGTTAATGAAAGAGTCATAAAATGGAAGTTTCATAAAGTATCTCTTTAACCCTAAGAAGTTTTACTACATCAAGTCAAAGCCACACAGTGTCGGTGATGGTTCCTTGTTTTGTTTTATTCACTTAAAAAAATCTCCTCTGCAAAGACAAATCTGACTCTAATGGCAACCAATTATACATTTTAAATAACTGAATCATATTATTGTGTATGGAATGTAGGGAAATAAAAATTCCACCCTTGAAGGGGAAAAGTATAAAACATTAACATTTTTCCAAGTATTTTATAAATTATGCAGCTTTATTAAACACACACCATTAGAAGTCTCTTCTGTACTGACAACACTTTTCTTAATGGTCTTTACATGTTTAAATAAATGGCTCCTGAAAATGTGCATTTATATTATATAAATAAAGCCCTAATTAATATAAACGTACCCAGATATAAACTTTTTAGAAATGTCAGCTTAAAACTTTCCAGTCTAAATAAATCCTCTTATGAATGGTCCAGCAAAGCAATTTCAATGCATTTTCCCCCCTAAAAAGCTCAGAGATTTACAGGCACAATCCAAAAGAAAAACCAAAGTAGCTTTGAAGAAGACTGAATGTTTCATTCACATGATAAACAACTCTCAGCATATCCAATAGATGGATCGCTTTTGAAACAAACTAAGGTCACATGACTTTCTTTTCTTTTTAGTATTATCTCATAATATCTTGCTCACTTATTTGTTCTCCTGTTTATTATTATCATCTCCCTCACTTGAATTGTAAGCTTTCTGAAAGTAAAGACCACATCCATCTAGTTCTTTGCTCTATCTCTAATACTTAGCGTGGTGTCAGGTAAACAGTAAATGCAAAGAGTGGTTCATTGAAGAATTCATGAATGGTTTGATGAAAAAGCTAAAATGACTCAGTTATTTCCATGTATCTCACTTTGTCCAATTTATCCCATGAGTCAGAGTCTCTGGCTATTTTCCTCCTTCTTCCTTAGTATTCCCAAGTTTTCACTGAATACATACATGGCCACCTGGAATGAAGACTACATTTTCCAGCCTCCCTTGCAGCTTTGTGTCACTAGATGTGAACTAATAAGATAAAACTGTATTAGTACTAATACAATTGAAAAATAAAAATTAAAAAATAAGATGAAAGAAATCACTACATCAGCTACTGGGAAAGCTAATTGAAAGACAGCTGGTGTGACCCCTTTGATTTTCTTCTTCTGCCCTCTCTTTCCTGCTGCCTGAGATGTGCATGTATGGCTGAAGCTCAAACAGTCATTGTGGACTATGAGTTGACCTTGAAAATAAAAATTGCATGTTAGCAAGAGAAAAGAAGACTTGGTTACTGCCCTGTAGAGTCCCATTCTACCCTGGGCTCTACCTCTACCCTTCTTTTACACGGAGAAAGAAAGAAATGTCTCTTACTTTAGTCATTATTATTTTTTTTAGTTTTCTGAAATGTGCAGCCAAATCAAGACTTAGTGATGTGATTTTGAAAAGAATTTGAGAAACAAGCACAGGTAGACTTTATGTGTGCTTTTCTAACTATATTATTTGATAAACATATTGAGATCTCTTCCCAATGATGAGGCAAGTATTTGTGAGCACATAGTTTGTCTTCAGAATTAAGCCTGATACTATTAGAGGATATAAAGAAATTAGGATCTGGATTCCTATCCTTAAGAAGCTAATGATTTAGCCATTGAAAAAGAAAACACATGAACTGCCCACCTCTCCTTCCCAACACACCTACCCAGCGGAAACTACAAGGAAACAACACACAGCAGTAGAGAACTAAAGGTGAAATTCTGCAGTGAGATGGCAATTGTGGAGGAATTCAGAAACCAAAGGGCCACTGAGGATTGGGGTTCTCAGGGAGGAGCTGGTTCTTGAGGTGAGCCTTGCAGGAGGGGCAGAACCTGCAGAGGCAGTGGAAACTGGTTGGGTGCCTCCAGGATGGAGACCAACAGCAGGGAAATCACTGTTTCAGTAATGAGCACAGCATGTGTAAGGAGACTGGAAGGAGGTCAGCCAGATGGGTGGCCTCAGGAAACAGAGTCCTCCCTCTTCTCAAAATGTGGCCTCTCAGCCTTGAAGAGAGTCCTCCTTAAGAGGACTCCGTTGATGCCACATTTAGGAGATAAATCTCTGCTCCAGATTCTCCTTGCCTTGCATCGACCATACCCATGATAGAGCTTACGACTCTACTGAGTCTACTCTGCAGTATGTCCTACACCCAAGGCCCCTGCTTTTCTTTAGTGGTTCTGCTCAGACCTCAGCCCAGTAGTGACTTCTGGAGAAGTCTTGCTCACATCATCTGATGAAGTATTTTAAGTTAAAATGTTAGGCAGAGGTAGTGTGCTCTGCCCTCTATGCTGTGAAATAACAATAAAGCCATAAACTGACCAGTCATTGCTTCCAAAGAAGCAGCCAGGGAATTTGATTACTCACAAACTAACCACAATCACAGGATGAAGCAGAAACGTTCCAAGTAAGTTCCCTTTCGACTGCTCTTCATATACCAAGCCACTGTTCAGTTTTTAAAAACCAACCGACCAATACCTTGGAGAAAAAGAAGAGCACTGTATAATCTGAAAGACTTGGACACAGCCTTCGAATGCAGACCATGTTTCAGAAGAGCAAGTGCTGTTACGACCACTGAGGAGCCCCGATAAGGTCAGTTAAATAGAAGCATCCCTATGGGATCAAGGCCCAGTCAGGTTTCCTCATGAGTAATAAAACACCAAGGAGAGAGCCCAAAATTTAACAAATTACATAAAGTGTTTTTGTATCTGGAGGTTAGGAGGAGTGAATAATCTCTCTGGGGTCTGGTCTAAGGCAAATGAAACCAAACATGACCCTTTCTCCAAAATTGGGCCTAAAATGGCTTCTGGGAATCGTCCCTGGCAGCCTGGTGGAGCAGGAAAGCACAGGGACAAGGTGGGAGGAGACTTGAGTGCTGGTTGGAGATGCCTCCTTGGCCCTTGTTGTTGACTGTGGTTTCTTTATCGGTAAATAAAGGGAGTTTGACTGGAGATGATCCGTCCCTGATACCCACCCTGGCTCCAGTAATGACTCTATGCCAATACAGATAGATGAGTGCACAGGAAAGAAGGAAATACCATCTTTCTCTTCACCTTTCCTGCTCATCACCATTTCTCCATATGCCCCAAATCACATTGAGTCACCAATTAATAAACAGCCATTCTCGGTTGCACTCTCCTCTGAAGCTTGGTGAATTTCATGCTTATTTGGTGACAGCAACAGCTGCTGCCCTCTTCAAACCACATCCTTCCCCTTCATCATGAGACCTTCTTGCTAGCCACAGTTTGCCTTGGCCAGAGCTCCCTCTGCGTCAGCTTCCACCAGAAACTGCCACCCATATGCAGAGTTCTAGTGCATCAGCCGCTCTGAAGTGGATCCAGCTGGCCAGAGTAGCCTTCCAGGTGGTCAAGACCAAAGACTTGCATAGCACTGCAGGCATATTAAAGCTGAAAGGGGCCACAAAATGCATCCAGTTCAACTGCTTCCAATTTATTGATGAGGACACTGATGCCCAGAGTGGTTTATTTATCTAAAAAGGCCTAGGCAAGCCAGACCCTAAGTCTACAGACTCAAAAGCCAGTTATGATTTTGAAATGACTGACTGAAATAGAAGCTACTACTTAGGGTGTGCTCTGTGCCAGGCACTGTGCCAAGTGGCTTCTTAAAGGTTAACATATACAAACTTGAACTCAGGATCTTTTCTCCAAATCTGCTTCTCCTTCTGTCCTCCCACCTTCATCAATGGCACCCCCACCCATTCAGCGGCTTCTGCCAGGAACTTGGGAGTCATCCTTGACACCTCCCACTTCCTCATGACTCCCTCAGATAAAACTCTCAGTCCTGTCATCTCTGCAGAGCATATCTTAAACTGCCAAACTTCCTCACCATAGCCATCTCCACTCTAGTCCAAGCCACCTTTGCCTCTTTCCTGGATGATGGCCACACCTCTGATCTCACCATCCCTCTGCCGCCACTCCTGTTCCTGGCTGTTCAACCAGAAGTCAGAGTAATTCTGTAAAAACATAAACCAGATCATGTCATGTCCATCCCTATTCTCACCCTCTCACTGCTTAAACCCATGGTCTTCCTAATACACTTAGGATGAAACTAGATTTGTATAAGACCCTGCATAGTCTGACCCCTGATGACATCCTCAATCTTGTTTCACCCCATTCTTCTGACGGCTCCCTAAGTCTTTTAAAACTTCTCTCAGTTCTTCCAAAGGTCCAATTCGTTCCAACCACAAGCTGTCCTTCATGAGATATTCTTCTTTCTACTCCTACCCTAGCTCCCTTCAGATCTCATCTTAAACATTATTTCCTCAGATGGACCTTCCCTAAGACCCCGCTGGGGCCACTTCTGCAGAGCATTTACCAGTTTGTGGTATTATGTTTTTGAGAGTGTTTATAAGCGTCATGAGGACAGGGACCATATTTATTTGTTCATCATTGTAGTCACAAAGTTTAGTGGCAAGCACATAGCAGTGCCTAAATAAATATTTGTTGAATTAATTTAGGTATGCTATTAACACCAAATGACATCAGAAGAGAGGGAAGAGGAGATAGTGTGTTTTGATGTTGATTCATTTAGAACAAATGGAGTCTGTGATAGGCTGAAAAATGACCTCCTAAGTGATATTCTTGTCCTAATTCCTGAAACTTCTGAACGTTACCTTATATGGCAAAAAAAGGGGATGGGCAGATCACAGAGGTGATTAAAAATCTTAAGGAAATTATCCTGAATTATCTAGGAGGGCCCTAAATGCAATCACAAGTGTCTTTAAAGGAGAGAAGGAGGGGATTTCACATAGAGGAAACGGGGATGTGATAACAGCAGAGAGGAATACGAAGAGGCTGTCTTTGAAGATTGGAGTGATGCAGCCACAACTCAAGGAATGCCAGCAGCCACCAGAAATTGGAGGAGGCAAGAAACAGATCCTCTCCTATAGCCTTGGGAGGGAGTGTGGCCCAGGCATGCTGATTTCAGACCTGTGGCCCCCAGAACTCTGAAAGAATCAATTTCCATTGTTTTAAGCCACCAAGTTTGTGGTAGCTTGCTACAACAGACATAGGAAACAATACAGAGCCCATACATTATGTAGGTACCACACAGCGGTTTATATCTGCAAAAGTTTCCCTCCCTCCCTAGGCCCCCAGGTGCACTGCGCCATACACTGCTCAGATACACAGAAACATGGCACCTACGCTCTCAGCACCATCTCTACTATACATCCCCTAAGTCAAGAATTAGCAATGGGACCGAGAAATTTACACGGCAAAATAAAAGGAACAACTGACCACGGGGGTAAAAATGCTTCAAAGCTTAGGACTTGTGTGAAAACCAACGCAAGCAATGTCTTAATATTGCTTCCAAAATGTGTTTGGATCTACGAAGACCTTCTGTTTTCACTTTTACAATACAGTAAATATATCAGAAAGAACTGCCTTAGAATAGTTAAAGAATCATAGTCCATGAAAGTCAAGGCCTTGTACTTTCAAGTGTATCTTCCAGCCTACCTCTGGATGGTGGCTCTGCCTCATATATTAAAGGTCTGGACTTGGCAGACTGGTGATGCACTCTGCTTTAAGACAATCTATAATTTTATAAGACAAGATGCCTAGAAATATAAATTTTCTATGACTCATATTAACATCACAAGAAGTCACGTAATATTTATGAGGTGAGACACACTGTGAAGAAGTACATTTTAATATACTCTCAACATCCCCACCCAAAGGACAGGGATAATGGCTCTCTTGCCAGAGCAGCCATCTTGCTATTATTCCATTTAGAGCTTCCAGATGGGAAAAGGATATTAAGTCGGGGAAATGAATCCTGCCAAAGGAAATAGGAGATTTTCAAAGCTGTTGTCAATATGGCTCTGCAGTTTAAGATGAACACGCAGGAGGTGAATTCACAGCAGTTAAAATCTGGTTGAAGAAATGACTGTCATAAGCGCTGCTGTGAGAGAGCAAACAGAGAGCTATAGATGCTGAAAGGAAGAGAGAAAATCCTGTGGAGGGAATTGGGTGAGGGGAAAATTAATTTTTAAGCACTGTCAATCTATTCTATAATGAGCTGCTTCAAGATGACTACTTTTTTTGTTGTTAATCCTCACTGAGGATATTTTTCCATTGATCTTGAAGAGAGAGTGGAAAAGAGAGGGAAAGACAGAGAGAAACATTGTTGTGAGAGAAACACATCTATTGGTTGCCTTCTGCATGCACCCTGACCACGGTCCGGGCTGGGGAGGACCCTGCAACCAAGGTACGTGCCCTTGACCCGGAATCGAACCCGGGACCCTTTGGTCCGCAGGCCAACACTCTATCTACTGAGCCAAATCGGCTAGGACTCAAACTGACTACTTTTTACCAATTCTTTTCAACATGATATTCAAATGGATGTAACGCCTCATCACCTTCCTACCCCTTCCTTTGCCCTTTGCCTCCGCTTAGTATCCTTGGTGGTAGAGAGCTACTTGGTCAAATAATTTATTTACTTTGAGACTACCCAGCTATTGCACCTGAGTCCTCCCCACACCCCTGACAGCCAGTGTTGATGCAACCCCTTTGGTGATGCAGGTGCTGGGTGGGTGTGCACACAGGCTGGTCCACGGCTGTGTGGCCTGAGTCAAGTGCACGTGCCCCGCGGCTGTGCTAGGGGCATCCATCCCTCTGCAGCCATGCCGTGCCCTCACCCCAGAGCCGGTGCCCCGAGGTGTCAGCCTTCCAAGCGAGAGCTTGCTTCTTGGCCGCTGGGAGATGGAATTCAGGATGTGAGCCACCCTAAGACGTGAGCTGGAGCATAAGTCCCTTTGCGGGTTCGAGTCCAGTGCTTCCTCGGTGGTGCCTGACGCGCATCTGACGGCGGGAGTGCCTGTCCTCCACCGTGCAGTCTCTGAGTCTCATCACAGAATCCAAGAAGAGGACACCTGTGCCTTTCTAGAATGTGGGTTTGTTGTTGTTGTTGTTTGTTTTTATATAACTCAAAGAATGATGTCTTTATTTTTTCTCTTTTTTAAAAAAATTTCTTTATTGATTAAGGTATTACATATGTGTCCTTATGCCCCCATGGCCCCCCACCCCCCCACTCATGCCCTCACCCCCCTATTGTCTGTGTCCATTGGTTAGGCTCATGCATACAAGTCCTTTGGTTGATCTCTCCCCCTTACCCCCACCCTCCCGTACCTTCCCTCTGAGGTTTGACGGTCTGATCGGTACTTCTCTGTCTCTGGATCTGTTTTATAATGTGGTTTTTATAACAATAATTTGCAAATATATTTTGTCTATCTCCAGGGTATTACTTATCAAACCTAATGGGCAGTTGATCTACATGCCAACCTCCAGTTCTAGGCAAACTAAAAATAAGTTTCCTCACAAACGATAAACTAAAACATGATATTACAAAAATTATTGCAAATAATAAGCTCATATCAGTGAGAAAGATGGCATGGTTCATAGTATTTAGCTAATGTAGACCTGACTTTGTATCACAGGGACATTTTACCTGTGAATTCGCACATGTAGAGACTGTCAGAAAGAGCTACAGGTGCGTGGTGGCTCTGGCAGATACATGTGGACGTTCAGATTCAGTGTCGTCCTGGACCTGAAGGTGACTTCTCACCGAGGCCCTCTCCAGTGCTTAAAGTGCTCGCCCTGTCAGGAAACCTCAACTGATAAGCACATTAGAGTCAAGAGCTAGAAGCGTGGGCTGAATGTTCCATTGGGAAGACAGCAATGAATAGATGCCTAATCTACTTTTTGGTTGCATTTGGCAAATAGGCTGCAGCATTTGGCTGTGCTTTTACAACAACCTATAGTGTGGCATAGGCTTGTTCTCTGACTAATGAATAAAGATCCATTTATTCCATAAATGTTTATTGAGCTACTGCAGACACCGCTAGGCATGGGGGACACAGTAGGAAACAAGACAGGCTCTCTGTCCACACAGACCCACAGAGTACAGGACTTCTTCTACTTCACAGTAAGTTCCTAATGTTCAGCCCCCAAATAGCATATCACTCAAGAAAGCCCGTAAGTAACAGAAATGGCCTTCACAGACACCAATCAGAGCCATGAAGATCTGTGAACGCAGACCACGTGCCGAAAACTTTCAGGAGGCACCTCCACCTTGAGCGTGCACTGGCCGCCCACTGTCTTCACTTTGTGAGAAACTGTCCCACCTGTCACTGTTTCTTTCAACTACAATCAGCATCCAGAGTCCAGTGCAGACCAGCAACTGTTCTGAGGATAAAACAATGTCCTTACTCACATTCTAGTGCAATCTCCTTTATTCATACAGTAATGTCCTTTCTCCTTTTCATCTGTCCTGACTGATGCCAATTTACCTCCTACATTCGCCTTCATGGCTCACAATTTATAATCATGAACCGAACCAAACTGAACATTCTCCTCTTATGACGTGAATTTTCCCAGAACAAAACCTCATCAAGCAATCCTCTCTCATGTGAATACGGCACATATGCCCAAGAGTTGATTCATAATCTGGAGTACTGGTTTTGCCCAAATGTGAAGTAAAAGATCAGCGAGCATGTGCATACGCGAGTCACCGCTTTTCCATACTTGTACCATGGACTTTATGTAGCATCTATGTGATGAAAGAATTTTGCCAAAAATCCTATTCTCCTTTCTCTGAATATTGCCTAAGTCATTTTGACTTTTTTGATTTCATTGAAGAATTCAGCAACCTCATTTTGAAAAGCACAAACTTGGATCTGTTCTAGAAAAACTTAATAGACTTACCTCTGCTGTATTTAAAAGTGACAGAAAAGATCTAATGACTTCATGCCACTACTGGATAAAAGGACCGTATACAGTGAGGTGGGCTGACTGGACTGCAGGTTCAATAAAATCTAATTTCAGATATTCATCATCATTCTTCCTTTTGGGCTGCTTATGGTCAATCATCCTACTCAAGGAATCATGTGTCTCGTTAGCTATTCTGTCTTTGCAATCATGTCCTGTTCACTATTTATAGCTCTAACATTATTATGAGTGATAATATTTACTCTACTTTTGTCCTTCATCATTGTGCCATTGAGCCACTTTTTTAAAAAAATATATTTTTATTGATTTTTTACAGAGAGGAAGGGAGAAGGATAGAAAGCTAGAAACATCGATGAGAGCGAAACATCGATCAGCTGCCTCCTGCACACCCCCCACCGGGGATGTTCCCGCAACCAAGGCACATGCCCCTGACCGGAATTGAACCCGGGACCTTTCAGTCCGCAGGCCGACGCTCTATCCACTGAGCCAAACCGGTTTTGGCTGAGCCACTTTTTTAATTGACATATAATAACTGTAATAAATGCCAATTTATATAATCAATAATGGCAGACGATGTAAAAATATGCCAGCTGAGATGAACTTCGCTGACCAAGTATTATTCAAAATAACATGATGGACAGACAGTCTCTCTAGCACAAGTATGATGGAGTTTCCTCAAAAAGTTAAAAGTGGAACTCCCATTTGACCCAGTAATCCCACTTCTAAGACTATATCCCAAGAAACCAGAAACACCAATCAGAAAGGATATATTCACCCCTATGTTCATAGCAGCACAATTCACCATAGCTAAGATTTGGAAACAGCCTAAGTGCCCATCAGCAGATGAGTGGATTAAAAAACTGTGGTACATCTACACAGTGGGATACTACACTGCTATAAACAAGAAGGAACTTTTACCATTTGCAACAGCATGGATGGACCTGGAGAGCATTATGCTAGGTGAAATAAGCCAGTCGGAGAAAGATAAACATCACACAATCTCACTCATATGTGGGATATAATGATCAACATAATTTGATGAACAAAAATAGATCCAGAGACAAATGGCAGGGGAGGTGGGGGTGGGGTGGGTAGAGAGCAACCAAAGGACTTGTATGCATGCATATTAGTATAACCAATGGACACAGACACTGGGGCGGTGGGGGCTTGTCCGGGGTGGGAATGGTGGAGTGGGGGGAGTCAATCGGGGAAAAAGGAGACATATGTAAAACTTTAGACAATAAATAAAAATAAAAAAATTAAAAAGAAGAGGATTCCTGTGAAAATAATAATGAATATTATTTCTAATTAATAAGATGTATGTGAATAAAATGACTTCATTGATTTATCCTTCAAAACTGCCAAACCACCTGCAGACCACCTGATAGATGTGTCTCAGAAGGGATCCTGTCCACATGTCCATGAGTTCATGCTGGTTCACCTAAGGTAACCATGGCGTCCATTTCTCCTTGCCAGGAATCTGGTTAGGGAAGGGCATGTGACAAAATTCTGGCCACGGGAATATGAGGGGGTAACTTTCTAGTGGGATAAGTTTCTGAGATAAGTTTCTTCACTGAGAGAAACAGACACCTAAGGAAGGGGACCTCTCTCCTCCTGTTCTTATCACATCTGGATGTGATGCCTAGCAATGTGGCACCTAAAGAGCGAGCTCAAAATGAGGCACAGCCAAAACAAAGGTAGAGAAGCAGAGTAGAACTGACATGTTATGCCTGGAGGTGCTCAGCCCTGCACTTCTCCACGAGAGAATAAGACACGCACTGTTTAGGGCAGTTGGGATTGCTCTTTTGTTTCTGATAGCTAAAGGTATCCTAATTTGGAGCATCCCCACAGGTGTGCCTTGGCATGTTCTGCACATGTGTTATAGGTATGCTGAGATATAGATGCCATCAGCTCTCCAGCGAACAGGAGGAATGGGGGCAGCCAGAGTCCCAGGCCTGTTTCTTCCAGCCACAAGCAGCCTTGGTGTTTAATCCAGAGAATTTACAGATATTTTCCATGTGTATCATGACGTTAATATTTTGGGGAAGATGAAGAGATGCTCCACATTATAAGGAAAATGCAAATTAAAACAACAATGAGGTGCCACTACACACCTATCGAAATGGCCAAAATCCAGAACATGGACAACACCAAGTGCTGGTGGGGTGTGGAGCAACAGGAACTCCCTTTCATTGCTGGTAGGAATGCAAAATGGTGCAACCACTTTGGATACAGTTTGACTGTGTTTTACAAACTAAACATACTCTCACCATAAAATCCAGCAATCACTCTTTTAGGTATTTAGCCAAAGAAGTTTTTATGCCCACACAAAAGGCTGCATATGGATGTTTATAAAAGCTTTAGTCATAACTGCCAAAACTTAGAAGCAACCAAGATTTCCTTTAGTAGATGAATGGAGAAATAAACTGTGGTCCATCCATATAGTGGAATGTTATTCATCACAAAAAAGAAATTATCAAGTCATGAAAAAACACGGAGAAACCTTAAATGCACATTACTAAGGGAAAGAAGCCAGTCTATATACCATATGATTACAGCTACATGACATTCGGTAAAAGGCAAAACTGTGGAGAGAGTAAAAAGATCAGTGGTTGCCAGAGGGTGGGAGGTGGAGAAGGATGAATAGGTGGAAGGCAGAGGATTTTTAGGGCAGTGTAACTATTTTTAATGATACTATAATGATGGATGCATGTCATTTTACATTTGTCCGACTCTGATGTAAACTATGGGCTTTGGGAGATAGTGATATATCGATGTAAGTTCATTTGTTGTAACAAATGTACCACTGTGGTGGGAGATGTTGATGATGGGGTGGTATGCACGTGTAGGGGCAGGAAATATATGGAAAATCTCTGTACCTTCTGCTTAATTTTTCTGCAAACTTAAAATTGCTCTAAAAATAAAATACGTTAAAAAAATCAAAATATACACACAAAAACCTTACAGGTAAGATGAAAATTACCCATGGTTGTGATAATTAAATATATTGATGAAAAAAAAGGTTAAGAAACTGACCAAACACACTTACTAGGAATGTTACGTGTCAGTGTTTGTCAATAATAAAAATGTTTTAAAATATAAATGTATGTTTCTAAGAAAACATCTTTTGCCCATTACTCTTTGGATCTGATGACCCTCAAGACCCCATTCGAGTCTAGTTTCCTCTGAGTAGCAGTCAACTCCCCCAATTTCATGGTCCATTGGCTGTTTCCTCTTCTGTGTCCTACAGAAGATCCCCCACGTTTCCTTTACACACTTAAATCAGTGTGAGTTAAAGACTGGTTCTTCAAGTCCATCTTTGCCAATGGACTCTAAGCTCTTGAGTGAAAAAAGTTCCTTGTTGAGAATGGCTGTCTGGAAGCTCAGCAATGGAAGCTAAGTTAACAGCATGTGGTGGTCATAGAGAGATATTGCGGGTCCTAGAGTATTGATTCTCAGTCTCAGCTGCTTTTCAGCAGCACTTATGCCTGCACCCCATACCCAGAGGTGATGATTGAATTGCTGTGGGGTGTGGCCCAGACACTGGTATCTTAAAGGCCCCAGGGATTCTGAAGTGCAGTCAAATGACAGCCACTGTCCTGGAGGGAGAGAATAACATCGCCAGAGGGAGAGATGAGAAAGATTATTTTGAGAACTGTGATGACAGTAGATGTAAAAATGCACCAGTATCACTAGATCCAGAGAATCCAGCAGGGAGCTTGTACAAGAGCTCTGATGAGAGACGATGATCCCAGCAGGTGGGTGTAATCAGTAGGCATAACAGCTGAGGGGCTGGGAGATGCTTTAGGGCAGTGCCACCTTATGGTAGTGATTCTTATCCTCTGTACACATTAGAACCACTGGGAAACTTTGAAAACATAAATGCTCCATCCCAAAGATTCTGATTACATTGATCTGGGCAATGATACCTTTTAATTTTTTAAAGCTCTCCAGGTGATTCTAATGAGTTGCCAAGCTTGAGAGCTATTCTTATAAAATACTAGAGGCCCAGTGCACGAAATTCATGCATAGGTGTGTGTGTGTGTGTGTGTGTGTGTGTGTGTGTGTGTGTGTGTCCCTCAGCCCAGCCTGCACCCTCTCCAATCTGGGATCCCTCTCACAATCCAGGACTGTTGGCTCCCAACTGCTTGCCTGCCTGCCTGCCTGCCTGCCTGATTGCCCCTGACCGCTTCTGCCTGCCAACCTGATCACCCCTTAATCACTCCCCTGCCAGCCTGATCAATGCCTAACTGCTCCCCTGCTGGCCCAATTGCCCCCAACTGCCCTCCCCTGCTGGCCTGGTTGCCCCCAACTGCCCTCCCCTGCTGGCCCGGTCACCCCTAACTTCCTCGTCTTGTCAGCCTGGTCACCCCTAACTGCCCTCCCCTGCTGGCCCGATTGCCCCTAACTGCCCTCCCCTGCCAGCCCAGTCACTCCTAACTGGCCTTCCCTGCAGGCCTGGTTGCCCCTTAACTGCCCTTCCCTGCTGACCTGGTCCCTCCAAACTGCCCTCCCCTGCTGGCTATCTTGTGGCGGCCATCTTGTGTCCACATGGGGATGGCCACTTTGTGTGTTGGAGTGATGGTCAATTTGCATATTACCTCTTTATTATATAGGACTAGCGTTCCCGTTGCAGGAAAAATCCTGCAATAGGGTTTCCTGCTGCACTCTACCCCACCCTGCCTGCTCTCCTCCCTTGTCCCCCGCCCCGCGATCTCCGCCAGCCCCCCTGCTTTTCTAACTTCTCCGCCAGCCCGCTCTCCTTCCTTCTCCCCTGGCCCTGCCTCTGCTCCTCCCTTCTCCCCTGGCCCCGCCTCCGCTCCTCCCTTCTCCCCTGGCCCCGCCTCCACCCCTCCCTTCTCCCCTGGCCCCGCCTCCGCTCCTCCCTTCTCCCCTGGCCCCGCCTCCACTCCTCCTTTCTCCCCTGGCCCCGCCTCTGCTCCTCCCTTCTCCCCCAGCCCCGCCCCTTCTCCCCCGGCCCCGCCTGCTCAACTTCCTTCTCCCCCGGCCCCGCCTGCTCAACTTCCTTCTCCCCCAGCCCGCCTCCGCTCCTCCCTTCTCCTCCCCCCGCTTGCTTGCTTCTCTGCAGCTTTGCTCCCTTCTGCAGCTCTTGGCTTCTTTCTACGCTGTCGCGATATGCAAATTAGCTGCCATCTTTGTTGATATAATTTGCATATTCGTCCTGATTGGTTGGTGGGCGTGGCTTGGCTGGTGGGCGTGGTTTGGGCGTAGCGAAGGTGCGGTCAATTTGCATATTTGTCTATTATTAGATTAGATAATAGTCGCAGTAGAATTTGACCTTATTTCAAAGTAGATATCGAGCAGAGATTATCCTAAGCTTCCTGACTTGAGATGCTGAGAACTTTGCATCCCAGGGGTGGTGAGAGGACTGGCTCGAAGTTGGGCTTGGGGTAAGGAGTGGGGGTGAAGACAAACACTCCTTCATAGGTTCAGTTTAAGTTGACAGTGGGGTCTGAAACTTAAGACAACTTTTGGCTGAGTGTTACACAGGGCTAAGTCAGGCTGATTCCCTGAGACCAGTTCGTTTCTCAGTGTGGCAGCCTTTTGTGTGGGCATAAAAACTTCTTTGGGTAAATACCCAAAAGCGTGATTGCTGGATTTTATGGTGAGAGTATGTTTAGTTTGTAAGAAACAGTCAAACTGTCTTCCAGATGTGATAAGATCAGGAGAAGAGAGGTGTCCTTCCTTATGTGTCTATTTCTCTCAGTGAAGAAATTTATCTCAGAAGTTCACAGAAAGTTACCCCCTCATATTCCTGTGGCCAGAATTTTGTCACATGTCCTTCCCTAACCAGATTCCTGGCAAGGAGAAATGGATACCATGATCAGCTTAGGTGAAACAGAATTAACTCATGGACATGTGGACAGGATTCCCTTCTCTAAGACACATGGGCAGGGTAAAATACCGAACAAAATCAAGGTTCTTCCATCAAGCAAGAAAGTGGGACTGGGTTTGGGGCAGGCAACCCATAGGGTCAACCTCTATTTACATCATCACATTAGAAACAGGCTGTAGGCACAGTGGTTAAAGAGCACACACTCTGGAGTGAGGCAGTGGGTTCAAATCTCACTGACCCATATACTAACTGGGTGTGTGGAATTGAGTTTTGTTTTTTCTGAAAAAAGAATAGTAAGAGTTCCTCACTCAGAGGGTTGCTGGGAGGATTAAATGTATAGTTCTTAGAATAGACTCTGGCACATACAGGGCTTAATAAGTGTTAGTAGTCATCTCCATAGTGGCTATCATCCTATCTAATAAAGAGCGAATATGATAATTGACCCTCACGCCATCACAAAGATGTCAGCACCCACAGCCAATAAGGAGGGAATATGCTAATTGACTGCCACACTCTCAAAGATGGTGGCACCCACAGCCACAAGATGGCAGTGCCCAGTCCCCTCAGCCCTGCCAGGGCGGCAGGCGCGCAGCAGGGCCGGGCCTGCCCCCAGGTGGGCCCAGCTGCTCCCACACCTGCCTCTGGAGTCTCCCAGTCCCCTTAGCCCCCCAGCTGCCCAGGGCTGGCCCAAGGTTCAGGCAAGCCTCAGATGGCGGCTGCCCAGCTGCCCAGGGCTGCCCAAGGCTCGGTAAACAGGGCCGGCTGAGGCTTGCGCTGTTGGCAGTGGCAGCAGCAGAGGTGTGATGGGGTGTCGCCTCCTGCCCCTGAGGGCTCCCGAACTGTGAGAGGGGGCAGGCCGGGCTGAGTGACCCCCCTCCAGTGCATGAATTTTCATGCACCAGGCCTCTAGTAGGTTATAAACAGCCAACGGGAAGGGACCAGACCTGTGATGGAGAACGGTTGTCTCTGATTAGCTCTGAGCACAATGCCATGCTCAAGCAGGCATTCAATAAGTTCATTTGTTTTTTTTGCATATTAATCACTTAATTAAAAGGTCTATTTTGTCTTATTGCCAGCAAAAAGATGTTACTGATTAAGGGGTAATATTTACAATTGGAAATACTTCAAAAAATCTATTGCTCCCTGGAAAATATATTTAGATAATAAAATTATTATAATTTACAATGAATATTTATTGAGCCTATTGTGCTAGAGACTGTTATAAATGTCATACATGCATTATCTTATTTAATCCTTAAACAATCTATGGAGTCAGGTTTATCAATAAAACACTCTAAAAGCTAACCTCAAACAAAATGTAGGTTTGTCTTTAAAGTGTAAATGTTTCCACAATATAATGTCAAATGAAAATCTGAGTTACCTTACTTCCAATTCTAAGACTCATTTTCTCCCCTTCTCCCTCCCCTCCCCAGGTTGAACATTGCTGAAATCAGGATGCACTTACTTCCAGTTTTTGTTTACTATAATAATGTGGGTGTGCCTCCCATTGCTATTAATGTGGAGACACCTTGGCAGATGGGAGGAAGCTCAGCAGTAACAGGCTTCAGGGAGTCAGGCTCTTCGATTACTCATTTACCCTCATTAACCAAATGTATGCTGATGAGATGCTGCCTTTCACAGAGGGCATTCAAATGGGAACCCAATAACTAATTGCAGTATTTCATTGCCTCTGGAGGCGGTAGCCAAATAATTCCCACTTTAAATGGTAGAAATTATGTGAAGCAGTTAGGGCCTGAACATTAAGGACTAAGTGAGATGCCCCCAATCTTGCAGGTGGCTTACAGTCAAGATTTATCACCTTGCTTCAGTCCAGGGACCCAGTAAAGAACTAGAGATTCAAGGACGCCGTTGAAATCCTGGTCTGTCATGAATCTGCTGGGTGCCATGGGCAGTTACTGAAAGGCCCTGGGCTCTCATTCTTCATCCGTTAAAGGGTATCAACTGTCCCTACAGAAGGTCTGAGAACATTAAGAGTAATAATGAGATTGTTTCGGTTCCAACGTAACTTGAATTTTCTCCTGCTCATATCTTTTTCCTCTTTTACCCACAGGAAGGCCCCCACCTTCCACCCCACTAATGATTCAACCTATTAAGGAAATCAGCTTCTCGCCTGGCAGCTAACAGAGTTCTGCTTCATTACTTCTTGAATGAATTTCACTGTCTTAGTCTTCTATAAGAATCTGCTCAGTTTCAAAAAGGTAGGTGTGAACAAGAAATCAACAGCATAAAGAACCAAAAAGACATGTCACCTGGCCACAGCCACAGCCTGACTCCCCGGTTCAGCATGGAATTCCCTCCCCGACTCTCCCACCACCAAATCTGCCACCCTGCTGGCACTCCCCTCCAAGGGTGCCTCCCCTTTTGTGTGCCCATCAAACACCACTTTACTAGGATTCCGGATCCGCATTGCTCTCGCCACAGCAATGCATATGGTTGCTGCAGTCATCGCCTGCCCTCTCATTCTCTCCTTTCTCATCAGCTTTTTCTTCTTTATTCAGATCAGGCTCATCAGTATCCAAAGGTGCTTGCTACAGTCGGTCCTCAACACTTAACACTTGACTTCATATTCTTCTTCAGCAACTTCCCAATCTCTTGAAAGCTCTTAAAAGAGCTTCTTCACTTGATGTCTTCATTTTCTTGCCCCCATTCTCTCCTAAACTCACTGCAAGTAAGCTTTCCTTCTCATCATTCTATCACCATTGCCTTTTCCAGATCACCAGTTGGCTCCACTGGACCAAATCCCATAGTCAATTCTCAGGCCACGTATATTCCACTTCTCAGTGGCTGACACCACTTGACCACCACAACTCAGCCGTCATACCTCTTACCTCCTCTTTCAACCTCATTCCATCTGTGCCCTCAGTCCAATCACTTTAAATACCACCTGAATCCTAAAGACCCCCTCCAAATTTATATCACTAGCTATGAGTTTCTGTTTGAATTCTAGCCACATTTCCACTTAGACATTTCAAACTCAAAACATTTAAAAGCAATCTTGATTTTCTCCCACAATCTTATTCTTTTCTTGTTGTTTCTATCTCAATAAAATGGCATCAATATCTCAATAAAATGTCCAACAATCCACTCCAAAATCTCATCAGCTCCATCTTTAAAACAGCCCATAATTTGAACTTCTTACCTCATTAACTGCTATCACCCTAGTCCAGTGGTTGGCAAACTCATTAGTCAACAGAGCCAAATATCAACAGTACAATGATTGAAATTTCTTTTGAGAACCCAATTTTTTAAACTTAAACTTCTTCTAACGCCACTTCTTCAAAATAGACTCGCTCAGGCCGTGGTATTTTGTGGAAGAGCCACACTCAAGGCGCCAAAAAGCCGCATGTGGCTCGCGAGCCGCGGTTTGCCGACCACTGCCCTAGTCCAAGTGACCATTTATCTCTCGCATGGATTTCTCTATTAACTTTCTCATTTATATGCCTGTTTCTGCTCTTATTCTGTTCCTATCCCCCAACACAAAATATCACCCAGAAATATCTTTTCAAGGTATAAATTAAAGCATGTTACTCACTACACTAGTACCACCCTGATGACTCCCTTGGACCTCACCCAAACTCAAAAGTCCATAGGCCCTAGGCAGATGGCAGCTAGCCTCAGTATAGCCAGAGACTTTTGCTGAGTGGCCTCTGGCCCATGACTAGTGCCAAATCTGAATTTGTATTAACCTGGTGGATACCAATTGCCCTACTCAGGTGACTCCCTGAGACCCTGGCTCATGGAACTAGCATACAGTCCAAGGCTCTTTCAGTGGCTGAGCCTTAGAAGAAGCCAGCAGTTAACAGCAAGTTTTGGGGTGCCTTGGTTCTTTTGCTGACTTGCCCCTAGCTCAGTACTGACTGCAGCCAGCCTCGGTTCCTAGAATGGCCCCTTCCACATTCATCCAAGCCCAGAACAGGCAACTACCTTCTTTGGATTGCTTTGTAGCTTCTAACAAGTAGCTCTGAGCTGGTCAAAGGCATTGTCTGACATTGACTTGCACCAGAGTCCCACTCAAGAAGCCCCAGAACCAACACACCTGGTGGCTGACTTTAGACCACAACAGAGCACTACCCAATTAGCTCCACAAGTGATACACCCCAAGGGTCGTCTTGGCATGCATGAGATCCTGCTGGGGTGAATTCTACTCTGTGGGGTCAGCCCCTGCACAGTAGCTTATACTCTGTGGTTGTGGCCAATTGTCACAGCCTGAGAAGCAATCCTACCCACTGACATGCCAACAGCATTTAAGGCTCAACTACAAGAGGGCACACAAAACCCAAACAAGGGATTACTGGAGTACTCGGCTCAGGAGACTACAACACTGGGCCTAACAGAACACCTATTACATAAGGGAGCCATACCAAGACTGGAAGATGTAGCAGATCTACCTAATACATAGAAGCCTAAATGGGGAGACAAAGATATATATCCCAAAGGAAAGAACGGGAGAAATCTCCAGAAAAAAAACACACAACATAAATGTGATGAAGGCAAGCAATCTACCGGATACAGAGTTCAGATCACTAGTTATAACCTTATAAGGATGCTCAAGGAAGTAAGAGAAAAATAGATGAGTGCAGTGAGAACTTCAACAAGGAAATAGTAAGCATAAAAAAGGACATAGAAATCATAATAAAGGACCAGTCAGATATGAAGAATATGATAACTGAAATGAAGAAGGCACTAGAAATCAACAGTAGATTCAATGAAGTAGAGCATTGAATCAGCAATTTGGAAAACAAGGTAACACCCAATCAGAATACCAAAAAGAAAAAAGAATCCAAAAGTATGAGGATAGTTTAAGGAACCTCTACCAAGCATAACAACATTCACACCATAGAAATACCAGAAGGAAAAAAGAGAGAACAAGGGACTAAGAAACAATAAAAAAAAGAAGAAGAAAAAAAGAAGAAAAAAAAAGGACTAAAAGCTTCCCTAATCTGGCAAAGGAAAAAGACATACAATTCCAGGAAATCCAGAGAGTCTCAAACAAGATGAACCCAAAAAGGCATACCCCAAGACACATCATAATTAAAATGGCAAAAGTTAAAGAGAAAGAATCTTAAGAGCAGCAAGAAAAAGGCAATGAGTTACCTACAATGAAGACTGTTAATTGATTTCTCAACAGAAACTTTTCAGGCCAGAGGGGATTGGCATGAAATAGTCAAAGTGATAAAAAGCAAGGACCTACAACCAAGATCATTCTATCCAGCAAGGTTATAATTTTAAATTAAAAGAGAGATAAAGAGCTTCCCAGACAAGAAAAAGCTAAGAGATTTTATCACCAACAAACCAGTATTACAAAAAAATATTTAAAACAATTTTTAAAGAAAATAAAAGAGGAATAAAGCTGTAAAAAAATGGCAATAAATATGTACCTATGAATCTATGACTAATCACTTTAAATATAAATGGCTTAAATGCTCAAATCAAAAGACATAGGGTAGCTGAATAGATAAGAAAAGACTCATATATATGCTGTCTACAAGATACCTATCTCAGAACAAAAAACACACACAGACTGAAAGTAAAGGGGTGGAAAATGATATTTCATGTAAGTAAAAGAAAAAGCTGGGGTAACACTACTTATATTAGACAAAATAGACTTTAAAACAAGGCTATAATAAGAGATAAAGGATCCTATCTAATAAAAGGGTAATATGCAAATTAACCATCACTCCATCACAAAGATGGTGGTGCCCAGAGTCACAAGATAGCAGCGCCCAGTCTTCTCAGCCCCGCCGGAGTCCCCCAGTTCCGGGGGGGTGGGGTGGGGGGAAGGGGGCAGCCACTGAGAACAGGCAGCGTGAGCATTCCGCGTCCAGCTGCAGATGGGCCTCTGGCCAGGCTGGGGTGCGGAAAGCTTGTGTCATCGCCCTGGTGACAAGGCAAGCATTCTGCGACTGGCCACGGATGGGCCTCTGGGCCGCAGAGAGCCTCTGGGCAGCGGGCGCGGAGCGGCCAGGCCTCGCAGAGAGCTACTAGCGCACGGATTTGTGTGCAGGGCTACTAGTAATACATGATAATATAGGGATAAACCCAACAAAAAGATATACCTCTTGTAAACATTTATGCACCAAACATAGGAGCATTTTTAATTTATTTAAATATTTAAATAAAACAAATCTTGATGGACATAAAGGGAGAGATTGACAGTATTACAGCCACAATAGGGAATTTTAACACCCCATTGACATCGATAAATAGGTATTTCAGTCAGAAATTCAACAAGGAACAGTGGCTTAAATGAAACACTAAACAAGATGTATTTGACATTTTCAGAACATTTCACCTTAGAGCAGTAGAATGTACACATTTGTTCAAGTTCACATGGAGCATTTTCTATGATAGACCACATGTTAGGACATAAAACAAGTTTTAATAAATTTAAGAAGATTAAAATCATGTCAAGCATCTTCTCTGACCAAAATGGTATGAACTAGAAATGGTATGAAACTAGAAAAAACTATTAAACACATAACACATGGCTAAATAACATGCCTATATAATGAGATCAGGGAAGAAATGAAAGCACATCTTGAGACAAATAAAGATGAAAACACAACAAACACAAAATCTATGGGACACAGTGAAAGAAGTCATAAGAGGGAAATCCATAGCAATACAGGGCTACCTCAAGAAACAAGAAAAATCTCAAATAAACAATATAACCTTATTCCTAAAGGAACTAGAATAAGAAGAACAATTAAAGCACAAAGGGAGTAGAAGGAAGAATATAATAAAGATCGGAGCAAAAATTAACAAAATAGAGTCTAAAACAACAACAACAAAATATCAATGAAACCCAGAGCTGGTTATTTGAAAAGATAAATAAGATTGATGAACCTTTAACAAAACTCATCAAGAAAAAGCAAGAGAACCCAAATAAATAAAATCATAAATAAAAGAGAAATAACAACTGACACCAAAGTGATACAAAGGATTATAAGAAAACATTAAGAACAACAAATTGGACAAACTGGAAGAAATGGATAAATTCCTAGAAACATACAATCTTTAAAAACTCAAGAAGAAACAGAAAAACTAAACAGATGGATTAAACTAATGAAATCAAAGCAGAAAGAAAAAAAAAAAAAACTCCCAGCAAACAAAATCCTGGACTGCATTTCTTCACAGGTCAATTTTACCAAACATTCAAAGAATTAACACCTATTTTTCTCAAACTACTCAAAAAAATTCAATAGGAGAGAAGATGCCCAAGCTCATTTTACAGGGCCAGCATTATCCTAATTCCAAAACCATATAAAAACATTACAAAGAAAGATAACTATAGGCTAATATCCTTGGTAAACATAAATACAAAATCCTCAACAAAATATTAGCAAACTGAATTCAGCAATATGTTAAAAAGATCACACACCACAATCAAGTAGGTTTTATTCCGGGGATACAAGGTTGGAGCAATATCCACACATCAATTAACCTGTTATACCACATAAATAAAATGAAGAATAAAAATTATAATCATATCAAGAGATAGAGAAAAAGTATTTGACAAAATCCAGAACCCATTTATGATAAAAACAAAACAAAACCTCTCAGCAAAGTGGGAATACAGGGAACATACCTCAGCATAATAAAAACCATATATGACAAACCAACAGCTAACATCATAGTCAACAGGAAAAAGCTAAAAGTGACAGTAACAAAAAGTTGTCCCCTTTCACCACTTTTATTCAAAGTAATATTGGAAATCTTAGCTACAGTAATCAGACAAGAAAAAGAAATAAAAGGCATCCAAATTAGAAAGGAAGAAGTAAAATTGTCATTATACGCAGATGACATGATATTATATATAGAGAACCCTAAAGATTCCACCTAAAAGAACTGATAAATGAATTTTGTAAAGTAGCAGAGTACAAAATTAATATTCAGAAATTGGTTTCATTTTTATACACCAATAATGAACTATCAGAAAGAGAAACTATGAAAATAATCCCATGTACAACTGCATCAAAAAATAAAATACATATCCATAAATTTAACCAAGGAGGTAAAAGACCTATACTTGGAAAAGTACTCTACAGATTAAATGCAATCCCTATCACAATACCAATGGCATTTTTAACAGAACTAGAACAAATAATCCTAAAATTTATATGGAACCGCAAAAGACCCCAAATAGCCACAGCAATCTTGAGAAAAAAAGAACAAAGTCAGAGGTATCATGCTATCTAATATCAAACTGTACTACAAGGCCATAGTGATCAAAACAGCATGATACTGGCAAAAAACAGACACATAGACCAATGAAACAAAAAGAGAGCTCAGAAATAAACCCACACCTATATAATCATTTATTTTATGACAAAGGCGGCAAGAACATAAAATGGATAAAGACAGTCTATTCAATAAGTGATGTTAAAAAAATTGGACAGATACATGCAAAAAAATGAAGCTAGACCACCTTCTTACACCATATACAGGAATTCAAAATGGATTAAATACTTAAAATATAGACTTGAAACCATAAAAATCCTAGAAGAAAACTTAGGCAGCAACTCTCTGACATTTTTCTTAGTAATATTTTTTTCTGATCTATCTAATTGGGCAAGGAAAACAAAAGGAAAAAAAATGGGTCTACGTCAACCTAAAAGTTTTTGCACAGCAAAGGAAACCATCAACAAAATGTAAAAACAACCTACTGAATGGAAGAAAATATTCGCCAATGATATATCCTATAAGGAGTTATTATCCAAAATTTATAAAGAACTCATACAGCTCAACACCAAAAAACACACACCAAACATTCCAATTAAAAAATGGGCAGAGGACCTGAATAGACATTTCTCCAAAGAGGACATAGAGATGGCCAATAGACATATGAAAAGATGCTCAACATCACTAATCATTAGAAAAATGCAAATTGTTGGCTATAATCAATAAATCAACAAACAAGTATTGCCGAAATGTGGAGAAAAAGGAACCCTTGTGTACTGTTGGTGGAATTACAAGTTTGTGGTCATTATGAAAAACAGTATGGAGAGTCTCAAAAAATTAAAAATAGAACTACCTTATGACCAGCAATTCCCTTCTGGGTATATATCCAAAAAAATCTAAAACACTAATTCGAAAAGACATATGCATCCTTATGTTCATTGCAGTGTTACTTTCAATAGCCAAGATATGGGAGCAACTGAAGTGCCTATCAATAAATGAGTGGATAATGAAGATGGGGTAAATAAATATAATAGAATATTACTCAACCATGAAAAATAACAGTCTTATCATTTGTGACAACATGGATGGATGGATCTAGAGGCTATTATGCTAAGTGATATAAGTCACGTAGGGAAAGACAAATACCATGTGATTTAATTTGTATGTGGAACCTAAAGAAAATAAACAAATAAACTCATAGATACTGATTACAAACTGAGGTTGTGAAATAAGAGGTAGGTTGGGGGTGCAGGGTGAAAAAGGTGAAGGTTTTAGGAAATATAGATTGGTAGTTAGAAAATAGTCATGGGGATGTAAAGTACAGAATAGGGGATATAGTCAATAACATTGTAATAACTATGTATGGTGCCATGGTGCCGTGTGGGTACTAGAATTATTGGGGGTGAGGGAATCATTTCATAAATATTATAATTTTCTAACCAGTATGCTGTACACCTGAAACTGGTGTAAAATAATATTGAATGTCAACTGTAATTGAAAAATACAATAAAAATTTTTAAATATATAAAAAGCATATGATAAAGTTCAACATCCATTCATGTTAAAATTTCTCAGCAAAATAGGAAAGAAGAGAGTGTATTCAACCTGGAAAAGACATTCACAAAAACCTATAGCTAACATCATACTTAATGATGAAAGACTGAATGCTTTTTTCTTTAAGATCAGAAACAAGACAAGGATGTCTACTTTTATTATTCCTATTAACATCATACTGGAAATTCTAAGAGAGCAATAAGACAAGAAAAAGAGAAAAAAAGTCATGCAAATTAGAAAGAAGAAATAAAACTGTCCCTATTTTTTACTCTTAGACTAATGAGAAACAAGATGAAAACATAGAGGGTCAAACCACACAAGTGAATCATATATCTACACATTAGCTACTAAAACTGGAACCCCCAAAATAAAAAACAGTTATAGTAACTCCAAAAAAGTGAAAAAGGTCTTGATTTAATAGAGCATCTTTAGGGTATGTATGCTATAAACTATAAATCACTTATGAAAGAAATCAAAGAATACTTAAATAATTGGAGAGACATACCATGTTCATGGATTGGAAAACTCAAAGTAAGGATTCACAATAAAGATGTCAATCAACTCTTCCAATTTTATCTCTAGATTTAATGCAAACCCGATGCAAATCCAAACATATTTTTTGTAGACATATGTTAACTCTAAAATTTATATTGATAGCTAAAAGAACTAGACTACCCAAAACATTTTTTTTTAAAAAAGAATAAAGTTGGAAGAATCATACTACTGAAGCTTTATAACAATTCTTAAAATTGGGCAATCAAGGTACTAAAGAAGGGAGACACATATAGATCCATGGAAAGTCCAGAAATAGACCCAAACAAATATGGTCACTGGTCATATCCATTAAAGGCAATTCAAAAGAGAAAAGGTAGTATTTCAACAATGATGTTAAAGATGTTAAAATATCATTGCACATGCAGGGTCAATGAAATGAACCTTGATTTAAACCTCAGACCTTACCCCAAAATTATCTGAAAGTGATCTAAGTATAAAGCATGAAAAATATAACTTTAAAAACACATAGAAAATCTCCAGGAGTTAGTAAAAGAATCTCTAGATATGACACCAAAAACACAATCTATTTTTTAAAAGCTTGATAACTTAGCCTCCATCAAAATTAAATCATATGTTCTGTGAAAAATACTGTTAAATAATGAAAAAACAAGCTACAGACTGAGAGAAAATATTTGCAAATCACATGTCTGACAAAGAACTTATATCTATAATAAATAATGAATTATTAAAATTCAACAGTAAGAAAACAAACAATCCAATTATTAATAACAAAATGTCTGAACAGATACTGCACCAAAGAAAATAAGCATATGAAAAAAAATGTTTAACATAATCAACTACAGGAAAATGCAATGAGAAATCACTATATTCCTGCTAGAATGACAAAAAATTTTTAAACTGACAATACCATGCATTGACCAGGATTTGGAGCAATGGGGATGCTTGTCTACTGCTAATGGAAATGTAGTATTGTAAAGCCACCTTGCAAAATAGTTAGGTAGTTTCTTATAAAGTTAAAAATACGTTCTACCATATGATCCAACAATCCCTCTCATAGATATTTACCCTAGTGCAGTGGTCGGCAAACCGCGGCTCGTGAGCCACATGCGGCTCTTTGGCCCCTTGAATGTGGCTCTTCCACAAAATACCACGGCCTGGGCGAGTCTATTTTGAAGAAGTGGCGTTAGAAGAAGTTTAAGTTTAAAAAATTTGGCTCTCAAAAGAAATTTCAATTGTTGTACTGTTGATATTTGTCTCTGTTGACTAATGAGTTTGCCGACAACTGCCCTAGTGAAATAAAAACTTACATTCACATAAAAACCTGTACATAAATGTTTACAGAAATTCTATGCATGTCTTAAGTTATATGGGAATTACATTTTCCTTGGAAAAGGTGTGTGTGCACACACACACACAAACTAGCAGGGGGAAAAATCAACCACATGTGCCCTAGCTAGGTGACTCGGTTGGAGAGTTATCCCTACATCAAAAGGTTTCGGGTTGGATTCCCATTCAGTGCACATACCTAGGTTGTGGGTTCAATCCCTGTTCAGGGTGTGTACAGGAGCAACAACAGATCGATGTTTCTCTCTCACATGCTCTCTCTCTCTCACACATGCGCTCTCTCTCTCTCTCTCTCTCTCTCTCTCTCTCTCTCTCTTTCTCTCTCTCTCAAATAAATATAGCATCAGGTGGGGATAAAAAAAATCAACCAGATGTATAGAATCTCATCAAGGCTCTTTTAGATAAACACACCCAGCTACACATCCCCACCCTGCACCACTACCTCTCTGACCTCAAGAGCACCTGCTCTCAGACTGACTGATTTGGGGGTGGAAGGAAATAGAACAAAGACAAAAACAAAGAATGGTAGAAGAATCCAGAAAAACCCCACTGAACAATCAATCAATTGATCAAAGGAGCCTTTGAACTCATAGGCTGGAAGAGACACTGGTAATATCCATAAACAAAGCATACCCTTCGCCCTCTATTTCCTACACTCACCTAGTCTTTGGAATTTTACATAGATACTATTTCAACTGGAGCAAAAAAAAGAAAGTTCAAGCACTGCCCTTGCCTATAAACTCTGTAAAGTCTTTGTTCTTCTTGTCTGGTTTAAAGAGAAAGAAATAGAGAAAAAATTTAACATAAATAAGAATCAGTGAATTTCTTAGAGAGGCCTTGCACTTCTAACTTAAGTCACTGGGTAATAGAAACCATGAGAGCAAGTTAGACTTCCTTTAAAGGAGAACAAGAGAGAGGCTTATTTGATGGTGGAAAATTTTTCATGCCTTCTTCCATCAATCACCAGATTTCCCCCAGTGCCCTGGTTGTTTCTAATGATGTACAGATTGAAGGAAAATACTGGTCAAGGTTAGGAAAGCACAGACCAAGGGTGACCACAGGGCAACAACAGTTGAGCCAAAGCAAAACCCTGACTACATCAACCCCTAAGTAAAGAGTTACAGTATACATTGCTGCCGGGAAAAATCGCTAACATATGTCTTGGGCTGGACCTCCCCTAAGTGGATTCTTGTCCATCCAATCTATTCTGCTCAGTCATTTACATACAGTAAAATGCACTAGTTTAAAGGGTACATTTTGGTGAGTTTTAACAAGTCTGTACACCCAAGTAACTTCATCATGACAGTCAAGATGTAGCATATTTTCCATCTTGCCAAAAAGTTCACTCATGCCCCATTCCAATTAATCTCACTTGGAATAGTTACTCTGGGTTGTTATGCCACCAACCGAAATACAGATAAGTTGTTTCATTTTGCTTTTAATTTTTAGGGATTGCTTAAAAAAGAACTAGTTTTATAATTATGTACAATATTTACTTGCTTCCACAGTCAAATCTACAAAACAAGGTGTAGTTAGGGGACGTCTAGTTCCAATCACTGTCCCTGCCACCATGTTCTCTTCCTTCTACCATAGATTACCATTTTTGAAAAATGTATCATTTATATTCCCATTATTATTGTCAGATACCAATGGAATTAATACTTAACACACTATACAGACTTTCTCCAGCTTGCTTTTTTCACTTAACAATACATCCTAAAGACTGCCACATGGTTTTGGAGATAGTTCATATTCTTTTTCACAGCCACATAGTGCTCCATTGTGTGGATGTACCATCCTTTTAAAAAAGGGGCCCAAATTGATGGGCAATGGATTGTTTCTAGTCTTTCACTGTGTCCATAAAGAACTATGTACATGAGTATTTTCATCTTTTTGCCAGTGTGCCTTTAGGATAGTTCCCTAGAAGCTGGAGTGTTGAATCAAAGACCTATCTAATTTTGCCGATATTGTAAATTTCCCTCCATGGAGGTTAAACCGTTTTCCATTTCTACCAGCAATGCAGATTGCTTTATCCACAGAGCATGTTGTCAAACTCTTGCTTCTTTGCCAACCTGATAGGTATGAAATAATATCTCAGTGCAGTTTTAATTTGCATTTCTGCTGTGATGAACAAAGTAGAATATCTTTTTATCAGTTTAAGAGATATTTGCATTTCTTTTCTGTGAACTGTTTGTTTATACCTCTAGATCATGTATTCTATATGGTTGTTGGGTCTTTTTTTTATATTCTGCTTTTAGAAGCTCATTACTTATTTGTCTGTGTCATAAATTACAGATATTTTTCCCTAATGAGTCATTTGCTTTGCCTTTTTTTTTTTTTTTTTTAACAAGCAAAAGTATTTTGTTTTCAAGTGGTCTAATTTACCAGTCTTTTGTTTTCTTGGTTCTGGATTCTGAAACCAGGAGTTTTCTCCACTTTCAGGTTAAAAAAGGAATTTATTCGTTTTCTTCTAGGACTCAACACACCTTTAATGATGATCACCTTTTCCCCTTCACCCTCTGAGAATTAACAAAAGCAGTCAAGTCAGTCAGTTCACATACTGGAAGTAGCTCATTCCCCATTTTTTCGAACACCTGATGCAGTTTATGCAGTCCTTCTCCCAACGCCGCTCTTTCACACACATGAACCCCTGGATGGTTCAGGCAAAGCACAGAGATAGGCTTGTGACGGTCGCTGTGTTTCCCCTACAGAGCTCCCCCATACCACCTGTGGTCACAGAGTCAGACAGTATCCAAACGACCAAGTTAAGTTCCCCAAATGCCAAGAGAGCTTGAGTCAAGGCATTTTGTTCTCTCTCCAATTAGGGAATGAGCAGCAGAGGAAATGTAGGTGCCAGGGCATAACAGGTCTTCCCAGAGGCCAGTCAGCACCTGCCCAGTGGCCAGTTTGTGTACGGGGTACTCCACAGAGGCTCTGTGGGTGTGTTTATGGAAGAGAGAATAAAACTAGTAGATAGAGCAGCTGCAGCCAGCTGCTGAGGGAAATGCTGCTCGGTGCCCTGGAGTACAGGCATGGCCTCCTTTGTGAAGTGTGTCCAATTCAGGAAGGGGAACACGTTCTTGCTTCTCTTTCCAGAGGTGTATCATGTTCCCCATCTAAACCATTCTCCACCACCGGGCTTTGTGCAAGAATGACTTCCACAACTGCAGTCTGGTATGTGGTTAGACAATGGCTTTACTTCTTTGGATCTCAAAATAAGGCCAAAGGAAAGGTCTGCTTCTTTAAATGTTGAAAAATATAAATCAATGATATTCATATATTTGATAATAATCTAAGAGGAAATAATAATAGGGATTTATTAATAACCACATATGTGTGGTCTATTTGATTTCTTAACAAGCAATCCAGGTATTTCTAATGCAGGTTTCCTTGTACTACACTTTGAAAAACTCTGCTCAATAGTCTAAAAGGTAAGACTACTTTACCTCCCACATTTATTGGATTGCTCTTTTTGTCCCTGGTTCTGAAACACTCTGATACCTGTGACTGTTCTGTTGACAGTTCTATCCCCGGCACTGGCACATTCCTTGGCACACAATGTGTACATCAGACATATTTGCTGAATTAAGAAATTAAAATCTGAAACAAGTAAATAGCCACATGCAGAAGGATGAAGGTCTCATACCCGAAAAAAAGTTAACTCAAAATGGATTGGAGACCTAAATGCAAGAGCTAAAACTATAACATTTTTATAAGAAAATATAATCTTCATGACCTCGGATCAGGCAATGGATTTTTAGATATGACAGCAAAAGCACAAGTAATCAAAGAAAAAAATAGAAACTTCATCAAAAATAAAAACTTTTCTGTTCCAAAGGACACTATCAAGAAAATGAGAAGACAACTCAGAGCATGGCGGGGGGGGGGGGGGGGGGGGAAACAATCTCTCATAGCCTCTGCCTTCCTAAATCCTATAAAAACAGTCTCGGGCACCAACTCCAGAGTCTCTGCCATTCACCCCTCCTTTTCCTGCTTTCTGTCTCTGGTCCTTTCTTTTCCATTTCTTCTCATCTCTCTTTTCTTTTTGTTCTCAATCTGTTTCTCCTTCATTTTCTATCTGTGTCTAGGGAATGTAATTTATATTTTTATTTTTATAAGTGGAATTCTGATTTTTATTTTTGCTTAAAAAAAAAAAATGTCACCAGGGAATTTGTTTGGGTTAAAGAGCCTGGGTACCACAGAGCCTTGCTATACCGCAGGTCGCCTGCTTCTGTATACTTAGCCCAGGCTTACGAACAGACACACACAAAGTAGGCCTTTGATCCTGAAAACCTAGGGATCCCACTGGGATGAAGATAAATATTTATCTCTATTTGCTTTTTTCTGTTGGGGCCTGGTTTCTGGCTTGCTCAATGTCCTATTTGGCCAACGACCAGCCAGGTCAGGAAAAGATCACTCCACAGTTCCAGCCTTGAAAACATGTGGGAAGAGCCTCCGAACAGTTCCCATATGAACTGTGAGAGGGTCATCTGAGTGCACCACGAGGGTACGGCAGGACGTACAAAGGAAAGACACTCTCTGCCCTCACGCTAAGTTAGAGAAGAAAACCAAATATAGAATATTCCTTACCAAGTTTTCCCATACGCTTACCTAACTGAAGACAAGAAACATTCTAGAACATTCTATGAGTGTTAAAATAGCTATCTGGCAGCTAGAATGGAGAAAGAAGTAAAGGGTTTGAAGTCACACAAACCACAGTTTTCAAATCCTAGTTTTGCTCACTGTGAGCCAAGCCTCCCTTTCCTAATCTGTAAAACTAAGCTAATTTATAGAGTTATAAACTAACTCTACTTTATAGAGTTGTTGAAAGGCTTTGTCTAGATATCACGTATGTAAAGCACCAGGCACGGTTCCTCGGTCAATTTTGGCAGAAATACTAGCTATGTCCCTTTCTCTCTGCTACTGGCTCGGGGTCCCGGAGCTGCGGTCACCATGCTCCTGGGTCCTAAACTGAAAGCCGGGGAAGAAGGCAGGCTGTCCCACGTCTCTAACGTGGAGACCTGTCTCTGAGAAGGGGGCACATGCCCATCTCCCCCACAGACCAAACTGACGGAAGCAAGGCCTAACAAAAGCCAGCTGTGAGCTCCGCTGGGCATTCCGTGTGTAGGGAAGGGACAAGCAGGTTGTCCTAAGCCACTGTGTCTGCAAAGATGAACAATGCTCCAGGAGGGGGTGTGCAGGAGGCAGCTGATCGATGGTTCTCTCTCATCGATGTTTCTAACTCTCTACCCCTCTCCCTTCCTCTCTGTAAAAAATCAATAAAATATATTTTAAAAAAGAAAAAGAAAAATGGCTTCTGCAAACAGCTTGGGCAGGCAGACATCTGCAGTGCTCACTGATGCCGTCACCATCGTCACTGCCCATCACCACTGTTACTCCCCCCACTTCCAGTGCTGGCATTGCCATGACGACCACCGTGGCCATCGCCACCTCCAGGAGTAACACCGTTGGCACCAGGAGCTCACCCGATACTGCCTTCCTCCTTCCCTCATCACAACCACCACTGCCCTCACACCCACTACACGGTGTCAGTCGGGACCCTGGCTGCTAGAGAAGGAATGGCTAAAGGTCCATCTGACTAGCATGAAGCCTTGAAGAAAGTTCCAGCTGGAGGACTTCTGAATCATCCGCGTAAACGGTGTCACACCCATCTCTCAGCACGTACAGAAATGGCCCCACCTACAGCAACTTGCTGCAACAAATGCCACAGGACTGAAGACAGACTCCCAGAGAGGCGAACTCCCTCCTCCCCTCCCCTCCCCACCTCTCCCTTCCCCTCCCCTCCCCATCTCACCCACGCAGGACACAGAGCAAGGGCTGGGCCAAGGCTCCCCAGCCCCAGCAGGGTCTCTAACATGGCTTGGTACTGGGCCGCTCACAGTATTCCAACACTCAGGGTCCAGAGGTTAGGGCTGAGCGGGATGAGTGAGTAGTCCTGGGCTCCTTAGTGGAAGGGCTGGCCACACCGCCCTCTGCCAGGAAGAGGCGCCGTGCACGCTGGGCCGGGGTTTGTTACAATGACCCGAAGCCACTGACACAGCAGCTCTGGCGGTGGTCCTGTGGGAGGCTCGTGTCTGGGGAGAACAAGGGGACATTTACTAGTGCTCTGCCTGTGGCCACGAGGAAACCGAAACAATATCCTTTTAAAAAATCTTCCACAAAGATGTCGCTGTATTTTCCTTTGAAGACATAAAAAGTATCTAATAACCTTGTTCACATTTTTAAAAGCGGATCACAAGTTTTTGCTAAAAATAAGCTATTTTTATTTCCTTGCTTACTTGTAACTTAACAGTTATAAACAGCTAAGCTGAATTTTTAATTATCCTTTTAAAAAAGGCTTTTTTAAAAAGTAAAGGTTATTCCTAGGCTGACACTGAATATGCCAGGTCTGTAGCTAGAAGCGACTTTTTATAGCTGGTTATAAACCCTGAAATATGAGTTTATATTGGAAAAGCTGGAGCAACCTTAACTCTAACCACGCCGATGGGCGCCAATTTAATTACGGTCCCAGAAGCGAATAAAACAGTCTCTCTCCTAGGGATCATCACAAAGAACCCATTAACTCTCCAATTACTAAACGGGGAAAACAACAGTGCCTTTTCCAACCTAAACCTTGAACCTGGGCTTCAAGGTCCAGGCTGAAAGGAGGCCTCCCCTGACAGCCCTGTTTACTTCACTACGTGGAACAGCTGAGGTCTCTGCCAAGGCTCACAGGCGGCTGTTTGTTTAACAAATAGAGATGCGTGTTTCCTGGAGTGTTTCTAATTGGGATCTGAGATCCCACCTCTGAAGGAATCCGGGGCTTGGATACCTCCCACACGCTGCATCTGACAATGTGGGGATCCCAGATTGAGGGGCGTGTCAGGTCTGGTGTTCATAAGGGAGCCTGCACATGGCAAAAACTCTGGAACAAATGGTTTGTCTCCCACCAACGCATCCATCACGCTTTCAACAGGAATGAAAACTGGGGAAGGTCAAACCAATATCCAGTAGGATTTGTAAATTGAGCTATTCAGTAGGCAAGCAAACTTTAAAAACAGTAATTTGGGGGAGGCAGTTTCCCTCATCCCCTCCGTTCTTTCATCCCTCCTCCCCAATCTGCCCTGCTCCCCCTGCTGTCTGTGCAACAGCAGTTAAACAGCCCTGTTTTCAAAGCCGCACTAACATCTTGGGAAACGCCAGGGCAAAATCAAAAATTCTTTGGCTGGGCGTGTAATATAAAACTTGAAGTTGTTCCTGTTAAATAAAAACAGTCATGTTAATTTTGGTGCCATTGAAAACACAGGAAAATGCTGTTGCCAAATGGAAAAGGGGGGGGGGGGGGGAGCTTACCAAATGGGAAGCAGTTGTATTTTGAAGACTTGAGAAGGTATTACAAACACTAGAGAGCAAAACTGAAAGAGGAAAAAAATGTAAAGGAAGGCTGTTTTTTCTCTAATTATTTTCCTCCATCAAGCTAGTGGAATGCATCCATAATTCCCTCAAGGAGACAGGAATTCCAGTCGCGGGGTTTCATTCCCTTGCTTCGTCAATAAGCAGACATGGTTTTTTTGCTCAGGCCACCAGCCCCAGGTTCCACCTTCTGCAAATGCTCCCAATAACACACTCTCGTGTTTTACAGAGTCACTGAGGTATGTGGCAACCCCCCCCCCACCCCCCCGGCCAAATTTCTGTATTCAAGATCTTGTTTTGAACTGAATTTTGACAAATGGTTGGAAGAGCATAATGATAGAGGCAGAAATGGTCTGTTTTCTGGTTCCACCTGAAAGTTAAGGGGTATTCTCAGCGGTGTTTCCAAGCATCTCTGAGTTCTCAAACACAGTAGACATCAAGCTCTACTTGTAATGATAGATGAAGTCACAGACGATTCACAGGAGACCAGCTTTGGCTAATTTTATTTTTTTATTGTTTAAAGTATTACAAATAGTAGTACATATGTCTCCTTTTCCCCCATTGACCTCCCCCTAGTGTCTGAGTCCACTGGTTATGCTTATATGCATGCATACAAGTCCTTTGGTTGATCTCTTACCCTCCCCCCCCCACCCTCTGCCCCCACCCTCCCCTGCCTTCCTGCTGAAGTTTGACATTCTGTTCAATGCTTCTTTGTCTCTGTATCTATTTTTGTTCATCAGTTTCTGATGTTCTTTATATCCACAAATGAGTGAGATCATGTGATATTTATCTTTCTCTGACTGGCTTATTTCGCTTAGCATAATGCTCTCCAGGTCCATCCACGCTGTTGCAAATGGTAAGAATTCCTTCTTTTTTACAGCAGCATTAATACCATGGAGCAACAAATGAGAAGGAAAGGAAAGTTAAAAAACTAAGGCTCTTGAAATCCTCTTTTTAGGGGACTGAGAAGATTCTAGAACACTGATTTCTGTTATTATTATTCTTAAAAATGCGTTATGAGAGAATATTTTTTACCTTAATTTAAATTTTGAGGATAACAGTAATGGTTATTATTATATTACGAAATTCGTGCACGGAGGGGGGTTGTCCCTCAGCCCAGCCTGTACCCTCTCCAAAATGGGACATCCCTCTCACAATCCAGGACTGCTGGCTCCCAACTGCTTGCCTGCCTGCCTTCCTGATTGCCCCTAACCGCTTCTGCCTGCCAGCCTGATCACCCCCTAACCACTCTGCTGCCAGCCTGTTTGCCCCCAACTTCCCTCCTCTGCCGGCCTGGTCACCCCTAACTGCCCTCTCCTGCAGGGCTGATCACCTCCAACTGCCCTCCCTTGCAGGCTTGGTCCCTCTCAACTGCCCTCCCTTGCAGGCCGGGTGCCTCCCAACTGCCCTCTCCTGCTGGCCATCTTGTGGTGGCCATCTTGTGTCCACATGGGGGCAGGATCTTTGACCACATGGGGGCAGCTATATTGTGTGTTGGAGTGATGGTCAATCTGCATATTACTCTTTTATTAGATAGGATAGAGGCCTGGTACAGGGGTGGGGGCCAGTTGGTTTGCCCTGAAGGGCGTCCCGGATCAGGTGGGGGTTCCCTTGGGGTATGGGGCGGCCTGAGCAAGGGGCCTGTGGTGGTTTGCAGGCTGGCCATGCCCCCTGGCAACCCAAGGGGAGGCCCTGGTATCTGGAATTTATTTTCCTTCAACAATTGAAACTTTGTAGCCTGGAGTGGAGCCAAGCCTGGGGCTCCCTCCGAGGCCCGGCAGCCATTTGTGTTGGGGTTATAATTGAAACTTTGTTGCCTTAAGCGGGTGGGCCCGGCCAGGGTGTGCGGAAAGCTTTGCTTCCCCTGTTGCTGGCGGCAACCCTGGCCTGCTCTCTCAAGCTCCATTCTGCCGCCATTTGTTTGAATTTGTTTCCCTTCTGCAATTGAAACTTTGTAGCTTGAGTGGAGGCTTAGGCCTGGCCAGGGCAGGCGGAAAGCTTGGCTTCCTCTGCTACCTAGGAAACCTTGCTCTCTGTGGCTGTAGCCATCTTGGTTTGGGTTAATTTGCGTACTCGCTCTGATTGGATGGTGGGTGTGGCTGGTGGGTGTGTCGGAGGTATGGTCAATTTGCATATTTGTCTATTATTAGATAGGACTAGAGGCCCAGTGCACAAAATTCGTGCACTGGGATGGGGGGGGGTAGGTCCCTTAGCCCGGCCTTCACCCTCTCACAGTCCGGGAGCCCTCGGGGGATGTCTAACTGCCAGCTTAGGCACAATCCCCACAGGGAGAGGGCCTAAGCCGGCAGTCGGACATCCTTAGCGCTGCCGCAAAGGCAGGAGAGGCTCCCGCCACCGCCGCTGCGCTCACCAGCCATGAGCCCGGGTTCTGGCTGAGCAGCGCTCCCCCTGTGGGAGTGCACTGACCACCAGGGGGCAGCTCCTGCATTGAGCATCTGCCCCCTGGCAGTCAGTGCGCGTCATAGTGACCAGCCATTCTGCTGTTCGGTTGATTTGCATATTAGCCTTTTATTATATAGGATATTTATTATTATTATTATTATTATTATTATTATTACAATTATTAGGATTTCTGTCTTAATCTTCCCTGCTTAAACTGGTATCTGTACACTGGGGAAATCACACTAGATTATCTTTGGCAAAAAGTAAGATTATTTTTGTCACCATTGCTATTCCGGCATGCGCTCTTTCCACCACTTTGTAAATAGTAACTGAATGGCAGCTATATGCCTGGTGCTGTGTAGCTTGCTGGTTGTGGTACAATTCAACGTCAGAACAATGAGTACATGTAATCCTGGCCTTAAATCAAAACACGAGTTAAATTTCTGTAGTTCTGAAGTTATGGTGACGCCTCCAAATTTGAATAGCTAGTACCTAAAAATTCATTGCCACTGAACAGCCAACACTGTTCTATCCCTCCTTCCATGAGTCTGCCATGGGACTCAGGGGAGGGCCAGGGCGAGTTCTGGGGACGACATCAGGAGGGCACTGGACACCCAAGACTCCCTGGGCAGCTCAGAGTTAAGAGACCTCATCTTATTAGATCTTCCATGGAACCAAGCTAAGAGGGGTTAACAGCTTCTTGAAGGGCTGAATGAAAATTTAGTGAGCATCAAAGAACCTGGGAAAGTGGTTAAATAAAATGCATTTCCAGGAACACAAGCCGGCCAGTCTGCAGAAGGAATGAATAAGCATGTGTTGATAAAGTAGTAAAGGAACGGTAATGATCTTTAAGTGGAAAGCCAGTCAGCTGCCCAGCACAGTTGTCAGAGTTAAATATAAGATCCCAGGGCTGGTGAATGAAATCATGGCACCAGGGAGAAGCCGTTCAGACTACAGGCTCCAGTCCGAACTGGGGTTGAGTTTCAGCTGTGTCACTGGGGAGAAAGGCAAGACACAGAACTAAGTACTCTTTTCTCAGTTTCCTCATCTACAAAAAGCCAGTGAGAACAGCCTCCACCCTGCATGGGCTGTAAGGCTCCAATGGGACATCGCGTGAAATGTCCTCAGCACAGGGCGGGGCTGGGGTGAAGAGCTCCTTAACGAATCCTGGACTCACCATGGAGACACCTTTGCAGCTTCCTGTGCCTGGATTTGGGCTTTTCAACTTCTGAACGATGAAGAAAACTAGACAGTGAGCCAGAAAGAAGCAACTGGGGTGATTAAGGAAAAGGAATCTGGAAATTATAAGGAGGAACTAAAATCTTTGGGATTATCTAACCTAGGAAAGCAAAAGCTGGAAGGTTTACTAACAAAGCAAATGAGCAACAAAGCACCCCATTACTCAGTGTGGGGTGACCAGCAGTTCTGCTGCTAGAGTTAGGCCATGAGGGAAGGTGTTCTGTCACAGCAAGAGTAGCACAGGTTAGCTATAAGAAGGACGTCTTACCATTTTCTTTTTATGAAGAGTCCTTTCCCTGGGCCGTAGAGACCAGACAAGCACAAGTCTATTCCCGTCAGGCCAGGCATCCATTTGGAAGCATAAGAAAAATGGCCCTCCAGCCGCTGCTTCAGCTTCCAGCAGTTGCGATCATCACACCCTTAAAGGCCCAAGGGTCCTACCTACCAAGTAGAGGAGATGGCGCAAATGACCAGCAGCACCCCTCACTGCACTCCCGGAGCCGCCTAGCCCTGCCGATGTTTGCTTTGCCTGTTCCCTCTAAGTAATGACTCTCCTGACAAACCAGTGTGGGGATCCCTGTATTCTGTGTGTGTCTATAGGAATGAACTACCAGGGTGGTCAATAGACTGAAAGCGCATGCACGTGTGTGTGCGTGTGTGTGTGTGTGTGTGTGTGTGTGTGTGTGTGTGTGTGTTTGCACACACACAGTGTAGGGACCTATGGCTACATTAATTTTGTGTCCACTAAAATGGTTGTCCTTTAGAGATTAAAAAAATAATTTGCTATGCTGGTAAAGAACATTTTTGTCCATCACTTGCCCCCCCCCCCCCCCCCCATTGATGTCACCGAAAAAATTCAATTATTCTGGCCTATATGAAACCACATGGGGTAGCAGTCTAGGCTCTGCCTGCTATTAACACTGGGTTTTACTTGATATGCTCTAGAGTTAGGGGTGGGGGTGGCATATGGACATTCAACTGAGTTTTAAAAACTGTTTCAACAACTCTGCCACAAGTCAACCAATTCCTTGAGGAGCCTGGAAATTCCGACACATTTGGTTGTTTCCATAACCCAGTACTTTCCACTTCCCTTTCTGGCATTTCACTCCACTTTTTCTGTATTCAGATCACGCTTGGCTTTCTGCCCAAGTCTGAAGATTAAAACCATTAAAAATCTCTGTCTTCCCAACATCCTCCTATTTAAAAAAGGAGACAGCATTAGCCTCCCCCTTCAGTTTTCTTCTCAATGTGGTTAAAGAATATTTTCCCTTTTCCGCCTTCCAATTTTCTGACTTGAAACCTACACAGCTTTTTTTGTGAGGCTGGTCGCTGGCCTTCGCCTGGGCTCAGCGCAGACTCTGCCTGCCCACCTCCGAGTCTCCAAGCAAGTGTCCTGCTCCTAGACGCCCAGCTGTGGTCCCCACCCCAGCTTGTACCATTCTCTCAACACCAGGGCACAACCCCCTTAAATAAAACCAGCAGCCCAAATTGTATAAATAATATCTAGGTTTCTTTACCAGAAAAATAAATGGCATTTCCTTAATGCTATTTAAAAATTTCATATATGTGGGTGCATTTTTTTAAAAGAAGTTTTCTTTGAACCTCCAAAATTACTCAGAGTAGGATGACCACAACTTTAGAGCTGTTAAAATGGCCCGAATCTGAAGAATAACACCATTTCCAAACTGCCATAAAGGAGATTTCATGGCTTCCACTCGGCTTACTAAATGAGGACTTGAGCCGAAATACTAGTAGGCAAGAGCTTCACAATGGCATGTTGGGTTTGGGGTGAGAGAGTAATTCTTACTTCCATCCCTGCTTTACTATATGTAGGTTCCTCCAAGTCTTAGTGAACCACACAAGAGTGCTTTTGAAATTTCCCCAAAGAGAAATTTTAGCACTAATGGGGCTGAATAAGGTGCAAGCACACCCTACTTCCCACAACATGAGGGGGTGTAGTTACAGAATCTCTGTGCTCATACTGACTCTAAAATGCACCAAGCACTCAAGGCACTGTTCACTACTAAATTACTGAGGAGAAATCAGATACATATTTTGGGAAAATAAACTTATAGCACCCACAGAAATGAATACTATGCAACTAAATAAAAAGATGTGGAAACTCTCTCAGGTCTAATAATAGAAAAGAAATCCAGGATATAATGTTCCATGATGAAATCACAGTGTAAACAGGGTACGTGCTCTGCCTTCTCTCACAGAAGTAGGGAGGGTGGTAAAGATCTATACAGTCTTATTGACTATTATTGCCTCCACATGAAGAAACACAGATTATACAGAAAACAAATAAAATCCACTCATCTACAGATGGGCACTTGGGTTGTTTCCAGATCTTAGCTATTGTAAATAACAGCTATGAACACAGGGGTATGTATATTCTTTCTGATTGGTGTTTCTGGCTTCTTAGGATATACTAGAGGCCCAGTGCATGAAATTCGTGCACGGAGGGGGGTTCCTCAGACCGCCGGTTTAGGCCCGATCCCATCAGCAGTTGGATATCCTCTCGCAATCCGGGACCACTGGCTCCTAACCACTCACCTGCCTGCCTGCCTGATCACCCCTAACGCCTCTGCCTGCCTGCCTGATTACCCCTAACTGCCTCTACCTGCTGGCCTGATCGCCCCTACATTGCCCCCCTGCTGGCCCGATAGCCCCTACCTTGCTCCCCTGCCAGCCTGATCGCCCCTAACTGCCTCTGCCTCGGCCTCCAGTCTGGCCTCCCTCTGTGGGAGGCGACCTGGAGGATCAGGGGAATGCACCATCCCCATTACCCCACTGCTGCTGCCACTGCTGGCCTGAGCCTGGGCCCTTCGCAGCTGCTGCAGCTTTGTCCAGAAGGACATCTGGAAGGTCGTCTGGAAGACGTCCGCTCTAATTAGCATATTACCATTTTATTAGTATAGATTCCTAGAAGTGGGATCACTGGATCAACTGGCAGTTCCATTTTTTATTTTTGAGAGAACTCCATACTGATTTCCATAATGGCTGCATCAGTCTGCATTCCCACCAGCAGTGTACTAGGACTCTTTTTTTCTCCTAAGCCAGTCAGAGAAAGACAAGTATCACATGATCTCACTTATATGTGGAATCTGATGAGCAAAAAAGATCCAGAGACACTGACACATAAATGGACGTATTTCAGAAGGAAGGGAGGGGGGAGATTAACCAATGAAATTATATGCATATATGCATAGCCCATGGACAGACAATAGTTTGGGGAAGGCTGGGGAGGGGACAGGAGCAGGGTAGAGGGGATAAATGGGGGGGGGGGGAGAGGGGAACATCTATGGTGCTTTCAACAATAAAGATAACATTTTTTAAAATCTAATAAAAGTGCCTAAGGAATGAGGGGCAAGGGGTGGATGGGAACAGAGATGGGCAACAAAAGTAGAAAACAATTCTACTAAAGAAACTTAATATTCATATGCTTTTAAAGGTTGATTCTTTTGCAAAAGTGTCAGGCCTAAAGGATTACTTCAACTAATGTGGGCAGGTATTCTTTACAAAACACCGCATGGGCTGCTGGGAGCTGGCTGGGGTTCAAAGGAGAACAGCTCGGGCAGTGCCCGCCCTGCCGGGCCTCTGGCCTCCCTGGCCAGCCTCCCCTCTGCCGCGGAGGCTCTGGCTCCATGTGGAAGTGACAGCCGCTGACACAGGGTTATTTTGGACGGTTCCAGCATGCTGTCACGCAGTCACGCAATCCTTCCAAGCACAGGTCAGATAATACCTCTGAAACCCCGCGACAGACCTGAGACAGCTGCTTGGGAGAGGACAGGACTCCATTTCCAAGTCAGAAGTGACAGGAAAAGAGATCAAGAACACGGACTTTGTCCCACCAGCGGACCCAGAGCCCAGGGGAGCTCTGTTCGTGTTAAGTGTGGAAAGGGAACTAAAAAGTGCATTTGGCCTAAACCAAATGCCCAGTGGCTTTATTCTGCTGCCTTCCTCAACTCTCTTATTTGGGGGATGAGAAAGTTAGCATGTAAACTACTAGAGTTTAAGGTACAACCTTGAACTAAAATGTTCCTTCAGTGAATTGAGGAATTCCGTTCGTAAAATCTGAGTGAGCTAGACTCAACTATCTATAATAAACCATTCATGGTTTTACACTGAGTGGCCAGATTATTCTGATCTCTGAACACGTAATAATCTGGCCACTCAGTGTGTGTGTGTGTGTGTGTGTGTGTGTGTGTGTGTGTGTGTGTGTGTTAGAGGCCCAGTGCATGAATTCATGCATGGGTGGGGTCCGGCCATCCTGGCCAGGGGGAGGGGACATGGGCAGTTGGCTGGCCTGCCTGCTGGTCGAACTCCTGGTCGAGGGGACAATTTGCATTTTAGCCTTTTATTATATAGGATATACAATGAGTGGCCAGATTATTATGTGTTCAGAGATCAGGATAATCTGGCCACTCAGTGTACACTCCCATGGTAACACTGAATTTTATTTTCTCCCTGGAGCTTATATTTCAGAGAATCATGGATATTCTGGGTTGGTAGGGACCTTAAAGTTTGTGATTTACACTAAATGAGCAACACATCTTAGGGATTTTTTGACCCACAAAGCTATGAAATTTCTGCAAGCTTCTTGAGCTGGGAGGGATGTTTGCAGAGGGCCTGCTATGTACCAGGCACCTTACATGTGATCCTGTGGAAGGCACGCGAGCGGCCCGGAAGTGAGTGGGTAGTACCAGCACCAGTGCTTTTACACATGAATAACTGGGCAGGGGCTCCCAGCAGCCAAGGACACAGCTGGACTGGCAGCGATCTCTCTGACTCCGCAGTCTGTGCTCTCTTCCCACCACCTCCCGGGCCGTCCTGAGGGGCAGAAGGGCGGCGGCTCTGAGGAAGCATGCAGCCCAGCACGGTGGTTCACAAGGCTCCCCAGAGGAGAGAGCAATGACATAAGGGAATATCCTGTGCCCCTGGTTGCCTGGGGCTTGCCCTTGCTTAGCTCACAACTCCTGCGTGGGTCCTCAGGTGTCTACCGGTCAGCTCAAGCGAACAAACACTTGCCAGGATCCGCTTGCCCCCTGCTCAGAGGCCACGCGTCACCAGGCCTCAGCCCTGACCCCAGCTGTCAGCACCTGCTGGGACACTGGCCCACAAGATGAACTACCTACCGGGCTGAGCAGAAAGCTGCGCGTGCGGGCCGGGTGGCTGGAAAACCGTGGGAGGGCTGGGGAGGGGCGGGAGGCCTCTCGGAGCAGCAGGGACTCCAGGTCTCAGACTAACTGGGTAGAGCCATGACAGGCTGGTCCAGAAAAGCTGCTGGTCACGCCTGTGTCAGCTGGGCCACAGGAGGACAGGCCGCTTGTTCGTGAGGATTAAATGAGACACGATATATATGAGGACATTCCACACACTACGGAGCGGGAAAGTTACGTCGCACGGTCATTAAGACATTTGAAGGCTGGAAGGGCGGGGCTCCTGAGTTGCTCACTGACTGCTTTCTCCAACCCTAAGATCTAGTTACGTTTTTGTCTGTGAAAGCAAAAAAACAAACAAACAAACAAAAAACACACACGCAGTAGCCCCTGTCAGTCAGGACCCCGGGCTGTAAATGACAGAAACCCAACTCAACCCGCGTGGACCAAATGGAGCCCTAACGTGAAGGCTCCCAGAGGGATGGAAGGGGCAGGGCATGCGAGTGCATGCCATTTCTCACCTACATTTCCGCTCCTCTTACCCGGTGAGGTCAGGTTCCTGCTGGGACTGGAGACATAGTCCAGTCACTCTCATACACACACCTCTCAGCCCCTGTCCTCTTCATTCCTACTGGGAAATCCCAGGGAAGGACTTGTGCCAAGTTAAGTAATAAAACTCCAATACAAGGGGGATGAAGAGTAAGAAGTTTGTGCCCCTGGAGGGGACGGTGGGCTGCACTGCCGTGGCGTGGGAAGGTGCTTCCCTCAGACCCCGAGTCAGACCTGGAGAGGTTATCTAGAGGACCGTGCGCAGAGGTCTCCTCCAGCCTCCTCTGTGAGCAACGCAGTGCGGGTAGTGGCAGCAGCCGCTAGGGAAACATTGAGATCTGGGCCCATTTCTTGCAGATTTTGGAGGAAGTACTGCAGAATGGTAAGATGCACAGTCAGTCTTGGGAACAAACTCCCTCTCTCTCACATCTACCTCTACAGCCTTCCTTCAAACGTTCCCTCGGTAAAGAGCCATCATCTGTATCCTCAAATAACTTGAAACTATCCAAGCATTGGTAGGCATGAGGCTGAATCCAATGGGGTCCTTTCATCTATTCACTCTCCTTACCCCAACTTCTAGACACCAGCTTATATGGCCCTGGAAGGCAGAGGAGATGAAAGGTTTCCGCACTTGAAGCATTCTCCAGGTGGCGCTCGTCCTCTTGTTGCACCCCCACCACACACAGTCCCCCTTGGACCATGTGTGGCTGCCTTCGGCCTCAAAGGTAACAAGGTTTGGGTTTGCAGACTCATCTCCTGTCGAAGGCGGGCTTACTCTGCCTGCTCCTCACGGGCATTAAAACCTTAAATGCCATATTCACCAGATCCCGGACAGGGGTCTGAGGGAAATCCTTTCGCCCGGGAGCGCAAGATTAAAACCTCCCCCCGTTTTCATCGCCTGGACTCTGTGTCTTGTTTCCTGCGTCGGAAACCTTTCAGGAGAGACTCAAAATTTAAAAAGATAAATTCAAAGAGATGCAGCGACCTGGGCCCCATGGGACAGGTCCGAATAACTCCCCAAGAGGTCTTCCCAGCAGCACTTCAGCTGAGGAGGCGCACCCCCCTCCCCTGCCTGGCCCCACCCTGAGGAGCTGGTCTCCTGCAGTGGAGGGCACTAGAGGCTGGCAGGTTTCTGGGTTCGATTTCCTCTGGGGACTGGGGCCTAAGCCCCCTGCCAGGCAGTGTCCCTGCAGAGCTCTGGGGCCTATAACCTCCTGATTGCTTGCAGTTCTGCAAGGAGATATCAAAGCCAGGAAGAAATGGTTTAAAGCCAAACAGAGGAGGCGAGGGAGCACAGAAGGCTGACTGGGGATGGAGGGAGTTGGAAGGGGATGAGGGGGAGGGCCTGGGGGCTGAGAGGTTTAGGCCAAGGAAGAAGAAAAATAGTAATTAAATGAAAACAGCGTTTGTAGTTGGGGTCCTCTCAGTCAAGTACTGCCATGAATGCATTAACCCTCCATGGATGAGAACAAAACCCAGGGCCTGGTGCCTGCCTGCTGGGCACATAGAGCTTAGGGGATGTAATATCTTCCAGGTGGGTGTGCCCAGAAGCGCACAAAGGTGCCTGACAGGTCATTTCAAACTGACTGTCAAGGTCAAAACAATAACATCTGCAGGTACAACTGAAATATTCTCACCCACCCCCTCTCTGGGTTCTCTGTGGTCATTTGTTTTAAACTAAAGCCCAGTTGAGCAGCAGACAAACCTGATCATTGTTCAAACATACATATATGTGACTTACCAGCTTGAAAATGGAGATAATGGGAGGCTAAAACAAGGGGTGGGGGTGGGGGGACAAGTTAGCTGCTAACTCTGTGGGGGCAAGGGGCAATGCCTGGCTGAAGGAAAGAGGCCTGAATTCTTCCAGGAAGCATACTCCTGACGCGGTATCTGGAAATGCTGGTTTGTACGATGGTCCACAGGGCACAGGCGGTTCTTAGGAAAGGAAGGGTGCCCTTATCCTTGAGATCTGCCTGTTTTGCAATCAAAGAGAGGCCCCTTCTGAACCTTCTGCTTGAGGGCCTAAAATTTAAACGCCTATTGCTGTCCAGGTGCCCAAGGAGAACAAGGAAATCGCAGGCTTATGTTCTAACTAGCTCAAACATCAAAAGAAAATATATGTGTATGTAAACTGTTGAAAGAAACTGAATCACCCCCACACTTGTTGGAAATAAAAACTCCAACCCAATTAAATCAAAGAAAGCTAGGACTCTAAGGCACTTTGAAGGCGATTCTAGATCAGCCCCTTACTTTTCAGAGAAAGAAACTAGGTTAGGGAAGCCCAGGATGCCTGGGATCCTGGCCTGTCCCTGGGCCCAGCTCCTCAGGAACACACTTCCTTATAGTAACAGACAAGCAGGGACATCATCAGGGAGCTCCCCCACCATCCTCTTCCCTCAGTCTGGCATTCTCACCCGAGGGAAGAATGCAGGGTACATAGAGTTTGTGAGTCTCCCAGGATGCCCGCGCAGTCCTCACCAACCCCCACTGCTAACACCTGCAGCAGAATCATCTGGGCAGATGTGTTAACATTCAGATGCCAAGACCCCACCCCAACCCACTGAGTCAGAGTCTCCGTGGGGTTCCAGTGGGTGCAGGGACTCCAGGGCACGAGCCAAACCACTGGGTGCAGGCAGAAATGACAGAACTTCCTTTCATAACTGGTATTCCTCATCCTTTGAAATTTCTATTTTTGCGTGTATTTTATAGAGTACCTAATATATTAACAGTATACTAAATGCATACAACTTATGAATAAATATCAATATTTGAAGGGGGTGAGGTCCAGAAAGAGATATGTACTAATCAGAAATGGGGGGCCTTCTGCACTGAGCTGTGAGCCCACTCTCCTCACTGAGATAAAGCAGGGCCTCAGCCACTACCCACAGGATGAAGCTGGACTCCACAGCAGCTGCACAACAAGCTCCAAGGTTACTTCTGAACAGAGTCATTCCCCAAAGTGTGCTGTGAGGAGGCGATTTCAGGGGAACAGAACGGTCCCATGAAATGCACACTGTGAAGGGGGTCCTGGGCACAACATCTATTCTGGCCCTTTGAGATGCACATATATACCAGGATATTACATCAAGATGATAAAGATATTAAAGGCTTTATTAGAAGCCCTCCAATAAAGACTGCCTTTTAACTTTGTTTAATTCATTCATTTCCTAAACTAATTAACCCATAGTTCCTTTTCCCGTATTATTAACATTCCACAAAACTAGTCTTCCTTGGAACCGACTATAAAAACAAGCAAACCCTGATTTAGGCTAAAGGTCTCGTATTTCCGTGTAGCTGCAGAATCATCAGCATTCATCACACCTGTCAGGTTGATAGTTGTCTACTATAAGGATTCTTAGCTTTGCCCATCCTTCCCTTTCCAACTAGCAGCTTTCAATAGGATGTTCAGAAATTGTGCATGCCTGATGAAAGCCAGAAAATGGAGCAGACTCATTCTCCGTAGGTTCTCAGGTCTCCTCTGAGATGAAACCAATTCAAAAACTAGGATCTGCCAACCACAATCCCCACAACTTAGCAAGCTGGCTTCTGAGTAACGAAGGCCCACTGCTGGGTCCTAAGAGGCAAACCCTCCTCGCCCATCCCAAGTCTTGGCTAAGGAGCTGAGGTACCATTCACACTCTCCTGAAATGAAATTCTAGATTTCCATTTCATGGTGAGAAGAGTTGATGGATATTTTCAGCAAGATAACTGGGAAGGTGAAGGGCAGATCTGGCATTCTGTCTTCCCTGAACAATGTCTAGACTTTCTGAGCCGTCACCTCTATATATAGCATGGTTAGTTAACCAAGAAATATAACATGTTCTGCTCTGCGCTCCACTCTGATAAATCAGGGTAGACTTTTGCATGGTACCCATAAACCCCACAAAGTAATCAATTTTTAAAAGGTAATCCATTTTGTAAAGGTGTGTTTCCTCACCTCTTTGGCCGTTTAGGGTACTTCTTTTTAAGAAAAGGTAGCTGGGATGGTCTTCCAGTTACATTCTAGGGGTGGGGTAAAGCAGCAGCAATGTCTTGCCCACATTATGCCAACGGGTCTCCGTGGCTCAGATGTGGGTGGGCTCCAGCTGCATATGGGATGTGATACAGCAGAAGTAAGGTTCCCTCGAGCAAAGTCAGGCATCCGCGTGCCTTGCTTGAGCACTGTCTGGAGTTGGTGGTCTTCTCCAAAAGGAGTCTAGCCTTAAAAGAAATACACGCACAACTCCATGCCCACAGACATACAGAACACATCGGAAGCCAGTAGCATTTGCTCACTTAGACTATTTGTAGTGGTTTGAGGAGTGAAACCAGCAAGACCGGGAATATTCCACCTCGGCAACTTGACATTGAATTCCATTATTCTTTTTCTCCCAGGGAATGTATGCTCTATTCAGCAATGGTGTTTCTGTAGAGAAATAAGTGGGAGGGGGGAAATAAAAAACTTTCCTTTGCAATGGAAAAATGGAAAGGTAGTGCTGAATGGCCCTCTCAGGCTGAAGGGCTGGAAGAGATTAGGGGCCCATGATGACATCAATAGAGAGAGAGAAGATTGCAAATGTAGGTAGAGGGATGATTGCTTCAGGAAGGCCTTTCAAAGGCTGACAAGTTCTCTTGAAGGATGGCCCCAGCAGTGCTCTCTGAAGGCTGGACTGTCAGTCTATGCGTGTGGAGAACAGTTCAAAGAAAATAACACTTAAGCATAATCTTTCAGAGGGTGAGGAATCATGGCGTAATGATGATAAAATGCTACTTCTGGATCTGACAAGCAGCACAGCTGTTTGATGGCAAGAAGAAGATTCTGGCTGAGCCAGAAGCGATGAGTTCACTCTGCCTGTTGTTCCAACAGAAGAGAGAGAGCCCGACCCACCTTACTCCTGTGACTTGGTGGCTGCCTCCAATGAGCCCACAGTGACCTCTGATCTTCAAGTCAACTCTGTGACCTCCATGGTTCCCATGGCCAGCCCCTGAGGCAGACATGCACACCTCAGAGAGGGTGACGGATAAGTCTGAATCCCAGGCTCTGCGAGCCGTCCAGACTGAGCCCATTCGGCTTCTCTCTCTGACTTCCCAGCTCTAGTGACTTGGGGACATCATCTATCCTCCTGCACCTGCACCGTAAAGAATGGAGCATAGCCCTGGCCAGTAACTCACTGGTTGGAGCGTTGTCCCTTTCACCAAAAGGGTGTGGGTTCGAGTCCCGGTCAGGGCACATACCTAGGTTGCGGGTTTGATCGTACGGGGAGGCAACCGAAGGATGTTTCTCTCTCACACTGGTGTCTCTATCTCTGCCTCTGTCACACACTCTCTCTCTCTCTCACGTTCTCTCTAAAAATCAATAAAAACATATCCTCAGGTGAGGATTAATAAATAAATAAACAAATGGGGCATACACACAGCTCACTAAGTACAAACGGGTATTGTCAAGACGACCCAAATAATTGCAGCCAAGGGCTGTCAAGAACATCACTTTATGAATACCAGCTCCTAGTTCAAGAAAAATAAATGAAAGAACCAGAACACATTAGAAGTGGAAAGCCCTTCACTATAAAATAGGAGGGAAAGAAAGTTAAGTAATATTCTCAAGAAGAAAAAAAAAAGTAGAGAACAAAATGAAGAAATGAACACAAAGAAAACAACAAAGGGGTGTGTGTGAGTGGCATAAGCCACCTCGCTGACCATGCCACTCACCAGTTCTGTTTGCTCAGAACTATAGCAATGGCAGTGGTACCAGTAACAAAGCTTTAAATTTTTACAGGAAAAAAAAAAAAAGAAGGGTAGTATGAGCTGCTTTCTGTCATTCACACCCACCTGTTTGAAAAAACATAAGAGTTATACTGGAAAACAGTGGATGGAAATGCCCTTCAATTTTTAAAACAATCCATGCAGAAAGAAATTTGAGACTTTATTAGTCTGGGAAACAGCAATCACAAAGAGACGAAACTCACACACAGACCCCACGTCCTCGGAGAGCAGAGGGAGCTGGCAGCCTTGGTAAACAGAGAGGTGCTCTAATGTACAGCTCAAATCGGATTCCAGAGGCAAGAATCACGACTGGGGCACCCTGCCTCGAAACCAGGGTCACCTCCCCTGGCATGTAAAGGACTGTTTCAAAGTATGGCGGTTTGGTGTGGGGCATCAAAAAATTCAAGAAGAAGCTAACAAAGAACAAGCAAAGAAAAATTCCCAAAGCTGTGAAACCTTGCTATTTAAGATAATGACAGAAATTTATGACTGCTTCCTTCCTGGCAGAAAGAAGCCCAGTTAGAATTCTGAAAACAGGAGGCCCTTTGTCCCAGCATGTTGTGTTTTGCTGATTCTATTACGCATTGGCTGGGAGATAAGAATAAACAGGACAACACCCTGTCTAACCCAGGAGGAAGGAGGAGGGAGGAGGGAGGAGGGAAAGTTGGTTATGTTCATTCTTGGGCATGTATGTGCACACCATTTATTTGCAAATTGAGGTGCTTAAGAAAACTGTGCGTGCAATAGTCAGGAGCTACTAGACGCCTTTTATTGCACAATCAAATCTTTTAAGAATAAGCCATGTGTAATAGGGAGCTTTATAGTTTTTCTCTACTATGAAGTACATTGAAGATATTTAAGTAATTGGCAATTATTTCTCAAAGCTCTTTATTTACCAATCCTATTTCTGTTCAGTCTTTTAAAAACTTAAAATTAGGATGAGCAAACATGTAAACGCAGCCTCCCTCCCTGTATCAAAAAACCTTGCAAGGAATCCATCAGCAGCCTCGGGGGGAAGGAACGTGTTGATCTGAGACTCGTCCCTTCTCCACAAAGGGAGAGTTGTCAGTCCAGGCACAGGTGCTCGATGTCCTAGCAATGGAGAATTTTGCTTAAGGACAGCAGCTACTAAGCTCAGTCAGCTTCTAACTGGCCTGTCCCGAGATGGTATGGCACTGCTGGCCCCAGAAAACTGAGAGATCACTTGACCTCTCTCCCTCTAACACCTGGCTGCCTGGAACCACCTCCACCATTTCTTACTGGTTTTCCCTCACTCTTCCTCATACCGGTGTGTGGATGGCTCAGGTGACCACACCCTGAGGGACGATGGCAGCTCCTGGCTTCAAAAATGAGATTAAGAAGGGGATGAAGGAAAGCCATTCTAAAAGCTCATTGCCCTTCAGCTACACTGGGCTTCTTTCTGTTTCCACCTTGGGGCCTTTGGACTTGAACTTCCTCACCCTGGGTTGCTTTCCGATCAGACGGTCGCAAGGCTGGCTCCTTCCCATTCTCCAGGCTCATTGCAAACATTGCTCCTTAAAGAAGCCTTTGCCTCGCCACCCAAGCAAAGCTACCTATCCTCAGTCACTCTATCACTGACTTGGTTTTATTTGCCCCCAGCACACATCTTGGTTGTTTGTTTTTATGTATATGATTTTCTCCTCTGACTAGAACGGAAGTTCCATGCGGACAGAGAGACCACATCAATCTTATTCCCACTGTAGACTCAGCATCTTTAATCCTACCTGGCACACATTATGTGCTCAACAGAAATCTCTTGTAAGAATGAATAAATAAACAATGAACACATGAACAAGACAATCTGGTAGAGAACCGGTGGGCAAGGTCAAGGCAGACTTTGTGACTTGTTGTGAGCCACATGGCTGCTGTGTTTGTTTGCTTGTGGGAACAGGGCTGAGCCCCATGTGAATGGCTGAGCATGAAGCAGGGACACACGGAGAACGTGGCTTTTTACTCAGAGCTCCGTATATAAAAGCACTCCAAAAATGATTTGTAGGAGATGCCTGAAACTGAAATAGAAAAAGAGGGGAAAAAAGAATATTTGGATATCAGCAAGGTAGTTCTGCCAACCTAATTATGCCCTGTGACATGTAACTGTGGACTGCTGAAAGACAAATGATGAAGCAAAGCATGTATTATAAACACACTCACAAGGAAGACTGAGGTGCTAATTTTTAAGCAACCGTCATAAATCTGGTTTCAGGATATTATTCCATTAACATTATCCTACCTAATAAAATGGTAATATGTAAATTACCATCACTCCGCTATGCCCACGATTGGGCCAGCGGGAGGCACAGGGGGCGGGACTCGAGGTGGCTGGGGTAGCCGATTGGGCCAGCGGGACGCTGAGCTCACTTCGCCAGTGGCGGCACGAGCTCAGCGTCTGTTCCATGGCTGTGCTGCGGAACAGAAGGGGCCTTTGGGGCAGCGAGCTCACGTCCCGCCGCGGACCATCAAAAGCTGGGGAGCTGGGTGCCTGTCTGCTCCGGTACCAGGCCATTCGGAAGCCTCCGCCAAGCCGGAGGCTTCCGAAAGGCCTGGTGCACCAGCGGACAGGCACCCAGCTCCCCCCGCAATCGAAAGCGAAAGCGTGTAGGGGATCCTACACGTGCATGATTCAATCATGCACTGGGCCTCTAGTTATTATTATAACAAAGAGTGTAAGCATGATGATGAGCTCCGTTCATGCATTTCTCAATACCTAGGAAATCAGGCTCACTAGCGAATCCCTAGCTGAGATGTCTGAGAAAAGACCAGGTTGCAGTGGAAATGGCGGAACACTCATGATACCCACATGAAGACAACTAGCTGTTCTTCAGTGGAGAGCCATTTAAAGCGCATTCAGATCTTCGGATAGACATCAAATCACACAATCCACGAAATGTACACTCCATAGCTCCTTAAGTGGCAGATTCAGCGGAAGGCAAAAATAAAGCAAAACACAAAGCCCACACTTACAAAATGAGAGAAGTATGGGAATGGAACTTCCACTAGTGTTTTAAAAACAAACTGGTGATTTTTCTCCAAATCAGAATGGAAGGAAAGTGTCTATTCCGTGGAACGGTGATTCAGAGGAGGATTGGAGGGGGTGTTCATAGGTGTCATGATTTTGGGCACCTATTCTATTACTAGGTGTCAAAAATCATTAAGTGCAGAATTGATAAATGTTCTAGTTACTGTTGTGTTTGAAAAGCAATCTGAATTCTAAGAAGATGTTTGTGTATTATTTACCTTCTTTTAAACTGACTTGTCATTTCATACATTCAAGTTTGAACAAATATGTTTTCCCTCACTTCACTGAATATCAGAATCAGGCTCAAAAACAGACTCAGAGAAAGAGTTTTAAGATTATTCATACAACCCATGACATATAATATTTAAAATACAGTGCAATCATTATCGATATCATCCAAAAATTTTTAAAAAACTACTTAACATGGTTATTAACAGTTTATCCATTTTAGTTCATATGGAATTTTAATGTCATTTACCGGAAAAAAAAAAAGAATTCTAAAATGGTATAAAATGGGATTCAATATGATTAACCCCTAATCACTATAGTAGTCTAGAGGTATGGAATTTATAACCTTGCATATATGTTTACAAAGTGTGGACTCAGGGAAGAACCATTTAATTTACCAGGAACTCCTTTGATCTCAGATGCATAAGAACAAACAGGACAATGACAAGTTTCAGTGCAAAGGCCTTTTCCGATGGCTCTGACTGGCCTTGATATTTCTCTGATCCTATTTTGGGTACGAAATTGACCTAGAAGACTGTCATTTTTGTCCCAGCTTTGCTTTTCAGAGCCCCAAGAAAAGCCATCACCATAAATCAGGCAGCAGGACCCTGGGAGCCAACTGAGTCATAGACCCCACTTGGTCACATGTGCTCAAGGTGTTGGGATCCCAAGAGAGTCACGCCAAACAAGTGGAATCAATTTAGGTCAGAGTTAGGAAAAACAGAGTGCCCCCCCCCCCGCCCCCGCCACTGGCAGTGGAAGATACCACAACCCTCCACAGCTCAAACATGGGGAACAGTAACTAAGCCCAGGAAAATATCTAGGCCAGGGCAGACTATTTCCACAGTCCAACAAGAAGGGAAAAAAAGAAAAAAATGATATTTGACAACCCACAAATGTTTAAGTGTGCGGTTCTCCTGTTCAGCATGAAAGCACTCTTGTTGCTGCTAAGTTATTATTACCATCACATTTTTTACATTTGTGCCCAGTACCATTTAGCCTTAGGGTACTTAGGCTTATTGCTTTAAAAACACAGTGTTAAGCATGTTTAAATCACTTTAAATATCTCAAAAAGCAGCAAACACACAGCCTACCTGCTTGGGCACGCAAACTTGAGAAGAAAGGCTTTACAGAATGGCCCGCAGGTCAGCCAGTCCTGGCCGAGGCAGACGGTCAGGAAGGAGCTACAGAAAACAAGGCCCTCTGTGAGAGCCTCTGCCTGGCTTCCCTCAGGTCAGCTGAACTGTGAGCAAACATGCCCTGAAAGCTGCACTCTCATAAAGTGCTGAAAACTCCCAACAGACATGGCCCCTCAAAACTGTGTACAAATGAGATGCGTTTAATGAACGACCCTTTCTTTGCCAATAATTCTGCTTAAATTAAGTCCAGCAGACTCTTCAAAGGGACCAAAGAAGCCCGCTTGTTAAGAAGGATTCTATATATAGACATCCAAGACAATTCTATGATGCATGTAACCAAATATATATAATTATCCTAGCTTCTACATTCCCATTATCTTCATAAATATAGGATAAAAATCAGCCTAAATGACTTTCTCAGACCTCCGCAAGGATTAAGACTAGCCAGCCAGCTCTTTAAAAGTATACGTATGTAGTAAAGATCAAAAGCAAATGTTCTGGACAGTTCTTTTCTACTCATGGGTTTTTACTAAGAATGTGTGCAGTTTTCAGGGAAAACACCACAAATGACAGCTGTTCAAAAGCATGGAAATTAATTGGCAGCAGGAATTTCCTTGACTAATAGGGAAAAACTTAAAGTCACATGTTTTGATGAGCTTATTTTTCCCATCTTTAGTCAAGCATATTCACTGTTAATGATTAAGATTTTCAAACAGAAATATAACCAAGTACAATGCTGAGTGAAATCCAGCTATTACTGAATGAACAACGGCATTAATGAATGAATTTTAGGCGTAAATAATACATAGGGAAAGGTTCAACTTGCAGGTCTTGATTTTCTATAGGAACTAAACTATGACAACAATAAGAACAATGTAGTGATTGTACTGAACATCAGTAGTAAGACAAGTTCCTCCCACCCCCACCCCATTCCCAGAAAGCCGCCTGCTTTGAGCTGTTTTTCTAGCAGTGGGGATGGATTTACACTGATCCATCCACAGTCTCTCTGACACAGGGGCTCTTAAGGCATTGCCCTTGTGACGATGTGAGAAGGGATGAGACAGCTGGTCAGGATTAGGCGAGCAGCCTATGGCCCTGAAACCAGGTTGTATCACCCTGCCCAGAATTATGACCTTAGTATCATTAGCATTATGCTCTCACCACCTAAGCTAACCAGCCACTGATCAGCCACGATCCAACATACAACACTCTGGGGACACCATGTCTTCTGAATCCCAGCGACAATGTCATTCTATTTTTAAGGCAGCTGAATGCAGCCCAAGACACCCAAAGGCTCATGCATGGTAGAGTCTATGCACAGACTGTCCCTCAAGGCAGCAATGAGATGCCCAAGGACAAGCAATCATGGCCCTTCCATCCTAATCAAATGACAGCTCTGACAGAGCTCAGAAAAAGCAAGAAATAGTCACAGAATTCCCCAAGCATGTTCTCTCCAAGTGCCGCAACGGAACAAGGTACCTGGCCATCCCCAGGCTTGGAAAGTTGGCAGGAACGATGAGTACATCCAGCCTGGAGAATGGGTGTGTCCCCAGCACAGAGTGTGCTGCTGAGAGGCAAGGAGACAGCAGCTGCAGAAGGGTCTCCTGGCAGGCACCTGTGAGGCTCACGGGGGCAAAGACCCGATGAGGAATGACCTCCTGGGTTGTGGCAGAAGGGTTCTGGAAGCGGCAGGGGTATTTCATGTGGCCACAGACGCCAACACACCTGGGGACAACATAAAATAAACAGATGCACTTTATGGTAAATAGGTTTATGCTTCTTGCTGTGGAGGTGAGGAGCTTTCACAGGCCTGGGCAACTTCTAGGAGGGAGCGGTTCAGACAGATTCCCAAGCAAAAACCGTACTTGAGTTCTTCGCTTGCCTGATCTATGCAGCAGTGATAAAACACAGGTGGAAATACTTCTGGTTGTGCTGAACTGTTTGAGTAATTTCAATCTAAGCTAAGTGAAAGTAGTAAAATCTTGTTTTAGAATAAGTGGGGAAAAAGCCCCAAGACTAAAAACAGTAAAACAACTCATAAAAACAAAGAATAATTTCTGCCCTTAGAATTGTGCTTTCAAATATCACTACGGGAAAAATCCTCTCCAAATCAGGGACGATTTATAACTCAGAAAGGAAGGGATGGTGCAGCCAAAGTGAAGATCGCATTCTGGAATTTGCTAGAATAAAAGACATGGGTTTCGGTAGAGAACAATGAAGCAAATGACAGTACAGCTTCCAACTTCAAAAGAGCACAATCCATTCTACTGAAAAGTAGTCTAGGTGGTTCTTTACAAAGGCCATCAAAAGGTGTGCTGTTAAGGATACAAAGGCGCTTTCCCCCCCAATATATTTATTATTGATTGATTTTAGAGAGAGAGAGAGAGAAAGGAAGGGAGGGAGAGAGGAAGGGAGGGAGAGAGGGACACTGATTTGTTGGTCTACTTATTTAAGTATTCATTGGTTGCTTCCTGTATGTGCTCTGACAGGGGATCTAATCCGAAATCTTGGACAATGCTCTAACCCCATGGTCGGCGAACTGTGGCTCTCAAGCCACATGCAGCTCTTTGGCCCCCTGAGTGTGGCTCTTCCACAAAATACCACAGCCTGGGCGAGTCTATTTTGAAGAAGGGGCGTTAGAAGAAGTTTAAGTTTAAAAAATTTGGCTCTCAAAAGAAATTTCAATCGTTGTACTGTTGATATTTGGCTCTGTTGACTAATGAGTTTTCTGACCACTGCTCTAACCAATTGAAATACTGGCCTGGGTCTACAGAAGCACTTTTGTACAAGATTTTCACCAATTCATTTTCAATAAACGTAACAACAAACATAACTAAATCAGCCTTTTAAAGAAACAAATCAGAGCCCAGCCTGCACCCTCTGGCAGCTGTCCTTTATTCTACCAAAGGTGGGGCTAAAAAAGAATTCCTATAACCTGACTCACAGGCCTCAAGAGAACCTATCTACGCAAAGAAACCCACATCAAAGGGAACTATTTTTTCACCTGTTAACAGGTCCTTTATTCAAACACTAGTGAGCCGGTGCACGAAATTCGTGCACATTAAAAGGGGATTACTTAGAGGAAATAATTTAATATTGCTATTTGCCCTTTCTCTATAATAGAAGTGTTAGAGATGAAAGAAAATTAGTAAAATGTATATGAAAACCTTCCTCCTGTAAGAGTCTGGGGCTCACCACGGGACCCAGAATCAAGTCCCCGCCCACCCACATGCACCTCAAAATCATGTGAGACCCAGACCCAGCTGCCCCCCCCCCCCCACCATTGGGCTAGATCCAGACCCGGCCAGTCCCACCCTTGTCAAGCCCCGCCGGGCAGGGAACATAGCCTCAGGTCCCCTGGCCCGGCGCCAGGATGGGGGGTGTGGCCTGAGGTCCGCCGGCCTGGCGCTGGGGCGGGGGGAGCAGCCTGAGGTCCCCTAGCCCAGCACCAGGACGGGAAGCACACCTTGAGGTCCCCTGTCAAGCCCTGCCAGGTGGGGGACACGGCCTAAGGTCCCCTGTCAAGCCCTGCCGGGTGGGGGGGCATGGCCTGAGGTCCCCCGGCCTGGCGCTGGGGCGGGGGGAGCAGCCTGAGGTCCCCTAGCCCAGCACCAGGACGGGAAGCGCACCTTGAGGTCCCCTGTCAAGCCCTGCCAGGTGGGGGGCGCAGCCTGAGATCCCCTGTCAAGCCCCATAGGGGCGGGGGAGGGCGTAGCCTCAGGTCCCTGCTGATTGCTCGTTAAAGCTCCTTATGGGAACTTGGCCTCGGCTGTGGGTGCAGCCATCTTTGTGACAGAGTGATGGTCAATTAGCATATTCCCTCTTTATTAGATAGGATAAGGAAACATTCCTCTACTTTTAATTTATAAATTATATTCCTAGCAATGAGGCTTATTAGATTCACAGTGAATATTAAAAAAAAAAAACTTAAAATATTGGTACATTCCAATATGGGAGGACTGTAACAATAATGCTTCTCCAAATTTCTGAAGTGCCTTTCACCCACCCAAGGACAGCACTGACTGCCCCAGGAGGTTCGCAGAGCGATGGAGAGAAGCCTCACCCTCCACCGTGTGGTACATAGAACGCAGCTCCCAGCACCCATGCCATTTGGCCACAGCTGAGGAAAAAATAATGGGGGAAGACTCGTAAATACTTCTCCCAGGTTAAGGTGACAGGGAGAATATAATTGTTAAGCTTGCCAAAGTCCCCGGATTGATAACCTTGCTTTATGGAGAAAGTGAGAATAGGTGCCTGTTGGTAAACATTTAACCGAAAGGCTCAGTGTCCACGTAAGGACTAATACTGTGCTGGAGCATCAATTTAATGAATGCTCTCACAAAGCGAAAAATCATTTATTAAATTAACCACCACAATACCTTCTCCTAATGTGTTTATATGGGTATGCAATGGGCTATGATAATTTAAGCTCGCACTCTCCATTGAAAAGCTTGCAGAGACATTAAATAATGGGGAAATTAGAGGTGAAGAGGCATCTTCAGGACATCCCTCTCACAATCCAGGACTGCTGGCTCCCAACCGCTTGCCTGCCTGTCTGCCTGATTGCCCCTAACCACTTCTGCCTGCCAGCCTGATCACCCCCTAACCACTCCCCTGCCAGCCTGATCAACACCTAACTGCTCCCCTGCCGGCCTAATTGCCCCTAACTGCCCTTCCCTGCTGGCCTGGTCACCCCTAACTGTTCTCCCCTGCAGGCCTGGTCACCCCCAACTGCCCTCCCCAGCTGGCCAGGTCACCCCTAACTTCCCTCCCTTGCCAGCCTGATCGCCCCTAACTGCCCTCCCCTACCAGCCCAGTCAATCCTAACTGCCCTCCCGTGCCGGCCTGTTCACCCCCAACTGCCCTCCCCTGCAGGCCTGGTTTCCCCCCAGCTGCCCTCCCCTGCAGGCCTGGTCCCTCCCAACTGCCCTCCCTTGCTGGCCTGATCACCCACAACTGCCCGCCCCTGCCAGCCATCTTGTGGCAGCCATCTTTGACCACATGGGGGTGGCCATCTTGTGTGTTGGAGTGAGGGTCAATTTGCATATTACCTCTTTATTATATAGGATTATATAGGATTTACTATGTGCCAAGCACTGCTCTGAATACTTTCCACACATTTCCCAGATAATCCACACAACATTCCTAAGCAATAAGCACTACTCATCACAGCATGAATCTTCATAAGCTCCTCCCGCCTGACTCTCCTTCTCCATTAAACCTTATTTTGCTTCTTAGGTAAATTTGGGTCCTGGAGTTTTTCCAAAGCTGAGCTCAGTGGCTCTGTGATTCTCCAGTGTCTGTTTCTCCTTGTCAGTGTTGCCTATTAATTCTTCCCCGAGTGGGAAGAAGGGTGGAACCACGTTAGGCTGGTAAATGATGGGCACCAGACATTGGTTCCCTCTTACAGGATGCAGGATGCTGGCTGAGACAACTTTACAAGCGGTCTCTCCAAGGAGTAGGGGTGGCCATGTCTGACTCAGAACCACAGGACCGGAAACTGCCTCAAGAGGTTCTCCTGCTGCCCCTCTCCTGTTTCAGACAGCGCTGTGCTGAAACCCGGCACAAACGGTCCTCTGTCCTGGGTTCAAAAGAAATTACTGGAAAGTCTCCCTGGGGAATGCACAGCCTTTTCCCACAAGCCTTCCTGGGTTCACCGTGAGGACTCAGTCAGTATCTCCTGCATTCCTGCTCTTCTCAAGGCACTCCACGGAGCTGCCCTGCTCATACCTACGCGTAAGACGCCGACCTGACCTTTGAGGAGTTTACAGTTTTGTTAGGAGAAAAAAATGTTAGATCAGAATTTAGTTTAGTGACACAGTCCAACGTTTACGCAATTTATTAACATGTTTCAGCTAGCAGAGAAAACGCTTCCTAAAAGTCACAAGTGCTCAAACTACCAACACCTGCCCCCAGCAGGTGGCTGACAGTGACGGCAATACACATGATGATGTCATAGTGTCTGCAAGCTGGAGTGTTTTCTGCGAACATTCAGTATATTAAAAAGCAAAATGAGATATGTGCAATACGGGGCAGAAAGCCGAAACACTCTAGGGGAGCAAGGGCTGGACAAATAACCAGCCAAGAGGCCTGGAAAGGTCCCCTCACAGAGAAGGTGTTCCGGACACTGGAGTTCCCCTATGATTTATCTCTACCATCCCTTCTATTCAAAGAGCTAGAAACAAGGCCTCATCCTCTAAGTCCCACTCTTCACTGACTCTACATCCTCTGCCAAGTCTGCCCTTCGATAGAGTAAGCGCCTCAGTGCCTCCCCCAGGCTTTTCCAGGCTCTGTGTGCCTGTTTTCCATGCTTTTTACCATTTTTGCTGAACTCCTCTGGACTTTATCCAAGGGTCCTGCTTAACCTGGATAGCCCCAAAGTGAAGACAATGCTTTAACAAAGGCCTCAAGAGGTTAAACTTAATACAAAGATTTCCTGGTGGCTGGAGAAGGTTATACTGCAGCCAAATAAAATTAATAAACTTTCCACAGTTTGTCTAAGTGCCTTATAATTAATGTATTTACCAAAATGTTCACCCAGAGTGGGCTGGAGCACATGAGGAACTGGAGCTGGAAGAGGACTGCTCTCCCTATAATTTGGCCCACATGGACAGGGATCAGAGGTTCAGTGACCAGCCCTGGCCGGTGTTGCTCAATGGGTAGAGCATTGGCCCATGCACAGAAAGGTTGTGGTTCGATTCCTGGTCAAAGGAAGGGCACATACCGGGTTGCAGATTTGATCCCTGGCCCTAATTGAGCAAATGTGAGAGACAACCAGCCTCTCCCTCTCTCTCTCTCTCTCTCTCTCTCTTCCTCTCTCTCTCTCTCTCTCTCTCTCTCTCTCTCTCTCTCTCTCTCTTCCTTTCTCTCTTTCTCTCTCCCCTTCCTTCCCTCAATCCCTCCTTCCCTCCCTTCTACTCTCTCTAAAAATCAATGGGAAAAAAAATATCCTTGGATGAGGATTAACAACAACAACAACAAAAGTTCAGTGACCAATTCTTTGGCTAAATTTCTGGGACCCAGATGAACACATTAGGCAAATAAAAGCCTACAGTATCTAAGGCCCCTGTAAAAGTTACATTTCCGTGAACTGAACTAGTGGTCTTAGGAGGGTTTGAGGTAGAAAGGGGGGTTGGGAGAGACAAGGGGACCAGATGTGAACATAACCAGAAACAGTGCAGTTGGCACTTCAGAGCACCTTTGTTGGCAAACTTAGTGTAGAGCCAGAGATTTAATGGATCAAAACACAAAGCCACCCTCTGATGACTAGAGACAGCACACATGAAGCACGCAGCCAGGGAAGGATTAAGCAAATGTAAGCTATTATTCTATCAGCAGCACATTTCTGATGGACAAGCGCAGTGATAAATGAAGGGAAAACTTCGTCGTAGCATGTCAGACACGGCAGGGAGTGTGGGAGGGACTTCACCCGCCTGGCCTCCCGTTTCCACACCAGGACAAGCTTCCCTGCAGTGGTGCCCATGCCCTGGGTCTCCAGCTGATCTGACTGGCTGGGTCACTCTGGACTTTCTCTTCTAGAATCTGCTTGCCCACAGAGGGGGGCCTTTGACCTCTTAGGAAGGCTATGTGCATCTGTGTAGTGGAGGCTAGCAGTGGTCCAGCTGGGTGGAGGCCTGTCTAATTTGGAGATGGAGTATTAGAAAGCCCATTAACACTGTACACCTGAGCCTTCCCTCAGTCCAGCTTCTGTCAATAATAAAACCTTTCTTTTGTTCTCCTGTCTCTTAATTGGTTCTGAACTCAGGCGGACAAGAGAGGGGTTGTGTTTGCCCCGTCCCCTAAACCCTAACAGGGATACAGAAGTCCTATCTTCCCAGAATCCCCACTTCGTCTGCCATGTGCTCCTCCTTCACAATTACGGATGCAAGAGGAGTGAACAGCCATCTCAGCTGCTTCCGGGCAGCAGAGAGCATGCACAGGAGACGCTTGCTGCCCACTCCCCACTTGGATCTCTGCGGACATGGCTAGAAGGACAGAATGACAGATGTCTTTCTTTGCCTTCCCCTAGCCTTCCTAAGGCACACATTTTCATCGGCACACCTCTAACAGTGAATCAGGCCACGCTGTGTGTGCAGAGCAGTGCTCCTTCCCCAGGAAGAAACTGAGAAACTCCCCTCCTCGCCACACCCCCAGCGAACTCTGTACTGTATAGAGAAGAATGGTTTTCCCCAAAGAAACTTACTTAGCCAACAGGGATGGCACCTCCAGGCTCAAAGGTAGTGCTCTCACCTCCTGTTTTCTGTTACAACATGAATCATTCCAATTGCTAGCAGTGACTCAGTCCTGGCACTGACTCTCCAGGTGAGAGTGGACCAGACTCCAGGTGGGGCATGGGTGTTATGCACAATTTTTAAAAGTCCCCAGGTAAGATTCTGAACCACCTCTCCAGGGGGTTCAGCCCAGATGTGAATCCAGGTCTTGTAACTCAGGAGGCATGAACAAGTCCCAGCATCATTATTTTATCTATAAAATGGAGATAATAAAACCTATCTATCATACAGGCTTATCCTCAGAACTAACTGAGATGACATTTAAATCAAGACTTTCCTGGATTTCAAACATCCAATGGCTTCTGCATCAATTCAGGATAGGCTAGGATATGCTGCAATAACACACAACCCCAGTATCTTAGTCACTTAACACAAACAAGTTATTTCTCGCTCATACCAAGTCTACTGTGGATCCAAGTGACTACCCAAGGCACCTGTCCTCCCTACTCAGAAATCTGGCTCCCCAGAATTGCAAAATGAGGTCTACTGTGGCATTTCAGTGACAGGGGAAGAGGGCATTAGGTCTCACAAACAATTAAACATTCCCACATGAAAATAACATAGGTCACTTCTGTCTACAATTCTCTTCTTCCCTCAAGAGTGCATAAGTAAAACTCAAAAAACAATCTAGGATACTCTATATAGCTCAGGGAAGATAGCCCAGAATAGGTAAGCTACTAAGTAAGAAGTGGAAATTACCTCCCTTTCTCCAAAAAGCAAAAGGTAAGCAATAAGACATGCCCATCATAAGGGAGGGCTCAAAGGCTTTGTCTTCTAAAGACACCAACCACCACTGTCACTGCAAAAGCAACCTGGCAAAACAAAACCAACACAGAAGGGATTTGTCCTAGGAGCACATCTTAGCTGGTTTTCAAGGATGAGCTAACTCTCTGTCCCGTGACTCGGGGCGTTCTCCACCAGAAGGTACTGACTTAGTGACTACCTGTAAACAGGAAAATGATTAAACTGAGCTAGACGTAAAAGTTCTAGAATGAAGCACGATACCACACATGACCAGCACACTTCCGTGCCTAGTACATGCATTCTCCTTCTCCCCTTTGGCTCTCGAAATAGCTGAACATCTGGAAAGGCTGCAAGTGAATACCTAATGGCCTATACTAATTTTTAAAAAGTTTAAGCCGATTTTCTCTGATCAACTCTGAAATGGAAGGAATTGCTACTGAAGGGGACAGAGCCCTGACCCAGCAGGATTCTCATAACCCAATGGCCTGTGACCGCTTCCTTGTGTCCTATGCGCCTGAGAAGGCTGCCCACAAATGCACTGCTAACAGCAGTCACTGGAACCAAAACAGCAGAGGGGCTTACAAAGGAATCCATCCAACAAGCAACTTCTTTGTGTTAAATTGTGTTTTTGACTAAATAAGCACTGAAATCCAAAGTTAAAAGGTGTAGAAAGAGCAAGTATTGGATCTGAAGTTTCTGTTGACTTAACCAAATATACAAAAATATTTCACCTGACTTCACAGAGGATTTCATATACATTTATTTTATTTTATTGTTCTTTCCGCATAAACAATATGCCCACATGTCTACCTCTCAGCTCTCTTTCCCTCCCAGGAGAGCTTTTCCTGCTTTGAGTAATCACAGTTTGGTTTCGTTTCTCAGCAGGGATTACTCACATTCCCAGTGCTTGGAATAAGTGCATCATTCTGCTCCCTCGAGTGTCTGTTTTCCAGCAACATCCCAAATACAAACCTAAAGTCAGCCTCGGACGGCGAGAGGGACCTCTCTGCTGCCAGGTCACTTGGTGAGCAGGTCTCTGGCTTCACTTCCGTCCAGGGTCCCACCGCAATTGTGAAGGTGGAGGCTGGCATGGGCATGGTTACGTAGTAATGCCAGCTTGAGCGCCCTATAAACAGAAAGAGAAAAATCACAGTGAGACCCTATATGGTTCTAGACCTCACTTACATCTTTTCTCTTTAGGCCATTGAAGAACTTGTGTCTTAAGATGGTATGAGTCAGTTCTTGGAGGTGGGCCATGTCAACTGAAGGGGCACTATTCCAGGTCTCAGGATGAGAGATGGTAGTTTCAGGGCAACCAGGGAGGTTTGGATCTATTCCAAGCATCAGTTTGAAGCCATTCAAGTGAGGCTATAAATATGAGGAATGGGGGACCAGCCCAATATATTAACAGATAAAAAGAATGAGGAATATAAGACCTGAAGTTCCCCAGTTAACTGGTGGTTGTGGTGGTCACTAATAGCTGCAAACACAAAAAAGTATAGGTTGTATGTTTCTATAGAGACCAAAAAAAATATCTTATTCATCCTATTGCCTAGCATAGTACTTGGTGTAAAAAAAAAAAAAAAAAAAGATGCTCAGTTGAATGAATGGATGGATGATTAATGAACAAATGAATTATCACTTCTATTCTGCTAAACTCTTTTGTCTGAATTCAATTCAAGCCCATCTAAAATGGATAAAGTAGAATACAATGCGACTAGAGAAAGGAGATACCTAGGTTTTAGTCCCCACTCTGAAACTAATTAACTGGAAGTTCAGGTCTCATATTCCTCATCCTTTTTAATCTGTTAATATATTGGCTGGTCCCCCATTCCTCGTTGAGCAGATGAAAAGCAGGCCTGGAAAGGTTCCATGGAGCCAAGGAGTCCCAGCTAGTTGTAACAAGGCTGGACTTACAGTTGGGGCTCCCCACCCCAGCCAGGGGTGTGCCTGCCAGTTAGTCCACACCTTAGAGAAGGCTTTTACCAAGGAATAAATGATTGATAACCTGTAACACTATACTCCCTTACTTCTGAGATAGAAAAATGATTTTAATGTTTTTGAAATCAGAATGTGTCATACAACCTGATTTTACATAGTATTTTTCTCTGAGCATCTGCTATAAATTGATGGTATGTCTTAAGAGGAATTACTATCACCTCATATTATGGAACACAGTTCTCCACTCCTCATGCTCATGTTCCATAAGAGTAACACAACCTAGCCTCTCTTTCAGCCCCTCACTAACTCCATGGCAGGAGCTATTCTTCTCTTTCTTGTTTTAAGTGTTAGAGGGTTAGCCCTAGCTGCTTTGGATAGTGTCAGCCTGCAGACTGAAGGGTCCTGGGTTCAATTCCAATCAAGGACACATGCCTGGGCTGTGGGCTCGATCCCCAGTAGGGGGCATGCAGCCAGCCGATCAGTGATTCTCTCTCATCATTGATGTTTCTCTTTCTCTCCCTCTCCCTTCCTCTCTAAAATCAATAAAAATATATATTTTTAAAAAGTTTTAGCCCAGCCAGCATGGCTCAGTGGTTGAGCGTCTACCTATGAACCAGGAGGTCATGGTTCAATTCCCAATCAGGGTATATGCCTGGGTTGCGGGCTCGATCCCCAATGTGGGGCATGGAGAAGGCAGCTGATGAATGATTCTCTCTCATCATTGATGTTTCTGTCTCTCTCTTCCTTTCCCTTCCTCTCTGAAATCAATAAAAATGTATTTTTAAAAAAAGTTTTAGAGGGTTAAACACTCATGGAGTGGGCTGTGGTGTCCATTTTGGTTAGTGAATGGATAAGAGATAATATTCAGGGTCAAAATGTTAACATGCCCACAGTGGCTCTCAGAGCTAACATGACATTTTTCAAAGTACTTTACCAGTAAAAAAAAAACAATAATAGAGGTTAGATTCTAATCTCCATATACTTGGCTTCTTTATCTCTCAACTAATTCTGAACTCAGGAAGGTAGCGAGTCATTATTTATTATCCTCTGAAACTACCAACTTAGATCCAAAAGAATATGCTGCAGAACTCCTCTGATGAAAAACAAAACTTTAAGTACAAAATAAAGACCTAAACTTAAGGAAAAAAATAAATGATATCAACTTTGAATAAAAATGATATGATGTCAAGTTTGGAAGTCATTAGAGGAAATACTTGAATGAGGAATATAGAAGGGCATGCTCAGAATGGCTGGAAACCCATCACAAAGGTATCCATTCTCTCAAAACTGGTTATACATTTCATTCTCTTCTAGAATCCGAATGTCAGTCTTGAAATCACTCTTTCCACGTCTGACTAAGAAGCTGAAGGCATGCTCCTCTCTCTTCTTTTTTAATCTTTATTGTTGAAAGTATTACCTATGTCCCTTCCCCCCCGCAACCCCCCCATTAACTCCTCCAGCCCATCCCCACCTCCGGCCCCAGGCCCTCACCACCCCACTGTCTGTGTCTATGGGTGCTCCTTTTAAAAAAAAAAACAAAACAAAAAAAAACAGTTTTAGTTTTTAAATTGATTTTACAGAAAGAGGAAGGGAGAAAGAGGGAGAAAAGCATCAATATGAGAGAGAAACATCAAACAGTTGCACCAGTAAGCATCGCGACCTAGATCAAACCCTAAACCTGGGTATGTACCCTGACCTAGAATCAAACCTGTGACCTTTCAGTGTACAGGATGATGCTCCAACCAACAGAACCACACCAGCCAGGGCAAGGCATGCTCCTCTTTAAAGATAAGGGACTTTGGGCAAGATGGCAGGGTAGGTAAACATGAAATGGGTACTTCCCTCCTCCCAACCACGTTATAATTAAAACTAAACTATAGAAAACCACCATTCCATTCAGAACTGCCTGAAATCTGGCTGATTGGAAGTCCTACAACTAGGGCATTGAAAAAGAAGCCAAATCGAGACTGGTAGGAGGGGTAGAGACATGGAACAGGCTGGTCCCACACCCACGTATGGCAGAGAAAAATCATGAGGGATACTTCAGCCATGGAGATCCCTCCTGAATTCCCCGCTGAGAAGTGATAGGTCCCAGCCCCACACCAGGACATCAGCCCAGGGTACCAGTGCCAGGAAGAGAAGTCCCCATAACTTCTGGCTGTAAAAATCAGCCGAGGATCATGGCTGAATGACACAGAGGCTGCTGGAGTCCCAGCTAGTTCCTCTTAAAGGGTCCACACTCAGACTTACTCAGACTCATTCCCTCTGAGCCCTAGTGCTGGGCAGCAGCTTAAAGGACAACAGAGGCAGATGGGGAGGAACTGAATTATTTGCTGAGCAAGAGCTGAGGACGGGGCAGCTTTCTCCCAGACAGAAGTGCTGGCAAAAGCCATTGTTCCTTTGATGAGCCCTCCCCTTACAGAGCTGGCAGTTAGAGTCTCCATCAACCTGGCTAACACTGTTTTCCCCACCATAGTGATTTCCTGAGGCTCTGCCCCACCCAACTTTCAGGCCCACCCAAGCTGTTTCCATTGGCTTTTCCATACCAATAGCCTGTCTTGGCTAATGCTTCAGATTTTCCTAAATTCTCTCAACCAAGCAGCATCTGGCCTTGGTTCATAGCTTGGCTTCTCCTGGGCACCTCCAAGCCCAGAACAAGTAGCAGCCATCTGCAGACCACTTTGTAGCTAATGCTGGGTGGCGCTGGACAGTGGCTGACCTTGAATTGCACCTCCCTGGAGGTCCCAGAGCCAGCACATCCAGTGAATGGTTTCAGACCATGATGAAGCATCACTCTCCAACCACCTTCATAAGCCACACACATACTAGGTTAATAATGCGGATTTTTTTCAGTAGATGGAGTTACACATATGTTGATATATATGCGATCTGATATGTATGCTATTTTGTGGTATTGACAACAAGCTTCAAAACTTCATATGTCAAATTTGCTGAAGGTGTTAACATCATAGATATTTTTACGCTTAAAAATGTCGAATTTCGTGCCAAAAAAAAGAGCATTTGCAGGAAGTTGTAATTCATTACTTTATTTTGAAGAAAAGTGCTGCTGAAAGTCATCGTATACTTCGGGAAGCTTATGGTGAACATGCTCCATCTCAAGATACTTGTGAACACTGGTTTAAATGCTTTAAAAGTGATGATTTCTATGTGAAAGACAAACAATGTCCAGGTCAACCAACAAAGTTTGAAGACCAACAATTACAAACATAATTGGATGAAGATGCGTGTCAAACTCAAAAACAACTTGCAGAAAGATTAAACATTGTTCAGCAAACAATTTCCAATCGTTTACAAGCAATGGGAAAGATTTTAAAGGAAGGAAAATGGGTGCCACATCAACCGAATGAAAGACAAATGGAAAACCGAAAAGTCATCAGTAAAATGTTGCTTCAACGGCATGAATGAAGGTCTTTTTTGCATCAAATTGTGACTGGCGATGAAAAGTGGATTTATTTTGAGAATCCCAAATGCACAAAATCATGGGATGTTCCAAGTCAACCATCAACATCGACTGCAAGGCCAAATCACTTTAGAAAGAAGACAATGCTCTGCGTTTGGTGGGATCAGGAAGGTGCGGTGTATTATGAGATTCTAAAACCAGGTGAAACTGTTAATACTTATTGTTACCGACAACAAATAATGAATTGGAATCATGCTTTGATTGTAAAATGACCAGAATGTGCCAGAAGACATGGCAAAGTAATTTTGCTTCATGATAATGCACCATCATACACTTCAAAACCAGTTAAAGACACGTTAAAAGATCTTGCCTGGAAAGTATTAACCTACCTACCATATTCACCACACCTTGCTCCTTCAGATTACCACTTGTTCCAATCAATGGCACACGCACTTTCTGAGCAGCACTTTAAAACGTATGAAGAAGTGGAAAATTGGGTCTCTGAATGGTTTGCCTCAAAACAAGAAAAGTTCTATTGGGATGGTATCCACAAATTACCTGAAAGATGGGAGAAATGTGTAGCTAGCGATGGACATTACTTTGAATAAAGCAACTTTGATGTTTCTCTTGAAATTACTGTTTTCTTTGGTTACAAAATCCACATTATTAACTGGTATACCTGGTAAAAAGCAGACTCAGTGGGCAGCAGAACCCTGCTGAAGTAAGTCCTGCTCTGTGGGGTGGGCCACAGCACAATTGATCATCCATAGTGGTCAGAGGTTGGTGGTTGGTGGTCACAGACAGTTATTGCAGCTGATTGGCCCAGGGGTAAATCCTTCCCATTGACATGCCAACAGTAATCAAGGCCCAACTATAAGACAAGGGTTACACAACCCACGTGGGGTGCATACCTTGAGTGTCCAGCTTAGGAGATTGTGGAGGCTGTACCACTGGGCCATACGGGACACTTACGACATTAGGCCACTCTACCAAGCCTGGGAGATGTAGCAGCTCTAGCTCATACACAGAAACAAACACAGGGAGGCTGCCAAAATAAGGAAACAAAGAAATATGTCCCAAAAGAAACAAACCTTCAGAAAAAGAACTAAACAAAATGGAGACAAGCAATCTACTAGATGCAGAGTTCAAAACACTGGTTATAAGGAGGCTCCAGGAACTTAGTGAGGACCTCAACAGCATAAAAAAGGACCAGTGAGAAATGAAGGATACACTAAATGAAATGAAGAATAATTTATGGAGAATCAACAGTAGAGTGGATGAAGCTGAGAATCAAATCAACAATTTGGAATATAAGGAAGCAAAAAACACCCAATCAAAACAGTATAAAGAAAAAAGAATCCAAAAAAATGAAAATAGTGTAAGGAGCCTCTGGGACAACTTCAACTGTATTAACATTCACATCATGAGGATGCCAGAAGGAGAAGACAGAGCAAAAAATTGAAAATCTTTTTGAAAAAATAATGACAAAAAAATTTCCTTAACTTGGTGAAGGAAATAAACATACAAGTCCAGGAAGCAAAGAAAATCCAAACAAGATGAATCCAAAGAGGCCCACACCAAGAAACATCATAATTTAAATGCAAAAGGTTAAAGACAAAAAGAGAATCTTAAAGGCAGAAAGAGAAGAGCAGTTAGTTACCTACAAGGGAGCTCCCATAAGACTGTCATCTGATTTCTCAACAGAAACTTTGCAGGCCAGAAGGATTGGTAAGAAATATTCAAGGTGATGAAAAGTAAGGACTTACAACTAAGATTATTCTACCCAGCAAAGCTATCATTTAGAATGGAAAGACAGATAAAGAGAATCCCAGGCAAGTAAAAGCTAAAGGCATTCATTACCACCAAGCCAGTATTACATGAGATGTTAAAGAATCTTCTTGAGGAAGAAAAATTTAAAAAGTAAAAAACATAAATAATAAAATGGAAATAAAGACATATCTATCAACAATTAAATATTAAAGAAAAAAAACAAAACAGGAGAAACCAAGATGGCGGCATAGGTAAACACCTAAACTGCTGCCTCGCACAACAATTTCAAAACTACAACTAAAAAACAAAACGAACATCATCTAGAACCACGGGAAGGCTGGCTGAGTGGAAATTCTACACCTAGAAGGAAAGAGAAAAGCACACTGAGACTCAGAGGAGCTGCAGGAGGCAGAAGTACTGAGACGTGCGCAGAGAGGACTGGAAACTGAGTGCGCGGCTGGCTTTCTCAAGCAGGAGGGAGACAAAAGCTCCCGACTGTGCTGAACTCCAGTTCCGGGCAAGACTCTGGGGACCCAGACTCATACGGGGTGAAACTGGACTGTCAAGAAAGAGAAAAGCACACTGAGATTCAGAGGAACCGCAGAAGGCAGAGTTATCGAGGCGCACACGCGGAGAGGGCTGGCAACTGAGTACATGGCTGGCTTTCTCAAGTGGGAGGGAGACAAAAGCTCCCGACTGCACTGAACTCTAGTTCCGGGAGAGACTCTGGGGACCCAGACTCATTCGGGGAGAAAGTGGACTGTCTGGCAGTGGGCGGAATTCGAGGGCGGCTTTCTCTCAGAGATTACCATGCTTGCAGCGATTACCATGGGACACTGAGACACAGGGGCCTATTAGGGCAGGGCTGACGGGAAGCCAAGGCTGTTTGCTCCGCCCTGAGACTCCGCCCCATCCAAGCTGAGCACAGAGGCTTTTGCAAGTCTTGTCTCATAAGGGTGTCTCCAGCACAGAAGTTCTCCCAGTGTAGACACAGCTGATCCTCACAGCCAATTGGCCTGGAGGTTAATTCCTCCCGGTGATACCAACAACAATCAAGGCTTAACTACAGCAAGACTGTGCACACAGCCCACAAAGTGATGCACCAAGAGTGTCTACCTCAGGTAACTGGGGAGGCTGAGCCACTGGGCCCTACAGGACACCTAGCACACAAAGCCACTCTACCAACTCAGGGAAGCAGCCAAAATGCAGAGACAAAGAAACAGATCACAAATGAAAGAAATGGAGGAAAGCAAACGACTGGATATAGAGTTCAAAACCACGGTTATAAGGATTTTCAAGAATTTTCTAGAAAAGGCCGATAAATTTAGTGAGACCCTCGAGGATATGAAAAAGGACCAACTAGAAATTAAGCATACACTGACTGAAATAAAAAATATTATACAGAGATCTAACAGCAGACTAGAGGATTGCAAGAATCAAGTCAAAGATTTGAAATACAAAGAAGCAAAAAACACTCAACCAGAAAAGCAAAAAGAAAAAAGAATCCAAAAATATGAAGATAGTGTAAGGAGCCTCTGGGACAACTTCAAGCATACCAACATCAGAATTATGGGGGTGCCAGAAGGAGAGAGAGAGAGCAAGATACTGAAAACCTATTTGAAGAAATAATGACAGAAAACTTCCCCCACCTGGTGAAAGAAATAGACTTACAAGTCCAGGAAGCGCAGAGAATCCTAAACAAAAGGAATCCAAAGAGGACCACACCAAGACACATCATAATTAAAATGGTAAGAGCAAAAGACAAAGAGAGAATATTAAAAGCAGGAAGAGAAAAAGTTAGTTACCTACAAGGGAGCACCCATACGACTGTCAGCTGATTTCTTAACAGAAACTATGCAGGCCACTCTCCGACGGGAGTGGCAAGAAATATTCAAAGTGATGAATAGCAAGAACCTACAACCAAGATTACTCTACCCAGCAAAGCTATCATTCAGAATTGAAGGTCAGATAAAGAGCTTCACAGATAAGAAAAAGCTAAAGGAGTTCATCACCGCCAAACCAGTATTATATGAAATGCTGAAAGGTATTCTTTAAGAAGAGGAAGAAGAAGAAAAAGGTAAAGATAAAAATTATGAACAACAAATACATATCTATCAACAAGTGAATCTAAAAATCAAGTGAATAAAAAAATCTGATGAACAGAATAAACTGGTGAATATAATAGAATCAGGGGCATAGAAAGCGAGTGGACTGACAATTCTCAGGGGGAAAGGGGTGTGGGGGGTGCGGGAAGAGACTGGACAAAAATCATACACCTATGGATGAGGACAGTGAGGGGGGGTAAGGGAAGAGGGTGGGGTGGGAACCAGGTGGAGGGGAGCTATGAGGGAAAAAAGAGCAACAATTGTAATAATCTGAACAATAAAGATTAAATTAAAAAAAGAAAAAACAAAATAAATGAACAAGCAGAGCAAAAACAGATTCATAGAAACAAAGAATATTTTGATAGTTGCCAGATGGGAGGGGTTGGAAAAGATGAAAAAATTAAGAAGTACAAATTTGTAGTTACAGAATAGTGACAAGAAGGTAAAGTACAGCATAGGAATATAGACAATAATATTCTAATAACCATGTATGGTGTCAGATGGGTGTGAGATTTTTCAGGATGATCACTTAGTAAGTTATGTAATATCTAATCACTGGGATGTACACCTGAAACTAATATAGTAATGTATGTCAACTGTAATTTAAAAATAAAGATGATTTTAAAATGAAAAGAAAAAGGATAAGATAACAAGTGTTGGCAAGGATGTGGAGAAAAGGGTGCAGCCACTATGGAAGACAGTATGAAAGTTTCTCAAAAAATTAAAAATAGGACTACCATCTGATTCAGCAATTCCACTTATGGGTATTTATCCAAAGGAAATGAAATCACTATCTCAAAACGATATCTGCACTCTCATGTTCATTTCAGCATTATTTTCAATGACCAAGACATAGAAACAATCTAACTTCCGGAGTAATGACTGGATAAAGAAAATGTGAGATATATATATTTATATATAAATATATATGTAAATATATATATATATATATATATATATATATATATATATATATTCTATTCAGACTTAAAAAAGGAAATCCTTCCATTTGTGACAACATGGATAGACCTGGAGGACATTATGCTAAATAAAATAACTCAGACAGAGGAAGATAAATACTGTATGAGATCTCACTTATATGTGGAATCTAAAAAAAGACACCACCAACAACAAAAAAAACACCAAACTCAGAAACAGAGAATAGATTGGTGACTGACGGGGTGGGGGTTTGGGAAGACATTGAGGGGAAATGAGTGAGGGTGTTCAAAGGATGGAAACTTCTGGTTATAAGATAAATAAGTTCTGGGGGTGTTATACACTGCAAGGTGACTGTTAACAATACTATCTAATCTAATAATAGACAAATATGCAAATTGACCGCACCTTCGCTACACCTAAGCCATGCCCACCAGCCAAGCCACGCCCACCAGCCAAGCCACGCCCACCAACCAATCAGGACGAATATGCAAATTATCAAAACAAAGATGGCGGCTAATTTGCATATCACGACAGCGTAGAAAGAAGCCAAGAGCTGCAGAAGGGAGCAAAGCTGCAGAGAAGCAAGCAAGCGGGGGGGGGGGGGGGGAGGGGAAGAGAAGGGAGGAGCGGAGGCGGGGCCGGGGGAGAAGGAAGTTGAGCAGGCGGGGCCGGGGGAGAAGGGGCGGGGCCGGGGGAGAAGGGAGGAGCGGAGGCGGGGCCAGGGAAGAAGGAAGGAGAGCCGGCTGGCGGAGAAGTTAGAAAAGCAGGGGGGCTGGCGGAGATCGCGGGGCGGGGGGACAAGGGAGGAGAGCAGGCAGGGTGGGGTAGAGTGCAGCAGGAAACCCTATTGCAGGATTTTTCCTGCAACGGGAACGCTAGTATTATATATAATTAACAAAACTGTATTGTATATAATTAACAATACTATATTGTATATTTTATAGTTGCTAAGAGAGTAGATCTTCAGTGTTCTCACCACACACAAAACTATGTGAGGTGTTAGATGTGTTAACTAACCTTATTGTGGTAACCATTTCACAATATATTCATGTATCAAATCATCACATTGTGTACCTTAAACTTACAATGTTAGATGCCAATTATATCTCAATAAATCTGGGGGTGGGGGTAGAAACACTATGTGCAATAGGCTTTCTCCCTACATTTAGCATTGAATGTTTGACCTGATTTTTTTGCTGCCTCTCTGGTCCTTGTACCATCCATCTAGCACACGGAGAAGAAAAGACTGCTTGGAAACAGCAGGAGCTGAAACAGCTTTCAATAGAGAATACTGCTAGTGGAATAGAAGCTATCTGTTAGATGCCTACACAAGGTCATGGAGAAGCCTCACCGAGTGCCCAATGACATCATGTCCCAGCACCTTTATCAGAATGTCTGTACACTCAAGGTGATGGGAGGAGGGTGGTGGAGGCCATAAATGATGTGGCAGGGGAGAGAAAGGAGATTAGCAGCTTCAAAAAAAAAAGTCAGAAACTTTAAATGACCTGGAGTTTGGGAGCAAAATAGCAAAAGTATTAACAGAATCTGAGTTAAATCCAAAAAAAATATTTTAAAACTGTCATTACTCCCTCAGTCTTCTCTGAAGTTAAATCATGGGAGAAAATAGATTTTTTTTTTTTGGGGGGGGGAGGGGAAAATGTATTGAAAACATCACCCAAACCCATATTTTAAGTGCTCAAGGTGATTTTTTCCTATAAAGCCCTCAAGATTTTTAATTTATTGATTCTTAAAGTTCTTCTACTTTGTGGAGCTCATTGGGAATAAACTGTTTCATACTTTAAGCTTTTAAAGCCGAAAACTTTTCCAGGGTACTTAGTGACAGTCAAATAGGGCCAGATCCATAGCCTGGGCCAAATAAGGACCGGCCAGCCGCCCACTTCCCAAAGACCCTGGCTGGACTCTCTATAGAAGTTTCTCAAAGGTGGTCAGCCCTGGGCTTCTTGTCCAACCCTGGGTGAAGGCTGAAGCCACTGCTGTGACACCTGAATGCTTCCACTGCTCTGGGGAGGCTTTTACTGGCCCCTACCATCAGGGCAAGGCTCGTGGCCTCACGCTTTGAGTTGTCTATCCGTGGACTGTTCCACAGAGCCCAGTCTTCCATGAGGACGGCCCACTGCCAAGGGAGCTAGCTGCTCTGGGAACACCTGATCCCGCCTTCAAACCAGACTGCAGAAAAGGCAAAGGATCACGTGGAAACACTGCCCCAGAGTGCAGAGCATAAATCCCAAAGAAAAGAGAAAAAATTTCTGGATTGGCAATTGTTTGGGATAAGCCTATCTTGAAAAGAGAACTGATGAAGAGTATGTCTCTTGAGTATGCCTACTGATGTAGTTCCAGCCCTGGAGTCTGACTACTTGGGTTCAGTTGCCTGCTCCACACTTACCAGTTTGGACACATCACTTAATCTCTCGATGCATCAGATCCTCATCTATTAACAAGGGAATGATCCTAGTGTCTATCTCAGAGGATTATGTGATTTAGGTTAGATGACATACACAGAAATCACTAAGGCATGGTAACTAGCACATAGTAAGTGTTGAAGAAATCTTAACTGCTGCCATCTTTACGGCTGCCTCCCCCTGTTGCTTGGGCTGACTTTCTGGAGGCAGAGACGAAAAATGTTGAAGGTATGGCTGCCACATGTGCACTGAAGCCTGTGGCCTGATGAGGCCCACATATGGGGTTTAAGGTTGAATAGCATTAAAACGCAGTGCACACAAAGCGATCCATTTAAGGAGAATGACAGCCCAAAAGGAGGCATACTGCATGACTTCATATAGAATGGGCCATTTGGAGACTATTTAAATGGTGTTTACTTTAAATGAGCCAACCTTGATGCAATAGACAGTGAATACCTTCATTTTCCTTTTTTTACTCAATCCACTTGCCCTAGGCTCCCTTGCTACCCCAGCTGCAAAACGACGAGAACATGCTGTACTTGCATTAAGCGAGTTTTTCCTCTGCAAAGGCCAGGAGCCCATCACACCACTGGATAATTTCAGGGCCAGGCCTGGAATCACTACCAAGATGAACAGGGAGTGGGAGGGTGGGGACAATAGGAGCGGGCCCAGAGGAAGTGGCGCTCCCAACTGCGCAGGCCTGAGCAGCCACCCAGCTAGCTTCCCTCTGAGCTTCCACAGAAAGTCCCCAAGGCTCTATCCCACCATCTCAAACTGGAACTTATTTAAGGGGTGAAATTCTTAGACTTCAATTGTCTCACCAGTAAGACAGAAATGTAATATCAGACATTGTTCTTATAATCACACTAGCAGCTGCTACACGATCCAAATAGACATTTCCATCTCTGAAATAGGATTGAAATTGTCCTTAAAGATAACTGTGTTTTTTTGTAGGAATGGTATTTGAAATGGGTCACTTTCCAAATCATAGGAGGCAGTCTAAAATGTAGTTTTGAAAATACTTATAATTAGAGAGTGTTAAACAATTACAATAATTATTTTCTTCATTTACTACTCTAAAAAACTGTCTTACAAATAGTTTTGAAGATCCTGTCTTCCAAGGGAGAACAAGGAAAAAGGAAAAAAAGAAGGACGTGATGGAGTCGTCAGTTCATGGTTAGGAAAGAGAATTTTTTATGGAATACCTGTGAAAACCTGTGCTAATTACTTGTGAAAATCATTTTTATAAAAAGAAAAAAAGTGTGAGAAAAACATCAAGATACTGTAGTCAGTATCAATCATGCCCACTAATAGTAAATTAAATACAAAATGTATGTCAAGCCACTGTGCTCTTCTTAGGGGAGTCCTGGATGCACTCCTTCAGCAGCTCCAGAGGCAAAAGCAGATAATTTCTCTTTGCAAAGGCAGGCGTCTCAGCGAATTTCTTGTATTGAAAGAGTTATTATTTCCACTGAAAATTAAAACAGGCACTTAATTCTTCCTATTAAAAGCGTATCAAAAAAGGTGAAGGGCTTAGCCAAAGAACAAATATGCAGAACTCATAGACACAGACAACAGTGTGGTGCTGGCCAGAGGGAAGGGGGGGCCGGGGCTCGGAGGAGGTGGGGGAAATGGGTACATCTGTAATAGTGTCAACAATTTAAAAAGAAGTTAAAAAGAACACAAACTTTTCCACTGTAGGTTAGACAAATAGCATGAAGCACTCAGAAACTGATAAATGCTTTTATTTAGGTATCATATTTCTCTACTCAACCGTCCCTGCTGCTTTCCTACCTTAAGATTGTTTCTCTCACTAGTCAATATTCTTAGTCTCAGAACTTCCTGCCCAAACTATTCCATACATCAAGCTACTTCATTATTTTGGAACATCTTTGTATCACAAATTAAAGATGCTTAGCAATATATACAGACAGGAATATGCATGTTTGTAAGTACATGCAGACACACTATATATAATGTATGTATATTATATGTATTATATGTATTTTGTGTATTGATGACAATACATGTAACAGATACGTAAAAAGGAGGGAAAGCTCCCAGTTTCAGTTGCTCTTCCTTTCTTGGCCTCCTGCCCGAGCGCTTGGGTCTTTCCGCAAACCCCAGCTCTCTTCTTTCACTACTATAGAGAGGCCGAGCCTACACAGTCTGGTTTTATGAGCTGGGTCACCCTCCTGAATACCCATGGCGTGACTGTCTTTCGTTAGTTCTTCTCCGCTGTCGCTCAAGGGTGGGAGCTGGCAGCAGAACAAGGGAGAGAGTAAGAGCGCCCTGGGCTGCTATGTGCAGCACTGCTTAACCAGGGCCATGTGCCAGGTCATGCCACCTCTTCTCAAGCACTGATGCCACTGGCAAGGCTTTGGGTTTCCTTCCTTCAACATGGTACCGCCTAAGGCACAGGAGACCCATGAGAGAATGACCTCCAAGGTGGTTCTTGTGAACCAGGTGAAAGAGCGCCACCTACTGAACCGAGGACACAAGCACCTCCCTAGGTTTTTGAGGTTTCCCCTGGTGGCTAATGAATACCTAAGGAATACATCGCACCAGCATTGGGATTGGTCTTGCAAGCCTCACCCTCCATTCTGACCTATGACACAGACAACCTAGTTCCCCTGAAACTTAAGTACAAAATGGATCGTCTAACTACACCAGACCATCCTGCTCCGATGGTCACAGGTACACTTTAGTACTTGGCCCACATGAGAAAATTCATGAATATCAAGCCTAAGACAAAAATCCACAGCCAGAATTGGTATGCGCATGCCTGCCAAAGTCATCATTACCCAAAAGAAAGCATGATGACTTCCCCGTATGCTCAGTATGGTAAGTACAACGCTAGGAAGGCAAGAAAGAATGACCTGACACAGACTGAGAAAGTGCTAGGCATTATCTGAGCCCTCAGGAGAGATGTAAGAGCAGAACACAGCCCTCTGTCACCAGTAGCTTTCGGAAGAGATGAATACGTTCACTCTACTTCTAGCCCTTGGAACACATGTATGTGTACTAGCCCAGGATAGTTTTCTCTACTTTGTATTCTCTGTGGTGAAAACACTTAATCATAACCATTTTGAATGCCTTTAATCTACCATTTCCTTACACATAATTCCTGGTTGCATGCGGTGGGAGCAGTCTAAATGGTATTGCTCATTTTGAGCCATCAAGAGGGAAGAAAAGTTGGCTTCCAATTGCACACAGGAGGGTCTGGACTCTGCAATCTTGGCTTTCCCCTGGAATTTCCCACACAAAGTCAGGAGAGAAAATGTCAGAGAGCTGGTCTGTTGGGCAGGCCAGAGAGGAGCATTTTGCCCAGGATGAAGTAATGTCTACGCTCTTACTTTTGAATAGAAAAAATGAAATCAGATCCTATGTGAAGGCACGTGTGGTTTTTAACACCTTTCACTTGTTCATATGCTTTTCCTCGTACATTTGGAAAGAGCTTAGTCAGTCTCGTTCATTTACTTGAGGCTTCCCATGAAAAATGTAAGTGGGGTATTTTATTTTTCTAGGACGTAGAAATACACTAAACTAGATTCTACAAAAATAAAACTAAACAAAAAAAAATTTACCAAACACGGGGAAATCGGGATGTCCCACACCCATTTTTTTCCTTTAAAAATCTACTGAGCCTGGAGAAAAGGCATGGACTCTAGTCAGAAGCAGGGCCAGAGAGAGGCCTGGGAATCACTGCTGTCACTGTCCGTAACGGTTTAAAAGCTCTTCAGATTACACAGGACAGTCATTCCACGCATAAGCATTAAAAACCTGTGGAGACAAAGCACTGGGTCTCTGTGCTTCATAGGATGGCTACATTTTGGCAGGGAATACGGGACAACAGCAACACCCAGGCTACCATTTCTGTCTGCCCAATGACATAATGCTGAGGAGGTCAAATAATAAAGGAGCCAAACAAGTGAATCTAAATCTATGGCCTTGACTTGGCCCTCCTGAGAAAAGGATAGTGGCTTCTCGGCTAATACAATTCTTACGATGGGCATCAGGCTACAGTCTAAGCCACCGGCCTTCTCATTACAAACAGTCAGGAATGGTCTCCCGCAGGCAGCAAGGACTCAGGACTCCCATCCTCTGTCCCCGGGGCCGCTGTCAGCTCTGCCCCTGTTATCTGCCTCATGCATTACACTGCTCTGGTGCTTTGCTCCTTTCGGGAAATCAGCTGACGCCTGGCAAAGGTGCTAATGGGGCTGGTGTGGCCCTGTGGGAACTGTGGGGTGAAGGTAGGGTTTGCCACTCAGATTTTCAAGGATAGCTCATCATTTTAAAGGACACTGTGCACAACAGAGGAGGTCCTCTGAGACCAATCTACCAATCTAGAAAACGACTTAGGTAGAAAGTAGCATCATCTTGTATCCACATACCATTTTTTCTAAGAAGGGCAGAGATATCTGGAGACGAGAGTCCTCCCTCAGAACAGCCATCCTGGGCTGCAGAGCGCTGCGGTGGCCTTGCTCCCGCCGCCCTCAGAAAGCCAGGTGTGGGCTGCCGGAGGGATGCGCTAGCAGCATGGAGTGCTCTCACCTTGCCAGGCCTCCCTCAGCGGGAGTTGGTAAAGTCTGCTCTGAGATATCATAGAAGGTGCAAGTGGTATGAACATTAGCAAATCCCGATTAGCATGTAGTTGTTGTTTTTGAACTCTGTGCTGAATTGGTAATTCTGAAAAACAGTCACAGATATATTTCTGGAGGTATGAAAAGTTTCCACAAAAATTACAAAGGCAATTCTTGTTTTAATTTTTATGATACTCTTCAGACAGACAGACAGACAGACAGATGTGAAGGGGTCAGATGACTTTTTCTGTAAAGGACCCAGTTAGTAAATATTCTAAGCTTTGCGGGCCATGCAGGCTTTGTTTCAACTGTTCGGCTCTGCCATTGCAGCACCAAAGTAGCCATAGACAAGGGCCGTGTTCCAATCAAACTTTACGTCTAAAAACAGGCAGCGGGCTGGATTTGGCCAGTTGATTGGATTATCCAGATGTAACCGAGTACTGCCAACCAATCTGAGAGTTCACGCACGCATGCGTGCTGTGACTGCGCGGGGACAGGCGCACCGTGTTAATTACTGAGAGCTAATGAGAAGAGACCCTCAGGATGATGCTTTTCATGAGTGCAGGCTGTGACCTCGCCGCGTGCTGTACAAGCAAAAGCTTTCCCGCCCCGGAAGGAACACGGTGGAGAGCAGACCGCCGCGTGGCTCACGCACGGCAATCTCCAAAGAACCCCCACGGGGCACACTCACACTGCCAGGGGCGAGACATTACAACAAAATATTCACCTCTGCATTAAACTTAAGTTGTTCATCTGAATTTTGCTGATTTAATAACTTGGTCTGTGCTTAACTTACAATTTTATTTTGGCTTTATAGATGTGTAAGAGTTATAAGCATACAGAATTTATATCTAATCTTAACATTCATAGTTTTAAAATATAATTGTAATACAAATAATTTCAGCCAACCCTGGTGAACCATGAGTTTTTTTCCCCTCTAAAAAGAAAAATAATGCTCAAGTTTCAGAAACACTGCCCAACACGAGCCTTTCTGTCTGAACTGCAGGGCCAAACCGTGAATGAGAAAGTATGCAGGCTTGATTAGGTGGGGGGCAGGGAGAGCCACCCCGCGTCGTGGGGTGTGGTGACTGCAGGTCAGCCTCTAGAGGCAGCCATGGAGGCTGGAGGTGGCCAGGTATCAGGACCGGCTTGACTGCAGTGTTCCAGGTACTCAATCAATCTCCGCACGTCCGGGAACCACGGAGGGAGGGTGGAGAAAGCCTGTGTGAATCCAGCAGAACTTCACTAGGCAATTGCCAGCAAGATGCTGCAGCCTACATCAGTAACCTCCCACCTGTTGAACAGAGAGAGTTTCAGACAGGACACGTGGGAAGTGAACGGAGCGCAGGGAAATTCATAGACTGTGTCCTGTGTGTGGGTACACACCAACGAGGAGAGCCATGAGCACTATGGGAAGAAATACTGCAAAATAAAGGTAAAGGAAAACATCATTCGAAGGACTCAGAAGAAGAACAAGCCTCAGAAATGAATTTACTGTAGAAACCAGAAGCAGTTTAGGAAACTGGCATTCCCATTATGATACAGGAATATATAACTTCTACGAAAATATATTAAAAAGTATGAGAAGATAACAGGCTGAAACAGTATAAGAGAGTGAGTTCAAAAGATAGCAGATCAAAAAGATAAGGAAGGACTATAAGGAAACTTAAATAACAATTTAAATCTATAATGGAATTACTAAAGAACAAAATGTTTCTATGGAAAAGCAGTGGTGTAGAGTGTAAAATGAAAGGGCAAGCTACACCGACTGGGAGAATATATTTGCAATACATGTATCTGATAAAAGGCTTATACCTAGAATATACAAAGCATTCTTTCAACCTACTAATAAAACAACCAAAAACCTCACGTTAAATAAATGGGCAAACAACTTGAAGAGATGCTTTTCAAAGGAAGATATAAGAATGCACAGTAAGTATGAAAAGTTGCTCACGATCATTCGTCCTCAGAGAAAGGCAAATTAAAACCACAACAAGCTAGCACTGGACACCCAGTTGGAAGGCTGACAATACCAGCGTTTGCAAGGATGCCCAGCAATGGTGCGGAGGGGCGCGGGGGAGGTTCTGATATATTACTGGTAGAATACAAAATGATACAATCACTTTGGAAATACTTTGGCAGATACTTACAAAGTTAAACATGCATTTATAGGATCCAGCAATTCCACTCTTAGGTATTTACCCAAGAGAAATGAAAACCTATATCCTCAAAAAGACTTATACACAAATGTTCACAGCATTATTTATCATGATGGCTAAAAACAATTCAAATGTCCATAAACAGGTGAGAGGATAAACAAACTGTGGTTTATTCATATAATGGACTACTATTCACTGATTTTAAGAAATAACAAACTATTAACACTCGCATAAAATGGGTGGCTTTTCCAAACATGCTGAGCAAATGAAGCCAGACACAAAAGAGTACACATGGAATGGCTCCATTTACATGAATCTTTGGCAGAGGCAAAACTAATCTACAAACACGGAAATCGGGTCAGTGGTTGACAGGAGTGGGGTTTGGAGGAATAACTTGAGAGATGGGAGTAAGGGGAGTCCTAGGGTAAAGGAAATGTTCTACATCTTCATAGGAGTGCTGATTAAATAAATTGGTGTATTTTTCAAACTTCATTAAACAAGACAAATTGTGTACATTTTATTACACGCAAATTATCTATATAAAACCCTAATATGCAAATCGACCAAACAGCGGAACAACCCGTCACTAAGACGCACACTGACCACCAGGGAGCAGACGCTCAATGCAGGAGCTGCCCCAGCCTACAGACCCCGACCAGTGGTGGCAGTGGGGGACGGGGCCAGCGAGCAGGCGGCATCAGGCCAGCCAAGGTGGGTGCGAGCGCCCCCCCCCCCCCCACACCGGTCACCACACAGATCGGCCCTGATCAGCCCTGATCGCCAGCCAGGCCTAGGGACCTTACCTATGCATGAATTTTGTGAACTGGGCCTCTAGTACTTTAATAAAGTTGATTAAAGCCAAAGGTATCCATAACTAGCTTCTTTCTAGAAAGCTGTAAATTACATAAATAAAAATAATTCTATGAGCCTCTAGGCAGGAAAATCAGACTTTCAAGGAAATTTTTAAAAATTGATATCAGATTTTCTAAGTAAGGCATGATAATAAAAATGTTTATAGTTATTTGAGAAAAGAAGTCCTAAAAATTTTATACCTAGCCAAGGATTGTTCATAAGTGAATAGAACTAAAAGCCAACCTAAATATGGGATGGCTCATAAAATATACCACACATCCACCCTTCTAGAAAACAAATATTGAAACAATTTCCCAAGTGCCTGAGAAATTATTCAAATTTAAAAGCTCAAGGATAAAGACAGTATAAATACTTATTACAAATATGATTTGAAACTAGATGAAGATGTAAAAAAAACACCAATAATTGTAACTCCTAGAAGAGAAGATATAATACAAAAACAAAATATAGAGACAAGCCTGTCCAGTGTGTCTCAGTGGTTGAACATCGACCTATGAACCAGGAGGTCATGGTTCAATTCCTGGTCAGGGCACATGCCCGGGTTGAGGACTGGATCCCCAGTAGGAGGCAGCTGATCAATGATTCTCTCATCATTGATGTTTCTATCTCTCTCTCACTCTCCCTTCCTCTCTCTGAAATCAAGAAAAACATATTTAAAAAAATATAGATAGATAATATGAGTTCTAAACCCCAACTATATTCACTAAAACTGAGGAATGTGGGTGAGGGAAGATGATAGAAGTAAATGCCCATTTACACTGAGTGGCCAGATTATTATGACCTCTGAACGCATAATAATCTGGCCACTCAGTGTATTTGTATCTTAAATGGGTACCAAAAGTATTCTAGACTTTTGCTGGAGATCAACCACCTATTTGCCCTGAGCTTTCTATCAGCCAGTGCAAAGGGGAAAACTGATCATTCACGGTTTGGCCCTGCAGTTCAGACAGAAAGGCTCGTGTTGGGCAGTGTTTCTGAAACTTGAGCATTATTTTTCTTTGATATCAAATAAATGAGGTATTCAAGAGAATTACACTGAGTGGCCAGATTATTACGCGTTCAGAAATCATAATAATCTGGCCACTCAGTGTAGATCCTGATTTGGTAGAGTGAAGTCAAGAGCTATTGGTTCACTAAACTGTAAAAGATCCATTTATGAAATATTTTATAGTCATAAAAATGAGAAAGCTCTTAATGCTCAGATATGAAATTATCTGTAAGACAAATTTATTCTAAAGGGTGAGGCACAAAACAAACATATGTGCAGCATGCTCTGATCTGTGCAACAAGCAGAACAAACATCTTAAACAAAGGAAACTGGTGACTTTGGTTACCTTGGGGGAAGGGTTACTGGGTAGCTGGGAATTAGGAGTAAAAAGGAAATTTTATTGCAATTTTTTATACTTTGTTCATTTGTAAATGAACCATATAAATGTGACCTATCTTTTTTTTTAATGTATTATTTGTCTTATTTTCACTTTGAAAATCAAGTAAATTCTCATTGAAGACTCTAGTATGTGTTAAATCTAGTTTATGATAAAGGAGACATCACAAGTTAGGAAAGATTCAATAAATTATCTTAGAGCAACTGGTTTCCTATTTGAAAAAAAAACTGTAGTCCTCATTTCACAATCCTGACTAGAATAAACTACAAACAGATTAAAGACGTAATGAAAATTTTAAATTAAATAAAAATATTAAAACTAAACAGATGACTCTCAGATCGAATAAAGAAAGACCTTCAAAGAATAATTAGACAAATTTCACTAAATAAAAATTAAAATTTCCAATAGATCAGAAACACAGTATAAAATTAAAAGGCATATTAAAACTGGGAAAAGTACTTTTAATAAATACGATAAGATAAACATTTTTATATTTTAAAGAGCCAATTAAATTAAAAGACAAAACAAGCTTTTGAAAACCTCACTGTAAAAATGGGCAAAGGAAATAAAAAGTCAGGAAATGAAGATGGTTAAGAAAAATATAAGGACATGTAAAACCCCATTGATAATCTATGTTAAAGACAGACCTTTTCTTCCCTAGAAAATGGGTGAAATTCCTGGGAAATGGGGACCCTATAACTACTGATGGGTATGTAAATAAATATTGGTACAACTGTAAATTGGCACAGCCTTTCTGGGAAACAACTTGAAATATGTACTAACAGCCTTATCCATGCTGAAAACTTTTGACTCAGTAATTCTAATTTTATACTAAACGCCTCCTCAGGAATTTAATGCAACTTTATTTATAACAGGAAAAAACCTGGAAATAATAAAAATGTCTAATAATACAAAAATGTTAAAATATAATATATTCATACAATAAAATATTATGCAGACATTAAAATTATAGTTTTAAAAAATACTTAATGACCTGGGAAACGTTCAAAATACACCATAAGTAAAAAAAACCTGTAATGTGCTATGTGGCAATTTTGAAATGACAATATGTACCATCTGTGTAGATTTTAAATACTGGAGGGAAATGAAACAAAATGTTAGCAATCACTTTCTCTAAAATTATTTAATTTTATTACTTTTAATTTCCTGTAAAATTTAAAGTTTCTATAGGTATGTGAGAGACACCATATTTAAAATGAAGAAATGTTAGTTATAAAAATTTCACTTGGCATCAAAATGCTTAGGCTCTCAACTGAGTTAATTATTGCAATAAGCAAATACTTCCCAGACAGAACTTTGATCTGCATTAGCACTCGCCTTCCGTCTTTTACACTTTTGGTTCAGAACTCTGAGGGGACGGCGTTTAGAACAGAGCTGGACTCGAACAGCTCTGGTGGGCCCGCCAACAGCAGCCTATCACTTGGCGTAATGAACCCCCTGTGCAATGAACCCCCTGTGCAGGCTCCATGACCCAACCACAGACAGCTCAACTGTAAGTGACGGTGTCTCCATGACACACTTGCCTGCCCAGAAAGTCTTCAACCAAGACCACCCACTTATGGCCCACAAACCACCAGGGCAAAGCAACCGCTGAAATACTCTAGGAATTGATAAGTCTGGCATGAAGAGGCCCGCATGCCTGCCCAGGCTCCCCACAGGCTCCGCCTCCTCCCTGCTGTTTTCTCTGGCAGGATGTTTTCTAGCATGTTCATTCCAACCCAACTCATAAAGGAGCTCTTTAAAGTTGCGACAAACAGCACGTCTTGGGTTCCTGGATCCAGCATGTGTGCATACAGAAAGAAGCACAGAACACATGTACAGTACCTTCCCGAAGCTGTGTTGGCTTGGCAGAATTTTCCCCACTCATTAAAACAACAAAAGATGCAGCTGCTCGGACTGTGGCCTGCCATGTTGACATGGCAACGGGGGGCTCCTGGCATGGAAAAAGGGCCCTGTTGTTTATGGGAGATCCCATAGTATAAACACATGGCCTGCAAAAGAAAGACAAAGAAACAAAGGGGGAGAATCTTTAGAGTAAGTTGTCACTTTTCTCATCTCCATGGTAGAGAAGGTTAAGTTGAACTTTCAAAGAAATAACATTTGAGGCCTTTGTAGTTGACTAGTTTCAAAGCATTTTGAACTGAAACTGCCAAGGGATGGCTAAGTGATAATTTCTCCCAAATGAATTACTTAAATATGTAAAGAAAGTTGTGTTTTAAGGGAAAAACATTTTTTGGTTAAAGTTTTAAACACTAGACTTCCAAGTTAAAATCTGTATTACCCTTGCCCCTCCCCTTAGGCTAACCTTATGCCTTTAAAAGAAAAAAAGCTTTAGAGACATTCTTACAAAACTTGGAAAATATTCTGGGACCGAAAATATGTTTGGAGATCTCTGAGATATTAATGTTTGGAAAAACAAGCTGGTGGTCTCAAATCCAGTGCTGGTGGGCAGATATCCCAATCCTGGAAACCACCATCTCAAATGGAGCCCTTGTGGGAATCCTTGTGTGGAGGCCAAGAACAGGGGTAAACAGGACCATAGGTCACAACTACCAGGAAGGCCAAGTGTAGTCATTACTAAAGCAAATTTGGGAAACCAATGGCATGACATTAGGGCTCATTCTGTTGCAACGAAAATATACACACCCACGGGCACCAAGAACAATGTCTTCCATGATTGAGTCACTGCCGACAGAGATGGAAAAGACTGATGAGGTCAAAGGAAAGGATTCTTTTGACACCACTGTTTAGAAAGCACAAAACTTACCATCAGGAAAGTGTCTCAGGAAAATGTATCCACTTTTTTGCTTCACTATGATGAACATGTTTTGTGTCCCTAAAATGTGCAAGAGCACACAGAATGATGGTCCCACTCTATCAGTCAGGGTACAGCCAAGAAAAGAGAGAACAGTCCAGGTCTTGACAAACAGAGATAATTTAATACAGGGAATTGGTTATACCAGTGGTCGGCAAACTCATTAGTCAACAGCGCAGCAAACCGTGGCTCGCGAGCCGCATGTGGCTCGCGAGCCACAGTTTGCCGACCACTGGAAGAGCGGAGAAGCCAAACTGGGACAGTGAGGCAACCCAGAGATTAAGCAGAGCAGTAAGTAGCTGTGACTCCTAGGGTTGGAGAAGCTGATGTTTCTAGATGTCGCCGGGTCATCTGGCAGAAGTCAGAGTCACAGTGGAGACTGTCTGATGGGTGCTGGGACCAGAGGAGGCTTGGTCACTGTTGGAGATGCCAAAGGAAACAGGGAAGGGAGAAGAAATGTTTCTCGCCAACTCCTGCTCTTAAATTTTTCCACCAGTGCCACCCCCAACCCTCCCAATTGGTCAGACCTACCAGGAAATAGAAGACGAGGGAGCGAAGGTAGTGAGGTGCCTGGTCATTCAGAGAAAGTCACAATAAGAGCAGAAAATGGACGGTAGGGCAGATAGGCAGGTACGGTCTCCCTCCCTATAAGTGTCTGTGATAACTCACAAGCTTGACAAGGAGTTGGGAAAGATCAGAATTCAGAAAACTTTAGTCCTCCCTGGGTTTTCAACTTATTAAATAACTATGGGTAAGTCTCTTGACCTCTCTGAGTCACACGTAAAATGGGGATGGGACACAGGTTGGTGACTTCTATTGTCTGTTCTGGCCCATAAATCTATGATTCTGTATTCCAAGTTTATAGATCCAAGAACAAAATTTCATGGAAGACCCAGAATCTCCCATCAGTTTCAACAAGCCTTACTTAACTGTCCCACCTCAGGCTGTTGGAGGAGGAAGCCTGCCAGAGCTGTCTCCTCCCAGGCAGGGCTGGTGGTGGTGGGTATGTGGTGAGAGGTAGGCTATAGCAGCTCAAATAACTCAGCTAGGTTGGGTCAAGCATGCCTATTTCTAATAATTCTACCTATTAGGTGTTTTGTTTTCCCCCCAAAAGCCCATCTTAGAGAAGGTCCCAAAAAGGAAAAGTGAGTGTTATCAGTGGAAACAAGGTGTATTCCCAGTAGCCAAATGGTAGGCATAACTCTGGAGATCAGGGCTTGCTTTCTCACTGAAACAGAATGGACCCCACAGTTTTTCTCAGTTCAAGAGCTATCAGAAGCCACTTCCAATCTAAGTAGACTTGTGGAGTTAAACTTATTAATGATGCTCACAGGGAAATGGCAGGCCCTTGCTTATCGCTCTCCTAAGGCTTTTTCTGCCTTATGCAAAGGGGGAGTTGTCCTTATTATGGTCTTCAGTCCTAGGGTGCTCAGGCTAAGTCTAAAAGTATCTACACTCTCTTGCTGTTGTGCTCAGCACCTTATTTCCCTAGGATAACTCTGATGTTACAGGTCTCCCCTTCTCTGTACAGGGAACAAGTCCTCCCCAAAATATTAGCTTGCCAAGAGGTTTATTTTCCTTTCCCTATAAGGTTGGGTTGGAGGCCATGCTAGCATATTAATATGCATTTCACCTGTGTCCTTAGGCATGTGACCCCCAAGACTTCCCCATCAGCTTCCACACCTCTTCCCAGAATAAGCAATCAGCTTTAACCCTTTGCACTCGCTTGCTTTTTCCTCGAGCTGCTACCGATGCTAACCGTGTCGAGTCACACTCGACATCCGAGTGCAAAAGGTTAAGATGAGGTCATATCGGAGAAACACCGCAGAGGAGGAATCAGAAGGACTTAGTGATTTGCTGAAGGAGAGGGAAAAGGAAAGAAAGGCCTCTCTGAGGAAGCCAGCTTCCAAGTTGGTCCCCAATGGCCCCTACCTCCTTATATTCACATCCTTGTGTAGTCCCTTCACACGCTGTACGAGGGTTAGTCTGTATCACTTGTGAGATTAGGTTATTTGAAAATCTGTGACTTCCTCTGTAGTGGTTCTTTTCCCTCTGTCTCTCTTTCTCTTCATCACTGACTCTGGGGGAAATCCAGCTGCCATGGCAGGAGGACACACTGGGAGCCTATGGAGGGCCCATGTGGTAGAAACGGAGACCTTTGCCCACAGTCAGCAAGGACGTGCAGGCTGGCAACAGCCAGGCCTGTGAGTTTGGAAGAGGACCATCCAGCACCGGTCAAGCCTTGAAATGCTTGCACCCCAGCAGAATGCAACCTTGTAAGAGATACTGGGCCACAACCACCCAGCTAGGCTGCCCCTGGATTCCTGAGAACTGTGAAATAGTAAATATCTATTCTTTTAAACTGTTAAGTCTAGAAATAACGGAATTTTCTCAGGTTTCTGGCTCAAGTGATAAAATAAGTCATGAAGTTATTAAACAAGAAAGGAAACTCAGGACCACAAGCAAGGTCACAAGAAAGGTCAGGGAGAAGAGTTCCTACCTGTGTATACTATACATATAAAAGGCTAAGCGACCATCTGACCGGCCAACCAGTAGCTATGACATGCACTGACCACCAGGGGGCAGACGCTCAATGCAGGAGCTGCCGAGCTGCAGTGACTTGGCAGTGGCGGTTCTCAGGTGACTCACCCTGAACCAGAGAGGAGGGAGCCCAATTCCGGGGTGCTTCATCCGAGAACTGCCCTCTCACAACCCAGGACCCCTCAGGGTGTGTCGGAGAGCCAGTTTCAGCCCAAACCCCGCAGGCCAAGCCGAGGGACCCCACCTGCCAGAGGGACCCTGCTCACTCGGCAGACACCCTTCAACCACGGGAGGTTGGCTCCAGGGTATGTCCGGCCCCTCTCACCCAGTCCCGCCCCGCCAGCCACTTTCTAATTAACTTTCTTTCAATGTGTACAAATCCATGCACTGGGACACTAGTTTGCATATAAAAGGCTTTACACACCATATGGCTGAGGACATTTGTATGAAGGCAGAGAGAGTGACTTCCTAACCTCAAACAGCATAGTGTCCAACAATGGGACTGAGTGTCTGAAATCAGGCTGATCTCAGAAAGTTTAAGAATGGTAATATTATAACGTGGTGTTTTTTGTTACAGTCAGATTTGAGTCTGGGTGTCACACTCCAATAGAGAGGTAGGGATGCGGGAGAGAGCCTTCCATATGGCTGATTTTTTAAAAAGCACATTATCACCATCCTTTCTCTATTATTAGAGAAATTCCTATTCTCTAATTCTCTATTTCCTAATTCCCTAATTCTCTATTATTTCCCCTTTAAAACTGTCTACTTCTAGGTATTTTGCTCTAGAGTTTTGTCCTGATTCCCCTGTCATCTCCTCAGGCTCTTTCTGCCACATTGTGCCTGGGCACCTGACTCTCCCACCAAGGGACTTGGCCAGACCCCCAGGAAGCTCTCACCTCCAACCTCCCCACTGTCCTCACCTTTCTCTCTTCTTACCCTCCTCTTTACATGGCAGGGCATCCTTTCTGCTAAAGACTCTATGTCTTCTTTCTAGCTTCCCATTTGATCTCCAGACCTATAACTCTTAAATTGTGGATCAAGTCAGGTATATAAAAGCCACACCCATAAATATAAGACTCAAACACTTTCTTATTGGAATGTGATCATAAATCAGGAAATAATCACGAGAGAGGCCCTTCCTGGCCTTTCCACTTTCTCAGTTGCACCTTCACTCCTCGCTTCCCAGCATGCCCAAACCAAGTGCCAGTGACTTTATAACCAATGGCCTTCTGAGCTTTTCTAACTTGATATCTTTATGCACATAGTGCAAATATCAAACAATTTAGTTAAGTCACTAAGAGAAACAAGTCGTGAAATGGAATCAATGGAGCTAGAAACCATGGAGCCCATCGGTCGACTCTGGATCGACAAGTGAGTTGGATCACCAGGAATTGCTCATCAGGGTGACAGCACAAAGAACACCCAAAAAGTTCAGAGGTACAGAAGCTGGAAGAAGACCAGAAATTCAAAACCAATCAGAGGAAACCATGTGGCATCTGGTGAACAGGAACAATATGCACATCCAGATTTCACATATTACAGATGATTGGACAGTTGTTGGTATCTGCACTCAAATGAACAACATTCAAAAGTTAATGTCTCGTAAACAACTTACAAAACTATCAAGAATCAGATTCAGCTCTAGCCGGTTTTGCTCAATGGATAGAACGTCGGCCTGCAGACTGAAAGGTCCCGGGTTTGATTCTGGTCAAGGGCACATACCATTGTTGCAGGCTCCTCCCCGGCCTGGGACCTGGTCAGGGTGTGCACAGGAGGCAACCAATTGATGTGTCTCTCTCACATCAATGTTTCTCTCTATCTTTCCCTCTCTCTCCCACACTCTCTAAAAATCAATGAAAGATATCCTTGGGTGAGAATTAAAAAAAAAAAATCAGATTAATTTTTAAATAAAAATTCAAAGTGTGTTTCTGAGCCAATGAATACTAAGTTATTTAAATGTGTCTGACTCAGGACTTACCTTTTAAACATGACACCAAATTCACTCATTTTTATGCTAGAAACATAAAAACTGAGGGTTAAAATTCCTCTCTGCATGGTGACTTAAGGGTAAAGATGGCTCCCCTCATGCACGCATTAAATGAAAACTATATGGAGAGCAGGTTCCTGCCCTCCACATCTCAAGAGGGGAAGAACATCTATGTGCATTTATAAACATGCTCCACAGTTATCTGGATGTGTGATCACTGAAATAAATGCAGCTGTGTTTATTCAATGTGCACAGCACAGCCTTGCACCTCGGCCATGTTGCTAAAACCTGCCAGTTGGAAATTCTCTGCTGCTCCTAACTTCATTATTTCCAGACTGGATAATTCCTTCCAGCACGCAAAGGAAAACTCCCACATCACGGCTCATGGGAGACTCCTGGGGGAGCCCAGTTAGCTGCCCAGGAGCTGTGGGAGTGGGAAGAGGATACTGAAAATAAAAAAAACACACAGGATAATAAAGGGGTTGAGAGGCAGGCCCATGACTTGCTGCCATTAAAGAAGGAAAGTGGGGAAGAACCTGTCGGAATAACAATTGCCTCGGCTTGTTACATGTTTGTGTGTTTGCAGAGGTCAAATAAGGACGAGACACACTAGGTTGCTTTGACCTGAATGTGTTCCCTTCAGTTCCAATGTTGGAATCCTGATGCCCAAGGTGATGGTATTAGGAGGTGGGGCCTTTGGAAGGTGCTTAGGTCCCGTGGCAGAGTGCCCGTTAGTGAGATTAGTGCCTGTATAAAGGTGGCTGACAGAACTCCCAGCCTCTCCCACCCTGTGAGGACATGGCCAGAAGTCAGCAGTCCACAAACCAGAAGTGGGCCTTCACAGACCCCAACCATGCTGGCACCCAGATCTCAGACTTCCAGCCCGCAGGACTGTGAACATAAATCTGTTTATAAGCCACCCCGTCTGGGGTATTTTGTCATAATAGCCTGAGCAGACTGAGACCTATGCCATCTATGAAAGAAAAAACAAACAAAAAAACTCATAGGGGATTGATTCAAACCATGTATTTCCTTTCTCTTCAGTTGACTACTGTATGCATTTTTCCTTTTGCAGTTGTGGTAAAAAGGGGACTATTTTTAGTTTTAAAAATGTTTCAAGTTCCATTACTGTCCATAAAATCACCCATTTTCAGACTTAGTTATCACTATTCAGTGACTGAGGAGCAGGCTGCTCAGGAGAAGCAGGTAGGAGGTGAGGGGTTCCCAGTTGCCTGGGTGTGAAATGATGGGGTGTTTTCCCACAGTGAGGCACTGATCTGGTCACTGGAGGCCAGGGGGCCGCAGAGGTGACAGCTCAGAGGGTCACATTCTTATATAGGCTTCCCAGGGTTACAATATCCTCAGGTCTCCACCAATTCCTCACCATCTGTTCTCCTTCCTGCATCTGACCTTTTATACGACTCCCTGATCTCATTAAACTCGTTACAGTCTCCATTGCAGGTGAGCAACCCTATTACCTTCTTGTGCCACAAAAACCCAAGAGCCAGACTACCCAAACAGGAAGAGTAAAGTATGACTCACTCTCCTGAGTGCGCGCACACACATGCATGCACACACATGTGCGCACAAATCCTTCCTTATATCATTCTACTTCATGGCACAATTACCAAAACCAGGATTCATCAATCATACTGAACGTATGGCAGGTCAAAGAAGAAAGCTGCTTTGACTCAGATTTTCTGTATAGTCAAACTGGACTGGACTGAATAAAAGTAGCTTTGAGTCAGAAATTGACCACTTTTCACCAGAGTTGTTTGGGATGTAAAATAGGCAAGCTGCTTATAAAAGCAAAGACAACATTTTTCATCTGGAAGTCCCTTGTAAATATAGAATTTTACATCTGGAAATTATTTGGAGCTCCTCAGCTGGAACCTTCTCGTCTTATTCATGCGAATTAAGTTTCAGAGAAGTAAAATGACTTATTGAAGTCACACAGCTAGTTGGCGGCATGGCTCTGAGGAGTACTCAGGTCTTGGGGCTCTCACCTTCTAGTTCTTTTTGACATATTATACTTTTGGTTATAGTTTGTTGTGTTTTGTTATTTTCTGTTGACGTTGGTTATTCTTTTTGTTGTTGCTGCTGTTTGGTTGACCATTTTGGTTACTTGTTTAAGACAGTCTATTGTCTTTTATCCCATGACTCGATGGGGTTCTGGGAAACAGAGGAGGTTCTATGTGCAGCAAGGGGAGAAAGAGGCTAAAGTAGAACCCTTCCAGACCTATTCCTCTTTTGCAGTTATACAATGATATTATATAATTAATATGTATTTCCAGTTCAGTTCTCATGAATTTTGTACAGGTTTCTGGAAGCAAATAAAAAAAAATAATAATTGTAGAAATATTCCTTTTAGATTTTAGAATCTCTTCTGAAAGATCTCCTGCTCATTCTTCTAATTTTAAAACTTTCCTTTATAGTGAGATCTAAAACAGTAAAACTATTTTAGTGGGGGAGAAAACATGTTTTAACATCTGGTTTTGATGTCAAACTAAAAATACTCCAAAGGTCTACATCTTTCTTGGTCCAAGAGCTGAGCAATAAATATAATAGGAAAAAAAAAAATCGCTCTCCTTTGTATTTTGCCAACTTCATACCGGTCTTGTCTAAAACAAAGAAACATCATAGTGATTTAGAAAATTTAAAATTTTAATATTACTTTAAATTACAATGTATTTTCCTGATCAGTTCATCTTTAACAATGATTCAAATAATAATAGTTTTAAAAATAAATTTGCTACATTTAACTGAATTTCCCCTCCACTCAACTCATGGCCAGTGATGTCATCAGCTTCAGCCCAGATCTCCTAGACCATTTGGCTGGTTTCACAAACTATTTCAATGACGCTAAGGGAAAAGGGAGCGGGTTACCAGAGAGAATGCTTTGGTTTTAACTAACATTTCATTCATTGGAATGGAAAAAAAAAATGTGGGAAAATGCAGAAAGTACATAAACTTTGAATAAAGATTACCATCTTTGAAAGCTGTCTTTTTAAAATATGTCTAAGAACCTAGAATAAAAAAGATATTAAGTCCCCTTCTTTCTAACTTAGCAAGAGTACCTTTACACATTCTTGACCCTGTCTCTGTTCTCAAATAGTTCTTCAGGATATTTTTAAAGGGTACGGGCACAAAGTAAACATTGTTTCCAAGATCCAAATTCTATCAGATTATTATATGTGTTTGCTTTGGTCATTTTTTAATGTCAACTAAAAGCCGTTATCTGAATGATGGACACAAGAAAGAGCATTTCAGTTCAAGCACTGCCACAATCCCAAATGGCTAAACCAAAGTAGGAAAATGTAGCTTTTATACTTCCAGATATTTTATTGACAGTGATTGGCAGGAACACAACTTTTATAGCTTCAAATGTATTTTTAGTTCTCCAGAGAACACTGACACTTGGTAGAAAAGGGAGCACAGCCCTTACAAAAGGGGGATTTCAGGGTGGAAAGATGGTAACTTCTTTCCAAATTTGAAGTTTATTTTGTTTAACAAGCATTTTATTTTGGAACAGTTTTACATTTTTTTACTAGTAAGTGCAAAAATACACAGAGTTCCCATATACCCCATACCCAGTTTTCCCTATTATTAACATCTTATACTACTAGTATGTTACATTTGTCACAGATGATGAGCTAATACACATTATTATTAGCTAAATTTTATTCAGATTTAGTTTTTCTCTAATGTCCTTTTTCTGTTCCAGGATACTACATTACCTTTAATCATCATATCTCCTTAGGTGGTGGGTTTCTTAAGACTTTCTTCATGTTGACCTTGAGTTTTGAGGAGTACTGGTAAGGTATTTTGTTGAATGTCCTGCCATTGGGATTTATCTGATGTCTTCCTCTTGGTTAGACTGGGGTTAGGGCGTTAGGGGAAGAAGATCACAACGCTACCCTTCTCATCACATCACACCAAGGGCACATACTATCAACATTACTTATCACTGTTGATGTTACCCTTGGTCTCCTCGCTGAGGTGCTGTTTGTCAAGTTTCTCCAATGTAAAATTGCACACACACACACCGCTCTCCATACTGTCCTCTGGGGAAAGAAGTCACCATGTGTAGGCCACACTTAAGGAGAGAGGAGCGATGCCCCACTTCCTTGAGGACAGAATATCTACAGAACTTGGACTTCTTCTGCACCATGACTTTGTCCATTCTCCTCCATTTGTTTATTTAGTCAAATACTATATCGGCATGGGCTCAGATGTTTATTTTACACTTTGCATTATTATCCAAAGCTATTTTCTTTACTTTGTTGTCCAGCTTTGGCCATTAGGCGTTCTTTCACGTGGCTCCCTGGACCTCTGACAGGCACCTAAGTTGCAGGTTGTAGCTGTTGTGGGAGCATTTCCTTGTTTTCTGGCACTACAACATGCTCCAGGCTCATCTTGTATATTTCTTGTCCCAGTCCTACCCATTTCTCCAAGAAGCCCCGGTTCCTTTATTGGAGAATGGCCTTAGAAGCCAAGACCAGGAATCTAGTGTGTGTTCATGCTCCTAACTTTTTTAGCTGACAAGCAAGGAAATACGTGTGTATGCTAACCCTTGGAAACGCCATCTCTATACTTATTTCCATGTGCAACCATCCATATCTATATTAAATATGAGTTCATAGTGATGTCTCTAGTTCTAATCCATTTCCACATGCATTTTTCTAGCCACTTCCCCTTCCTCATCTGTAACCTTGCACTTCAACAGTGAGAAAGCTGGCTCCCACCATCTGCCATTCATTTACTTAATTGTTCAATTCTCGCATACATGTATAGTGATACCAAAATTGTTAAACTGTAGACCCATGGGAAACAACTTTACCAATTGTGGTATTATGTACAGTTTCCTTTGCCTTTAGTTTTATAGATTCTATACGTTTCCAACGTTATTTAAGTCAGTATCTTTTATCCCTACCCCCTTCAGTGAGGTTGTTTCACACACTTACGTACATGTAATTAGATTGTTTTGTCACATTTTGTATTCCACCCTGAGTTCCTCTGACCTCCTAAGTGATTATTTATTTATACAGAATAAAACAACATGAGTTTATTCTGGACAAGGAGTGTGGTGGGGATAAGAAGAGGAGAAGCCACTGATGAAACTTGAAGGGAAACAAAACAATTTAAAGGTTACCTAAGCTTCTGTCTAAAATAGGCTTAAAAGAGAAATTTATTGAAAATTACCATAATTCATTTATTTTTAAAATGTATTGAAATCTTTGCATACAGTAAGGGACATGGTAACAATCAGATGTAAGAAATGTAGCTCTTTTTTACAATTAGACATGGATTTTTCTAGGAGCTTTCAGTAACTTTACTCAATTTTCCTACTTGTAAAATGAGAATTAAAAGTTTCTCATCTAGGACTAAGAATTTATGGTAGGTACACTGATAGTATTCTGCATTCAAAGGTAAAAATGTAACAACTATTTACGTTTTAATTAAAGGAAATAAGCTCCACCCAGTTATATTTTTCACATAATTGTGAAATTTTATATTTTCACACAATTATATTCATAAAGCATTGCAACCCTGATAAGTACTATTCACTCATATCACTAAGGAATTATTTCTGTCTAGCAATTAGAGATCCCTTGGGCATTTTAAAGTCCTTAACGTATCCAAACAGTTATCAGTATATACCTAGATATATTCTTAAGCATGTGGTAGAATTTACAAAGGTTTGGTGGCCATTCATGCAAGATAATCTTAAATAACCCCCCCCCAAAAAAAAAAAAAAACAGTGGGAGAAAAAACATATTTTGAGGGTTTAAAAAAACACAAAACAACTTGTTATCCTTGTACAACTGCATAAATGCCATTTCTGTACTAAAATATAACCACAAACTTCCAAGGATACAGTTTAAACTCTTGCTGTGATCATGCATTTTATTAAATTATCAGAATTTATCAAGAATCAATTCACCAAGTCAGCCTTTGCAGGAGCCAGTTGTGCCCAAGGACCTCTTTAGTTTCTTTATGGAAACCAGCATTTATTCATTCCTAGTCAACACTTTACATGTAATGCAATTCACAAGTCTGCTCTCCTTGCAGTGAGCACTGAGAAGACAGACATGTTTGAGGCCATTAATAAGTATTTCTTCTGTCAACAGTTTCTTATTCCCCATTATTCAATTCCAAAAATAGTATTTGTGAATATAAAAACTACAATTTCCTAGTTAAGTATTCAAAGACAATATAGTTAAATCTTATTGAAAACCCATCTTTAATAAGTTCAAAACAACTTTGAAGTCACAATAAGAGCACCTGTTTCTTTCCCCTCCTAGTCTCCCAAGGATATCCAATAAGTTATTCTACAAATAAATCACTATGCTTTTGTACTGATGTAAGTTTGTATCAACCCTGCAATTTCCCAAAGGCTGCCTCAGACTCCCGCAGAAATAAGACAGGAAGTGAACTCATTCCAAGCGGGGGCAGGAGACCAGAGCGGGAGGTAAGATTAGAGGCAAGGAATGGGATAATTAGAGCTCAAAGTCAAACTGATGTTTTAAAAAAATCTAAAAGGCTTTTTGGGGGGTGGTTGGAGAGAGATGGAAGCAGTTTACCAAGACCACTGTCTCCATGAAGGAAGTCCAACGCTACAAAAGAAGGCGCTTAAGCAAGCTCACAGAGATCCATGTTCCTCCAGCCCAGCTCTGCAGGAACTGCCATACTGATTTGTAGTACGTTAGCACAAAGAAATAGTTAAAATAATGAGGGCTCTATAAAGTTTGATTTTAAAATTCTCAAATTCTCAAAATCCTCAACAACTGTTAGAGGAAGGGCAGGAAGAAAAGAACAAATGGCTCCCTACATACATGCCCTGGAAATCGATGCCTATCCGTTTCTTCTCCCCACACTAAAACCAGGGTCTCCCTGGTATCAAACACTACGATTCATGGCCAAGGTGAGTGCGCACTGTCAGCAGGACTGTCACACCCTCACAAACAGACCGTTGGACGGCTTGGGAGGTTCGCATATAAAGTCCAGGGAGGCAGAGCTGCCAAGAGACAGGTGCCATAAGGAAGTCACAGAGCAGAGCTGGCTCTATTTGGAGGCACTTCACACTGACCCAACTTGGCAGCAGTCCACTCCCTCAGGGGAATGAGGGAGCTCTGAGGAAGTCTGTACCCTCCCATCTACAGCACTGCAAGTGGCCAGCAGAGATCTTCACAGAGGGTGAGGCTCAGGATTTAATCATGAGGCTTGCCTTTTAATTCTCCTAACTCAGAAATACGGGGACTGAATAAAGTCATCTCTTCAGCCTGACTTAAGGGAAGTAATCCTATTAAGAGCTGAGCATGCTTGGGAATTTTCCTGCTTCACTGTGGGTCTAAGGATGTGAGGCTGACTGGGTGATGCCACAGATGGAGAGGCAATCTTTGCAGAGTTGGTTCCCTGTCTGAGGGTGTTCCTGCAAAGGCTCATCTCCCAGCGCGTGAGATCAACAGGCAGGGGCTGCGGGGTGCCAGATACCTACCTGCCACTCTGGTCTGAGGTCCATGTAACTGATCGCCCCTGGGGTTTGGTTCTGTACCGTATCCTTATGGCGTGAGGAAAATCAGTAGCTGTCTGAGCCCCTGTCTTCCTGATCTGTAAGCTCCAAGTGTCAGTGTCAAACAGGAGTTCCCCACAGCCAGGAGCCTGGCTGCACCGAGCATAACAGTCTAACTGCTCCCTCCAACGATCGGCAGGCAGAGTCACAAGTTCACGTACAATCTGATTCCTGAGCTCAGAAACAACCGTGAGCTTGGGAGACCTTGTAAATTTTTCAATACCTGGCACAGCAGCAACATCCACCTCCTCAACCTTTAACACAGATAAATCACAGCAGTCCAACACTAGCAAAAAATTCTCACTCCCATGATTCCCTGTGTCACAGCAGTGCTTCGAGCTAGAAATCCCATAAGTCTGTTCCTGGTTGTCATGGTTACCATCTTTACCAGAAGTATCTCTTTCACCTTTACCACAAATTGCAAAATCATTGTATCCCATTTTAGATAAGGAGGTCCTTGTATCTGCCACAGGAACATGGCAGGGTTCCGGCTTCCTAAATTTGCAGGCTTCATTTGACTCTGATCGGCAGGCTTCCTCAGTGGAACCACTCTTTTTCCTGGATCTGTTTCCAGACTCTAAGAAAAGCACTAAGGTGCCATCGATGGTTTGACTGTCAAAATCCACATCTAAATCCAGTACATAGTGCTTCACAAGTATGTGGCTGGTGTTGGCCATGAGAGGCAGGTCATCTCGAGAAGGGTCCAGCTTTGTGTCCATGGTGTAGGCTGTTGAGAGCTTTGTTAAACTCTCAGAAGGGGCTTCCTATCTGCCTTAATCATTCGGAATCGTAAATGGCTGTCTGTCCAAAAAAACCCCACACAAAACACTCTGATTCACAGATTATGGTTCCACAACCTTCAGTCCCCTGCCAAAGAAGAAAAACACAATTAGACAAAATTCCGAGACCCTAAATGCTCCTGCAGCCACTGCTCCTTCAAAATGACTACCTCCTTACATGATCCCCCAGTGTGGGAGAAGCTCATGGCAAGCAGGCAGAAGAATCTTTGTGACTGGCATCAAAGAAAGCTGCATTATGGGTTTCTAAAAATCTTTCAATTACCAATGGAATGGAAGGGGCTTCCACAAAGCCAGAAGAATCCTGCTCCAGACTTGAATAGTCCTTGTTTGGGAAAAGAGCAATTGTTATGCAAAAGCATAACAGCATCACTGTACCTCTTGTTTTAAAATATATTAAATGTATCATTTCTAATTTTGTGGATCAAAAGATAAGTGATTATTTCTCTGCTGTGGTTCTAACTAACAAATGTGAATGAAGGCTAAATGGCCTCATACATTTTATTCTTTGAGAGTAATAATTTAATACATATAATGCAACTCCAGGGATTAATGTACTTTTCACATTAGGACTGCTCTCATATCAGCACTTCCAGTAAATTACAGGAAAATGAGCCAATTTACCAGGAGTGCATTCTAAGTATTCCTCTGAGATTGTTCATGGAGATTTTTCAAATTTATAGTTAAATACTTAAGGTATATCATTACATCTTAATAGCTGAAAACCCATTAACATTCTGGATAATAGCCTTCTTGTGGCAAACAAAAAGGTCTTCTCATTTGAAAAAAAAAAAGTATGCAAATACCTATAAAAAAAGGAAGGAGAGAAATTAAAATGTAGAAACAGATGTTGCTATAAAATGCCCAAATTCTTCATAAAAGTTCTGAATCAAAATGTATTCTTATTTTATAATAGCAATCCAGTTAAAAGAAAAATTTTTTGAAATTATTTCAGGCCCTGTTGTGTACCTAATTTGTTTCAGCATATGCTCTTTATTATTATACTTTTACCAAAAATGGAAAAATAAGTAAAAACTCAAGCAGAGTAGTTATATTTAAAATAATTTTTGTATTTATAAATATCAGGAGGTATTTTTTTATCAACTACAAAAATTAGTTGCTTGACTTTTCAAGTAAAATTGAGCCTTGCCTTGTTTATTCTGTTTAACTCCTCCTCACTTCCCTTCTGACCTTCTTCATGTCTACTAGACTCTTATTTCCCTTCCCTCCAAAATCTCATTCCAGCAATCAACGCCTTTGACTTTTCATTGTCCACCTCTCCACAGGCTATTCCCTCATGAAAATCTCACCCAGCCTTAAGAGACCTGGCTTCCTGCAGCCTTGCACAATCTGTTTTTATGCTATTTTTCTGGTCACGGAGACCACACTTCTTTTGCATCCTTGACCTGTAGCCAAGGGCCTGCTCAACACAGTACTCCCTGAAGAGGACACCACACCTCCTTGCTTTCTGGATTAAGCAATGTGCCATAACTGGAGTGCTCCTGGCTTCCACCTCCCATACCCACCTGCCAAATTCTATTCTCTCTCCACAACCAGTTCAAGTGCAATCCCCTCCCAAAATTCCACCCCGCTCCCTGCTATTTCTCTCCCCACCGAACTGTACATGTTAACATACATTTTGACTTTTAAGAGTAAGAGAAATTGAGAGAAATCAGAGATGCAAAGAAAAATCTGAGATTACTTCATGGGAAAGCTGGTACTTCCCTTGGTCCTAGAAAAGTCAATAGGCAAAGGAAGTAAGCCAGGGTATTTTTTCTTTTCTCCGTGAAAGCGACTGAACTTGTGACTCAAAGAAAAATAATCTATAATAATAAAAGCATAATATGCAAATCGACCGAACGGCCAAACAGCAGAACGACTGTCTGGACCACCATGCTATGACACGCACTGGTGCCAGGCCAGCCAAGGCAGGTGCAATGTGATTGGCCGGGGGCCCCGCCATTGCCCCATGACTGCCCCACAGAAGGAGGCCCAGGCCACTGGCCAGCGGGGGCTCTGCCTTCGATCGCCCCGCAGAGAGAGGCCCAGGCTACCTGGTCGGCGGTGCTGCGGCGGGTGGGCTGGGCCTCCCTCTGCAGGGAAATCGATCATGGGGCTCCCAGACTACAAGAGGACACAGGCCAGGCTGAGGGACCCCCCCCCCCCCCCACCGCGACAGTGCACCCGGCCTCCAACCTTCAATAAAGCCACTGGCTATATCTATGTAATGAAAACACACGGATGTTAAAAAATTCATCCTGCTGGTATTTGGGGCTGCTACCATGTAGTATTTTGAGCTCTTTAAAAAAATGTTCAATAAAATAAAAATCCTGAATACACACACACACACACACACACACACACACACAAAAGGAAAAGCTGAATCAGCTGAGATAAGGGTTAACTTAGTAGCTATCTAAACTATCATATTTACAGAAGTATAGTTTCACATTTGTAATAATACTGACATAACCATAAATTGGCCAACCCTAACAGATTCATTTATTTCTGAAAATTAATATAACGTAAGAATAAAATATATTCCATAGAGCAGTTTTCACCACTTTGTCCCTAGTGGCAAAGAACAAGCCTACCTTTGAGTTCTATCTATCCATGCCTGCTAACATCATCTTGTTTGCCATCCTAACTGGCAATCCTTTGGTCCTCTTCAGTGGATTCTTGATTACATTCCCCATAGATACAATTCTAAATCTTTTCTTCTTTTAATTTTCCAATTCCACGCCTGCTGAATCATTCTCAGATAATTATCTGGCCTCCTACTTGACTGAGATGATTTTGAATCTCTGAAGCTCCATCATGCCTCAAAGATCTCTAGTTCTGCACAGCTATTGCCTTCTTCTGAATCAGAGGAAACAATAGCTCTTCTCACCAAAGCTAGTTCCCCTCCCCTGGAATCCCAGCATTTGGGGGGTGAGAGGGCCAAATAAATAGCACTCTTCTTCGTCTTCTGATTTCTAATCATACTGAGAAATGAGATAAGGATATGCAGAGGGAGACCAAAATATCACCAGTTTTACTGATGAAGGCTAAACTAAATAATATGGTTTAGCGTGAGAGCCAAAGACACCTGCAAACCAAAGCCCCAAACTCGATAGATTTACCCATAGGGTCCTGGGCAATGCTGGCTCAGGTCAAAGCTCCCAGACAGGAGGTACCCTCTCGGTAAGACAGGGGTGGGAGAAGTAAGGAGAACAGCCCTCTGTGGTTAGGATTGATGTCCAGAAGCAAATTGAAGAAGCTGAGCTGAGCAGAGCACACCCAGTTCCTTCTTCCCAAAATTACCAGAATGTCGCTATACGTCCTTGCAGGTAGAAGTGACCGAGGTATGTTACAGTAATGAAGAAGAAAACAAGAAAGGAAACATCAGCTATGGGAAAGAAGTGTTCCCCCCAACATCACCATCTTCCGTGAATTTGTAATCTTGTTTCATTTGACATTTTTCTCTTGCCAACGTTTTGTCCCTTTCCATGTCTCCATCCTATTCCCAATGTTTCAACCACCCCAGGGCTGCCATCTTTAAAAACATACATAGCAATATCTATACAAATAAAAGGGTAATATGCAAATGGTTGGGACGCCCTCACGCATAACGACCAATCAGCAGGACGTTGTGTGCACAACAGGTGCAGGTGGGGGGGACTTGCAGCGTTGGGGACTTGCGTCACACCATCACAATTCATCACCAGAAGGCCTGGGGCCCATCAGAGGCCTCCAAACAGCTCCGCCCGGGGTGTGGAGGCCTCCGCATGGCCTGGTCCGGGGGAGGGGCCCAGCAGCCTGGAGGTGGGGACCGGCAGAGGCCTCCAAGCAGCGAGGCCTGGGGGTCCCATGGCTCTGTGCGTCGTGGAGGAAGGACCCATGGCTCTGCCTACCTCTTTGGGGCAATTCATCAAGGATCCCTGGATGGGTGGGCGGGGACTACCTCTTTGGGGCAATGGATCATGGGGCTCCCACACTGTGACAGGGCACAGACCAGGCTGCGGGAACCCCAACCACCCCAAGTGCATGATTTTCATGCACTGGGCCACTAGTCCTATATAATAAAGAGGTAATATGCAAATTGACCATCACTCCAACACACAATATGGTTGCCCCCATGTGGACACAAGATGGCCACCACAAGATGGCTGACAGGGAAGGGCAGTTGTGGGCAATCAGGCCTGCAGGGGAGGGCAGTTGGTGGGGGGGACCAGGCCTGCAGGGGAGGGCATTTGGGGGGAACCAGGCCTCCAGGGGAGGGCAGTTGGGGGGGGGGGGGGACCAGGTCACAGGGGAGGGCAGTTAGGGGCGACCAGGCTGGCAAGGGAGGGCAGTTAGAGGTGATCAGGCCAGCAGGGGAGGGCAGTTTCGGAGAACCAGGCCTGCAGAGGAGGGCAGTTGGAGGCATCCAGGCCAGCAGGGGAGGGCAGTTAGGGGCAACCAGGCCTGCAGGGGAGGGCAGTTGGAGGCATCCAGGCCAGCAGGGAAGGGCAGTTAGGGGCGACCAGGCTTGCAGGGGAGGGCAGTTGGAAGCAACCAGGCCTGCAGGGAGGGCAGTTAGGGGTGATCAGACCTGCAGGGGAGGGCAGTTAGGGGGGACCAGGCCTGCAGGGGAGGGCAGTTGGGGGGGACAAGACCTGTGGGAGAGGGCAGTTGGGAGGGACAAGGCCTGCAGGGGTGGGCAGTTGGGGGGGACCAGGCCTGTAGGAGAGGGCAGTTGGGGGGAACCAGGCCTGCAGGGGAGGGCAGTTGGGGGCAACCATGCCTGCAGGGGGGGGGGGGTAGTTAGTGGTGACCAGGCCTGCAGGGGAGGGCAGTTGGGGGGGACCAGGTTGCAGGGGAGGGCAGTTGGGGGCAACTGGGCCAGCAGGAGAGGACAGTTAGGTGCAATCGGGCTGGCAGGGGAGCAGTTAGGCGTCGATCAGGCTGGCAGGGGAGTGGTTAGGGGTTGATCAGGCTGGCATCAGAAGCGGTTAGGGGCAATCAGGCAGGCAAGCAGTTGGGAGCCAGCAGTCCTGGATTGTGAGAGGGTTCCCAGATTGGAGGGGTGCAGACTGGACTGAGGGACACACACACACACACACACACACACACACACCTCATGCACGAATTTCATGCACCGGGCCTCTAGTCTATATATAAAAGTATTATGTTGTACACCTTACACTAATAGAATGTTATATGTCAATTATATTTCAATACAACTGGAAAAAAAAACTGTATTTGGCCCTGTTGCCCATTTTAACTAGTGTTTATTTCATTGAACTTAGGAACTGAAAAATTCCTTAGGGCTCTCTTAGTCCAAATCTCTAGTTTAACAAATGAAGACAGTGGGACCCAGGTAGGTAAAGCAATTTGTGCAAGCTCATCCATTTCCTTTGCTTTTCCACTTGCTGATGCTTTGCCTTGGAATTCTCATCTCCAGCTCTCATGGCCATTTCCTTCACATTGGCCAAGTCATACATCAAATGTCACCTCCTAAGACTTTTCTATATCCCCATTCTAACTTTGTAAATCTTCTTTAAGTTGTATGGACTAGAATCAACCTGTACTGAAATGGCTTTGGGGAAAATAGAATTTTTAAACCAGCCCCAGATGATTCAGAAGACCCCTTCGCCTTTGCATGTTTTCAACCTAAGTTATGTATAATGTGTAAGTCCATTATAACGTGTTGCTTATTACACCTATTTTGTACTTGCCTTAGATTCATGGGTGATCCAAATCTCCCTTTTCTGCAAGTACATAACTCTCACTGACATCAGTCAGGGTCACAGTCCCAAATTTAGGGAAGAACTGAACTGACTGTGGTTACAAACGCGTGTATGTGGCCACGTTGAAAGGCCTCTCTCATCAAATAGTAACCATATTTCTAAGCAGTCTGTTGACTTCAGCACTTTTTGGTATTATTGTGCTCCAATTTAGAATGCCAGCCCATCTCACTGGAGCATTTTTCCATTCTCTGTCATAAACCATAGCATATAAAATTCCCCCTTTTATCAAACCCTATGGTTAGTTTCCAGTGGCTAACCACTGCTGCCTCTAAAATGTGGTGTCTGTTTTAAATGATTGCCTCGGAAACACCATTAAAGGCTTCGAAAAGCAATATTTAATGTACAGCAATATTTTTCTTAAGAAAGGAAGGGAGTAGGAAGAGGATCAAATACTAGACAGAGCAATGGCACAGCAAAAAAACTTCCCTACCACTTTCAATCACCCAAATAGAAATGCACACACTCACAAATGTGTGAAATAGCCTCTGAAGAGCCATTCTGGGTCCCTCCGAAGAAAATATTTCCTTCTCCTTTCAAGCTAATAAAGCAATGTGAAACACTGTCAGGGCCCTAACTCATCCTGCCTCATTTTATAATTACCTCCATCTTCCACAGATCTAGAAACAACTTGGGACTCCCGACTCACCTTTGTGTCCATGGCCATGTTAAGTAGAGTACATTGTACATAGTAGGTGCCCAATAAATATACACAGAATGGATATCTAAGGGCAGTTGTCATTTCAACGTCTAGTTATTTACAGAACAGAGATTCTGGCCTGCACAGTTTCTAGTAGAAAGTTGTTACTTAACAAACATCTTCCTCCAGACAGCTCTCATTTTAATTTCATAGGATATACCTGTACTTCTTTATCCCACATCTGTTTTGTTTTAAGCAATTCGGAAGAAAGGGAGACATTTTTGCATATGTGCTTATTATACAGTATTGAGCACACTGTGAATAGTTTCAAAATATCTAATTCTATAGACTACTTGCACAGGGGAAGACAGCTTGCTGCTCTCCCAGGAGTGCTCATTCTTCCGCACACAGTGACTGCTCTTAATGACGGCCAGCTTACTGCCGAAGCATACTGTTTCTGGACACAACTCCTCACACTCAAATGCATATAGTCATGGGAGCATAGCTTATTGCTGTGAGGTTTGAGAAAATCATTTCAGAATTAGAAGGAATCTTAGAAATGAAACGTATTATTTCATGTTTAGAAATGTCACACTGGTATTCTATAACTTATTTCTTTCACTCGTGGTTTTGAAATATTGCCATGTAGATGCACATAGATTTAGCGTCTTTTCACTGCCATTTAGTGTCCCTGTATGAATATTCCACTATGTATATATTTCCCTGTGTGTGTTGTGTGTTATATGTCATCGAGTAGGCTCCGACTCCAGGTGACCCTATGAATGAGTGATATTCACAATGTCCTGTCCTCAACAGTTCTACTCAGCTCCTGCAGACTCATGCCTATGGCTTATTTTATGGAGTCAATCTAGCTCACTGGCCTTCCTCTTTTCTGGCTGCCTTCGATTTTTCCCAGCATTGTTGTCTTTCCCAAAAAAACACGACCTTTTCATGATGTGCCTGAAGTAGGGCAACTCCAGCAATGTTTGAGGCTTACTTGTTCTAGGACCCACTGTTCATCTTTCTGGCAGTGCAGGGTATCCAGAGAGCTCTCCTCCAACACCATATTTCAAAAGGATCTATTTCCTACTAGAGGCCCAGTGCACGAAATTTGTACACTGGCAGCGTCCCTAGCAGCTGCCGGCTGCTGGCCGGGTACTCCCTCCCTTCCCCTGGCCGCCTGCCACTGCCACTGCCGCGGCCACCGGCCAGAGCCTCCTTCCCTTACCCTGGCCAGCCCCGCTTTTCTGCAAGTGCATAACTCTCACTGACATCAATCAGGGTCACAGTCCCAATTGTCAGGGGACAATTTGCATACTATGCTTTTATTATATAGGATTATATAGGATAAGACTTCTTCACTGTCCAGCTGTCGCATCCATACATAGTGTAATTGGGAATACAAGGGTCTTTAATGATACATCTTTCCTTGTAATGATTTTCCTAATTCTTCTATTGCTGCCATTCTGAGTCTCAGCCTTCTCTTGATTTCTTGGCTGTAGTCTCCATTTAAATTGAAGACTGAATCACGGTAAGCAAAATCTTTAACAATTTCCCTAATGATAGTTAATTTCCTTTAAAATTGTCATTATCACAAATAATGCTGCAATGAACATCTTGTACATGTATCCTGGTGCATGTGTGCAAGTGTTTCCTGGGTAAAACACCCCAAAATTCCATTTTGCCTGATATTAACATTGTCAGGCCTGCTTTCTTTTGGTTTACTTCTCCTTGAAATATCTTTCCTATCCCTTTATTTTTATTTTTTAACTGTGCTGGTTTGTTTTGCATTGGGTGTCTTTTTAAGCAATATTTGGGTGCATCTTAAAAATATAATTATACTTTTGATAACTGAAATGAGTTTATTTACTGTAATAACAGCACTGATCTCTGCCAACTTATTTTTTATCTACCATAATTTTGTTTCTTTGCTTTTACTTTTCTGATTTGGGTTAATTTTTTTCTGAATTCTCTTTTTTTCCTCTGCTGTTTCATAAGCAATACCATCAACTTATTTATTCAATATGCCTATTTAAAGTCAAACTCTAGTAACCTTCTGAACAGTATAATGCAAAGATGCTAGAAAGTTCTAGCACCAGTCTTTTCTCTTCCCCACTCTGTACCAGCTTCCATATTATTGTTGCTAATATCCTACTATCACGTTTTTAGCCTTCATCCAACTTTGAAAAAAACACACTCAATACTGACTTTTATTTGTTCCCCAGCTTCCTTACTCAGGACTGATAGAGACATCCCACTCCTTCCTTCAGGGTTCAGTTTTGTTCTAATTACTATTGCTACATGACAAATTAAGCCAAAACTTTATATCTTCAAATAGCAACCATTTTATTATAACCTGTGGGTCAGGAATTTGAGTAACACTCCACTGGGCCATTCTTCTGAATCTTATAAATCTGCCATGGAACAGTGGTCCTCAGCTGGAGGATGGGCTTGTCTGACAGCCAGAGTGGCTGTGCAAAGCCTCTCTGACATGGAGGCTCAGAAGAGTTGACCATCTTATATGGCAGCTGGCGGCCACCAGAGCAAGTGTCCCAAAGAACCAGTTGAAAGCTGAATGGGAACCTTTCTGATCTAGCCTCAAAAGTCAATGTGGTATCACTTTCACCACATTCTATTGGTTTCAAAAGAGTTATATGGCCAGTCCAGATGCAAGGAGAGGGACTTCAACTCCATCTCTTGATGGGGGAGTAGTTAGGTCACATTGGAGAAGAGCATGTGAGATGGTAGCTGTTGTTATGGCCATTTTTGGAAAATACAATCTGTCACAATTTCCTTTTTACTTAAATATATATTTAGTAATTCTTTCAGAAGGAGTCTATAAACAGTAAACTTTTTCAACACTTGTAAGTTTGAAAATGACGTTATTACATCCTCACTATTGAATGATCACTTTTAGGCGGACAGTTATGTTTACTTAGCACTTTATATATATACTAGAGGCCCTGTGCACGAAATTTGTGCAGGGGGGGGGGTGTCCCTCAGCCCAGCCTGCACACTCTCCAATCTGGACCCCTTGAGGGATGTCTGACCCCTTGAGGAATGTCCACCGGGATCGGGCCTAAACGGGCAGTCAGACATCCCTCTCACAATCCAGGGCTGCTAGCTCCCAAACCCTCGCCTGCCTCTGCCTGATTGCCCCTAACCGCTTCTGCCTGCCAGCCTGATCACCCCCTAACCACTCCACTGCCAGCCTGATCGACACCTAACTGCTCCCCCGCCTGCCCGATTGCCCCTAACTGCCTTCCCCTACCGGCCTGGTCACCCCTAACTGCCTTCCCCTGCCAGTCTGGTTGCCCCCAACTCCTCTCCTGCAGGCCTGGTCCTCCCACCCCCAACTGCCCTCTCTTGCTGGCCTGGTCTCCCCCAACTGCCCTCCTCTGCTGACCCGGTCATCCCTAACTGCCCTCCCTGGTGGCCTGATCGCCCACAACTGCCCTCCTTTGCAGACCTGGTCACCCCCAACTGCCCTCCTCTGCCGGCCCGGTCACCCCTAACTGCCCTCCCTGCTGGCCTGATTGCCCACAACTGCCCTCCCCTGCAGGCCTGGTCCCCCCCAACTGCCCTCCCCTGCAGGCCTGGTCCCCCCCCTCAACTGCCCTCCACTGCAGGCCTGGTCCCCCTGAACTGCCCTCCCCTGTAGGCCTGGTCCCCCCCAACTGCTCTCCCCTGCAGGCCTGGGTCCCCCTAACTGCCATCCCCTGCTGGCCTGGTCCCCCCCAACTTCCTTCCCCTGCAGGGCTGAGTCCCCCCCAACTGCCCTCCTCTGCAGGCCTGGGTCACCCAGAACTGTCCTCCCCTGCAGGCCTAGTCCCCCCCAACTGCCCTCCCCTGCATGGCTGGGTCCCCCCCAACTGCCCTCCCTTGCTGGCCTGGTCTCCCCCAACTGCCCTCCTCTGTCGGCCTGGTAACAACCAACTGCCCACAACTGCCCTCCCCTGCCAGCCATCTTGTGGAGGCCATCTTGTGTCCACATGGGGGTGGCCATCTTGTGTCTTGGAGTGATGGTCAATTTGCATATTACTCTTTTATTAGATAGGATATATTTGCTATATTCTGACATCTCCTTTTGCTAATAAGAAGTTTGTTATGAATGAAAAGGATAACTCAGCAAAGAAATAGAAATTACTATTTAAAAAATGAAATTCTAGAACTGAAGAATATGGTATTTGAAATTTAAAAATTCACTGTTTATTAGCAGAATAAAGATTATAGAAGACAGAGTAAGTGAACTTGAAAATATTTATAGAGAAATTATACAATCTGAAAAACAGAGAGAAAAAATATTGAAAAGATCAAACAGAGCCCAGATACTTTGGGAACAAAATCAAAAGGTTTAACAAATATAATCAAAGTGTAAGAAGGACAGGTAAAATAGAATGCCATGTTAAAAATGTTTTAAAAAACAATGAACAATGGAAACAACCAGAGCTCAGATTGTGGTTTCCAAATACCATTTTCCAATAAAAGGAACCAGGCCTCTTTGGAGAAAGGGAGGATTCTAGGGCTGGGGCAGGTAAAATACACGATAAGCCTGGAGCATCAGATAGGCCTCCAAAGTAAGAAAGTTAAAAAAAATAAAAGAAGTTACAAAAAAAAGAGTAGGGAGGGCTCTGGCCAGTGTGGCTCAGTTGGTTGGAGCGGCATCACATACACCAAAAGGTGGCGGGTTCAATTACTGTCAGGGCACATACCCAGGAATCCCTGATCTGGGCACATATAGAAGGCAACCAAGTGATATTTCTCTCTCACATCGATGTTTCTCTGTTTCTCTCTCTCTCTCTCTCTCTCTCTCTCTCTCTCTCTCTCTCTCAACAAAGCTGGAACAATCTAAGCAAGAAAATAAATAATGAGAGTATTGAATTAGAACCCAAAGAATGAAATATCATGACTCTATTCTGATATAAACAATATAAACAAATGATTGAAAAAAAAACCAAATAAAATAAATGGGGGTGGGGATTTATTTTATTTTTCTTACAGAAGAATTCCAAATAATAGGTATAGATACTACCTTTTCCAAGAAGTAGAGCTGACTTTCCCTGCATTTAAGTATGAGCTGTACTTAGTGACTTGCTTCCAAAGAACAGAGAATGAAAAAGGAAAAATGTTACGGTTACAGCAGAGAAACCTGGCTGGTGGACACAAACTACACCACACTGTTGGGTTAATATCACCAGTGGTAAGTCATATTGATATTATTATCCCCTGATATGATTCGATGAGAAGGGCACCTTACCATGATAGTATTCTTTCCCAAATCCATAACCTCACTCTAAGCATGAAAAACATCAGACAAATCTACATTAAGGGACATTCTACAAAATATCTGACCAGTACTCTTCAAAAGTGTCAAGGCCATGAGAAGCAAGTAAAATCTGAAAAACTCTGACAGACTGGAGGAGATGCAGGAGTAAGGGGATAAAAAGTTAAGTGGTATCCTAGATTGCATTCTAAAACAGGAAAAAAAAAGTATTAATGCAAACTCTGTGGTTAATGGCAATGCACCCGGTTACTTTTATAGATTAACAAATACACCATGATATGTAAGACATTAACAATAGGGGAATGTGGGGGATGAGTTTATGGGAATTCTATCCTATATTTACAACTTTTATTGGTAAATCTAAAAGTATTCCAAAGGGGAGAAACCAAGATGGTGGCATATGTAAACACCTGCACTTGCTGCCTTGCACAACCACTTCAAAACTACAACTAAAAGACAAAACGGACATCATCCAGAACCACAGGAAGGCTGGCTGAGTGGAAATTCTACAACTAGAAGGGGAGAGAAAAGCACACTGAGACTCAGAGGAGCTGTGGAAGTAAAGTGCAGAGGTACGGAGGCACGCGCTCGGAAAGAGCTGGCAACTGAGGACGTGGTTGTCTTTTTCAAATCAGGAGGAAGATACAGCTCGGGACAACTCTAAACTCCAGTTCTGGGTGAGACTCTGGGGACCCAGACTCATACGGGGGGGTCGGGGTGGGGAGGGAAACTGGACTGTCTGGCATCGGGCTGGAACACAAGGGCGGCTTTCTCTCAGAGGTGCTTGCAGTGATTACCAAGGGACACTGAGGCCCAGGACCTCGTAGGGCAAGGCTGAAGGTCAGCCATTGCTGTTTGCTCTGCCCTGTTGATTCCCTGAGACCCCGCCCCAGCCAATTTACAACCCCACCCCAGCTGTGCGCAGAGGCTTTTGCATATGAATGGCCTGGCCATTTGCAATCTAAAATTACCTAACAAACTGCAGCTGGGTCAGAGAGCCCCAGAACTTCCAAAGAAGGCCCAAGGCTCCACAGCAGCTTGCATTGCTTCACAGCTGGGCCTCATCTGGGCACCTTCAAACCCCAAATAAAGAAAAGGAATCTGCAGATCTCTCCGTAGCTCCTGCTGGGTGGCCTCAGGCAGAGGCTAAATTTGCACCTCCTTGGAGATCCAAGAGCCAGTGTACCCAGTGGTCAGAGTGGGACCATCCAGATTACAACTCCTCAGATCCATAAGGGACACACTCAGGGGGCAGACTCAGTGAGCACCAAAGCCTCATAAGGGTGTCTTCAGCACAGAAGTTCTCCCATTGTAGACACAACTGATCCTCACAGCCATTTGGCCTAGAGGTCAATTCCTCCCAGTGATACCAACAACAATCAAGGCTTAACTACAACAAGACTGTGCACACAGCCCACAAAGGGATGCACCAAGAGTATCCACCTCAGGTAACTGGGGAGGCTGAACCACTGGGCCCTATAGGATACCTAGCACACAAAGCCACTCTATCAACACAGGGAAGCAGCCAAAATGCAGAGACAAAGAAACGGGTCACAAATGACAGAAATGGAGGAAAGCAAACTACTGGATATAGAGTTCAAAACCACGGTTATAAGGTTATTCAAGAATCTTCTAGAAACTGCCGATAAATTTAGTGAGACCCTCGAGGATATGAAAAAGGACCAACTAGAAATTAAGCATACATTGACTGAAATAAAGAATAATATACAGAGATGCAACAGCAGACTAGAGGATCGCAAGAATCAAGTCAAAGATTTGAAATATGAAGAAGCAAAAAACACCCAACCAGGAAAGAAAAACGAATCCAAAAATATGAAGATAGTGTAAAAAGCCTCTGGGACAACTTCAAGCGTACCAACATCAGAATTATGGGGGTGCCAGAAGAAGAGAGAGAGCAAGATATTGAAAACCTATTTGAAGAAATAATGATTGAAAACTTCCCTCACCTGGTGAAAGAAATAGACTTACAAGTCCAGAAAGCACACAGAACCCCAAACAAAAGGAATCCAAAGAGGACCACACCAACACACATCATAATTAAAGTGCCAAGGGCAAAAGACAAAGAGAGAATATTAAAAGCAGCAAGAGAAAAATAGTTACCTACAAGGGAGTACCCATACGACTGTCAGCTGACTTCTCAACAGAAACTATGCAGGCCAGAAGGGAGTGGCAAGAAATATTCAAAGTGATGAATAGCAAGAACCTACAACCAAGATTACTCTACCCAGCAAAGCTATCATTCAGAATTGAAGGTCAGATAAAGAGCTTCACAAATAAGAAAAAGCTAAAGAGTTCATCACCGCCAAACCAGTATTATATGAAATGCTGAAGGGTATTCTTTAAGAAGAGGAGGAAGAAGAAAAAGGTAAAGATAAAAATTAGGAACAAATACATATCTATCAACAAGTGAATCTAAAAATCAAGTGAATAAAAAATCTGATGAATAGAATAAACTGGTGAATATAATAGAATCAGGGGCATAGAAAATGAGTGGACTGACAATTCTCAGGGGGAAGGGAGTGTGGGAAGAGACTGGACAAAAATTGTACACCTATGAATGAGGACAGTAGGGGGGGCAGTAAGGACAGAGGGTGGGGTGGGATCCGGGTAGAGGGGAACTATGGGGGGAGGGGGGGGAAAGAGGAACAACTGCAATAATCTGAACAATAAAGATTTATTAAACATAAAAAAATAAAGGAATCTTGTGGATGACAAAAAAAAGAGAACATATTAGTTTAGCTCACTTTCACAATTATTATTCTAATTTGTTTAAGAAATAAAGTAACTTGATAAAAAAATAAAAGTATTCCAAAGGAACCATTTACTTTTAAAATAGTTAAAATTTTCCAGATTTTATGAGATAGAAGTATAAATATTTCAAGAATCTAAACAAGCCCAGGCAGGATAAACACAAAGGTAACCACATTTATGCACATCACAGTCAAACTTCCAAAAAACAAAAAGAAAGCAAAATCTTGAAAGTAGCCAGGACAAAATGACATTACATGCAGGGTGACAATGACATGAATGACAGTAGACTTCTTCTCAGAATAGCACTTGACTACTCATCAGAAACAATTGAGGCCCAAAACACACTGGAATGAATGAGAGGAACACATCTGCCTCAAATACATTTAGTCCTAAAATCTAATTTTATTAAAAAGTCCATGTTTTTTCTACTTAGCAAAATGGCAGCCCATTTCTGGTTAAATTATCCAAAATTCTGAGTAAGTAGAGGCTGGACACTTTCTACTTTATTAAAAATTAGCATTTCCTCTTATTTATTTGTTCATCTATTTTTTTTTTATTTCAAAACAAATATATTCTAAAAGACTAACCCTCCCTTCAAAATATCTAGCTCTTTCCTTCTTCAGTAGAAATTCTCATGAATACTGAACAAACTGACACAGCATGGAAGTAGTTTTCTCCTCAAAGGTTGGAGCAGCTATTAAGCTCTCCGGACCCTCAGAAGTTTTCTTTCAGCTCCTCATATTCATATCTCCTCAATTTGATAGAAATCGCTCACTGGTGCCCTTAAACAGTTAAGGAACATTTAAAGTTGAAGTCATTTTTAGCCCTGACAGGTTTGGCTCAGTGGATAGAGCATCGGCCTTCGGACTGAAGGGTCCCGGGTTCGATTCTGGTCAAGGGCATGTGACTCGGTTGTGGGCACATCCCCAGTAGGGGGTGTGCAGGAGGCAGCTGATCAATATTTCTCTCTCATCGGTGTTTCTGGCTCTCTATCCCTCTCCCTTCCTCTCTGTAAAAAATCAATAAAATATATATTTAAAGTTGAAGTCATTTTTAAACAAGCCAATCAAAAGTTCACCATTATCTCTCGTACAATTTTAATCTTTGAGTTTCGGATGTGCCAATATGCCTTCAGTCATTTTATTTGGTTTCTAGCATTTTAACTTCAAGCTTTTCCCCTTTGTTCATTCCTTCTTACTTTTCTTTTACTTCAAGGGAAAATACGGTGGTAAAACATTAGCTATACATTTTAACTGAACAAGTACCAGGATATTCAGATTTTAAAACCCCTCTGGAACCATAACTCTAGCAACCCGCCCCTCCCTGTCATATAAATTTATGCTACAATAGGGTCTTTCATTGCAAAATTCATACCGGTGAGGCAATGTCATTTATCACTGAGTAAATAATGCAAGATAACATAATGAAAAGGGGATTTTGCTTTATTCCCTTAACTATAAATAAAAATATGTAGCACTTTGCAAGATTATCACATGTGGTATGATATTAACTTAAATACCAATCTTTAAGCCAAACTATAAATAAGATAAACTGTGCTCTCTGGTCTCAAGTTTTAAACAGTCTCTCTCTTTTCTTTAAATTTACTGCTTTCATGAAGCATATACGAGTGATGGCATATAATTTGTGATTATGTAATGAAAGACCCAATTGTGATATGTATATTATGCCCCTCCCCACCCCCTGCCCCAATAAAAGCCCGACAACTGAGTTACTGTTGCTGTGGGGATTGTAAAAAGTGCTCGTGATGAAGATCAACACAGTGAAGCCAAGTCACAATCAGAGTCCAAGACCTTTTCCCGGATAAAGCAAGCAAACCACTGTCAGCTGTGGCTTGGTTTACACATTACACCCAGTCAGGGGTGGGAGACCGCATCCAAATGTGAATACAAAAAACAAAAATGGATTCCACTCACATCAGTATCACATAGTCAGTCATACACTGACTGAGCCTCAACACGATGGGACAGGACGGCACGCAGCACCCGACGGCCGCTGTGTTTATTCTGGCCGTCATGGCCACATCTCAGCATGCAGATGCCATTCCTCTCTGGTGCCTAATGTGTTTATGCTCACACTACCAGCAGGCATTGGGTTGCAAAGATCAGATTGGAAGTGATTTCACTGTTTTCAAAGAGAAAAGAATTTATCCCTTTGATTGCTACTTGCTTGCAAAGCAGAGCTTGCTGCAGTGTTCCAGAGTGCCACTTAAACTAAATTACAGCATTGACGGGGAGAGGATGCCTGGGAGAACTCATTACTGTTCCAGAGAAAAGACTTCACTTTTTCATTCCTTTTTTAAAAAGCCATACTTGCCCAGGGAGGCTGCCGAGCGGAGGGCCAGGAAAGGTTCTTTACCTGCTGAACTGCGACATCTGGTTCCCCCTTAGGAGATGTGTCTTAATAAACACTGATTTGTTTCCTGGTACTATCAACAGTTAAAGATTTCATAAGAGATATCTAAATTTTAAAACTAGAATGTAACCTTTCGGTGTCAAAACTGTTAAAGACATGTCAAAGGGACACAACCAAGAACTAGGCAATCATAGCATAGCCTGTTGGGGTACACCTCTCCTATCAAATTTGACTTTGTCCTCATGCCATCCCTTTATCCTTCCCTTGGCCTTTGTCTCTTGCTTAAGGCACAAGACGTTACATATAGTGACAGCTTTCCATTTCCCAGGAGCAAATAACTTGTCTGGTTTTGTGAAAAGTGCCTTTATGAAAAACTTAAAACTAGCAAAAAGCTGGGAAAACATCTATTTAAAATGATCTATTTAGAATATGTAGCTGACATTCTCCTAATCTCTTGCAATCCTTTTTAGTCTCACTATCCCTTTTTTACAAACTAGTGACCCGGTGCACGATACTCATGCACATTAAAAGGGGATTAATTAGAGGAAATAATTTAATATTGCTATTTGCCCTTTCTCTATAATAGAAGTGTCAGAGATGAAAGAAAATTAGTAAAAATGTATATGAAAACCTTCCTCCTATCAGAGTCTGGGGCTTATAACGGGACACAGAGTCAAGTCCCCGCCCACCCACATGCACCTCAAAATCGCGTGAGACCCAGACCCGGCCGCTCCCCCACCCCATTGGGCTAGATTCAGACCCGGCCAGTCCCACCCTTGTCAAGCCCCGCCGGGCAGGGGATGTAGCCTCAGGTCCCCTGGCCCGGCACCAGGATGGGGGGCATGGCCTGAGGTCTCCCAGCCCAGACCAGGGTGGGGGGTGTGCCCTGAGGTCCCCCATCAAGCCCCGCCAGGTGGGGGACTAGGCCTGAGATCCCCTGTCAAGCCCCACTGGGTGGGGAGCATGGCCTGAGGTCCCCTGTCAAGCCCCTCCAGGCAGGGGGGCGCAGCCTCAGGTCCTCTGGCCATGTGCTGGGGTGGGGGTGCGGCCTGAAGTCCCCCTGCCTGGTGCTGGGGCGGGGGAGGGGAGCAGCCTGAGGTCCCCTAGCCCAGCACCAGGACGGGAAGCGCACCTTGAGGTCCCCTGTCAAGCCCTGCTGGGTGGGGGACACGGCCTGAGGTCCCCTGTCAAGCCCCACAGGGGCAGGGGAGGGCGTAGCCTCAGGTCCCTGCTGATTGCTCGTTAAGGCTCCTTATGGGAACTTGGCCTCAGCTGTAGGTGCAGTCATCTTTGTGATGGAGTGATGGTCAATTAGCATATTCCCTCTTTATTAGGCAGGATGAGAAAATGATGCTCAGAGAGGCTAAGTGCCCAAGTTTACTAAGTTTGAATTCAAGCAGCTAGACTCCAGAGTGCTCCTAACCTCTAAGTCCATGGCCTCTTCGCATGCAATCCTACAGAGTAACCACAACATGCCACCTGTATCAATGGCATTTGGGAAATCAAACAGAGGCCCCACAGACAACAGCAAAGGTGAGGAGAAACCTAAGGGCTGGGTTCGAGACTGTGAAGGAAGAATAATTAGGTCAGAGAAGAGAGGAGTGGGCACAAACAACAGACACTGCATCTCTGCCCAGCTCTTTTCCAATTCTATTACTTAAAAGATGAGACAGAGCTGAATGAAAATGAGAAATGAGGAACAGATTACTTTGACAGGTAGGAATTTAGAGGCACATTTTATTTTTATTTTTTCTTTTAAATCTTTATTGTTGACGGTATTACAGATATCCCTCTTTCCACCCCCTCTCCACCTAGTTCCCACCCTGCTCCAGGCCTTCACTACCTAATTGTCTGTGTCCATAGGTAATGCATATACTGTATGCATATAAATTCTTTGGTTAATCTCTTCCTGCCCCCCTCTACCCCCCTTTCCCTCTGAGATTAGTCAGTCTGTTCCATGTTTCCATACCTCTGGTTCTATTTTATTCATCAGTTTATTTTGTTCATTAGATTTCTTATTCATTTATTTTGATTTTTAGATTCTATTATTAATAGATAAGTATTTATTGCTATTTTGTTGTTGTTGTTGTTCTTCTTCTTCTCTGCTTTTCTCTTGTTGCTTTTAAGATTCTCTCTTTGTCTTTAACTTTTGGCATTTTAATTGTGATATGTCTTAATGTGGGTCTCTTTGGGTTCCTCTTGTTTGGGACTCTCTGTGCTTCCTGGACTTGTATGTCTATTTCTTTCACCAGGTAGGGAAGTTTTATTATTTATTCAAATAGGTTTTCAATATCTTGCTCTCTCTCTTCTCCTTCTGGCACCCCCATAATGCGAATATTGATATGCTTGAAGTTGTCCCAGAGGCTCCTTACACTATCTTCATATTTTTTTATTCTTTTTGCTCTTATGATTAGGTGTTTTTTGCTTCCTCATATTCCAAATAATTGATTTGATTCTCAGAATCCTCTACTGTTGAATCCCTGTAAATTGTTCTTTTAGTTAGTGTGTGCTTAATTTCTGACTGGTCCTTTTTCATGTCTTTGATGTTCTAAGATCCCTGAAATTCTAACTCCCTTGAAACTCTCATTAAGATTCTTGAGCAACCTTATAACCTTGTTTTGAATCTTGTATCTAGTAGTTTGCCTGCTTCCATTTCATTTAGGTCTTTTTCTGGAGATTTCTTCTGTCCTTTCATTGTGACATGTTTCTTTGTCTCCACATTTTGGCTGCTTCCTTGTGTTTGTTTCCATGTATTAGGTAGAGCTGCTATGTCTCCTGGAATTGGTAGAGTGGCCTTGGGTAGTAGGTATCCTGTAGGGCCCAGTGGCTCAGCCTCCCCAGTCACCTGAGCTGGGCACTCTAGGTGCACCACTGTGTGGCCTGGGTGCACAGCCTTGTTGTAGTTGAGCCTTGATTGCTATTTGCATCATTGGGAGGAATGGACCTCCAGGCCAAATGGCTGTGAGGACCAGCTGGGACTACAGTGGAAGAGTTGCTGTGCAGGAGACACCCCTATAGAGCAGGACTTGCTTCAGTGTCTTTGGTGCTCACTGAGTCTGCCCCCCAAGTGCATCTTGCTCATGGATGTGTAAAATTAAAATCTGATGTGGTCTGAAGCTGTCTACTGAGTCCACTGGCTCTGGGGCCTCCCAGGAGGTGCAAAGTCAGCCACTGCCTGGGGTCACCTGGCAAGAGCTGCAGAGCGATCTACAGATGGCTCCTGCTTGTGTTGGGCTTGGAAATGCCAGATGAGTTCAAGCTGTCTTGGGCCTCTTATTGATAGGTATGGGGCATGCTGACACCAGCTGCTGCTTGTTTGAGAGATTTTAGGAGAGTCTGAAGCCTGATCCAGAACAGGCCATTCATATGGAAAAGCCTCTGCAAACAGCCTAGGTGGGGCTGCAAATTGGATGGGGCAGGATCTCAGGGAATTACCAGGGTGGAGGGAACACTGTGAGTCAGGCTGATGAAAACTCAGATATGGCTGCAAGTCAGCTCTGAGATGGGGGAGGTTTCAGTATAGGAACAAATACCCCTGCGAGCACCCCTGTCAGGGAGGAAGCTGTCCGCAAGTTCTTGCTCCAATGCCAGACAACCTGGTTCCTCCTGTATGTCCCTGGATCCCCCATACCGTTTCCCCAGTGCTGGAGTTCAGAGGGAGTGATTCAGAGTAAGTTCATGTGCCAGCCCTTTAAGAGAGATTGCTTGGGACTCTAGCACCCTCTGTGTCACTCAGCCACAATCCCCACTGGTTTTTACAGCCTGAAGTTATGGGGTCTTCTATTCCCAGCTCTGAAACCCTGGCTGGACCTCTGGTGTGGGGCTGGGACCCCTTGCTCCTCACATGAGGCCTCTGCAGCTGAGATATCCCTCCCATTTAAAAACATGCCACACGTGGACCAACCCGTTCCATACCTCCATACCTCCTACCAGTCTCAGTGTGCTTTCTTCTTTACTTCTCTAGTTGGACTTCCATTCAGCCAGCTTTCAGGTGGTTCTGAATGATGGTTGTTCTGTACTTTAGTTGTAATTTTGATGTAGTTGTGGGAGGGGGCAAGTACCAGCGTTTACCTACGCTGCCATCTTCTGGGTTAGTCTCTTGAGACACATTTTAAATTTTACATGTATAGGGCACTTATGACTGGAGCTTGCAGGAGTGAAAGTTGCTCTGGGTGAGTCAGTGAGTGAGTGCTGAGTGAATGTGAAGGCCTAGGACATAACTGTACACTATTACAGACTTTATAAATACTGTATATGTAGGCTAGATTTAATTTATAAGCAACACAAGATTAAATCAAGCATAAGAGAAAATGATGCAATCAAGAGACAGGTACCTCTGTAAAAAAATTTAAAAAAAACACAAGGTGTATGAGGCTGCTGCCTGCAAAACATGGCATACTGTTTTATAGCAAACTTTTTTTAATAAATAGAAAGAGCACCCTCTAAAATAATAAAAAGTATAGTAAATACATCAACCAGAAACATAGCTGTTTATTAGCATTATCAAGTATTATGTACTATACATAATTGTATGTGCTGTACTTTTATACAACCAGAAGTGCAGTAGGTCTGTTTACAGCAACATCACCACAAATATGTAATATGCTGTGCTACACATTAAGATGGCTACAATAACAGGATTACTACATGTCATTAGGTGATAGGAATTTTCAGCTCCATTATATTACTAGGGGCCCAGTGCAAGAATTCGTGCACCTTGAAAGGAACTGTGGGCCACAAGGCTGCAGTGGGCACAGGGGCGGGTCTCGACCCATCCTCTGTGCCTCTGCCGGGCCCCTCCCACCGTGGCCCCTGGCCCCATCTGCCTGCAGCCACACTTTTACCGCTGCCGCTCGCACCCGCTGACAGTGCAGAGCAATTGGGGCTGGTGCTAGGACTGGTGCGAGTGGCAGCTGCTGCCCTGATCACCCCTCAGGAGCAGGGGGAGGTGGAGAAGCCCTCAGGAGCAATCAGGGCCAGCAACCGCTGCTTGCACCCACCAACAGCACTGAGCAATCAGGACTGGTGCCGGGTGCCGGCAGCGGGTGCGAGTGGCGGCTCCAGTGCTGACAATGGGTGTGAGTGGGGCCAGCACCAGCAGCAGGTGTGACCTCCTGGCAGGACCACGGCGTGCGGGAGCAAAGAATTTTCAGTAACCACTATAGGCTCGCCCTGATGACAGCGATCGGCGCCCTGCCTTGGTCTGGCGCCCCTGCTCACCTGCTCTACCATCCCACCACAGCCGATGCCTGCCATGTTCTGCACTCTGCCACCTGCTGCCGATGCCTACCATGTTCCGAACACACCCCCTGGTGGTCAGCGCATGTTATAGCAACCGGTTGTTGGGTTGTTCTGCCGTTTGGACTATTGGCTTATTAGGCTGTTATATATATACTAGAGGCCCAGTGCATGAAATTCGTGCACTCAGAGGAGAGGGGTCCCCAGCCTGGCCTATGCCCTGTCACAGTGTGGGAGACCCGTGATCAATCGCCCCAAAGAGGTAGGCTCCGCCCACCCATCCAGGGCTCCTCGATGGATTGCCCCAAAGAGGTAGGCCAGAGCCAGGGGTCACGCCTCCACACCGCATGGAGCTGGGAGGTGGGACCCGCAGGACCCCCAGGCAGGCCTTGCAGCACAGAGCCGGGACGCGGGAACCCTAGGACCCCCAGGCAGGCCTCGCTGTGCGGAACCGGGAGGAGGTGGGACCCCCCAGGCAGGCTCTGTGCCATGCACGCAGTGTCAAGCCCAGCCCCACCCACATGCACGCGCCCGCTGTACGTGCAGCCATCTTGTGACAGCGTGAGGGCATCAGGGCGTGATGACCACCTAGGCTTTTATTAGTAAGGACTAGAGGCCCATCACATGAAATTGCGCACGACCCAGACCCACCACGCTGGCGGGACCCCAGACCGGCCACACCAGCAGGACCCCAGACCCGCCATGCATGAGCAGCTAGCCACCGCGAGCAACCACGCTGCGCAAGCCGTGAGCCCCTCCGCGCCCCGCGGACAGCTCATGGGATGGGGGGAGGGAGCAAAAGGTGCTCAATGCACCTCCTGGTGACTGGTCGTTTGGTCATTCCGGCGTTACGGCCACTGGCCTTTTATAATATAGATAGGTGAAACTACAGTAGTATATGCAGTTGCCATTGACAGAAATGATGTTATGCAGCATAAGGATTAATATGAGGCATAACAATCAAAGATGGACAGCATATAGGACGAAGTGGTACCATAACATAATGCAATTCCAGTTCTTCCTTTCCAGCTCCTTCCCTTAAACACAGGACTGCAATTTCTGGAACCCTTGTAATTGGTGACTGCTCTACAACTAGTCTAGCCAATGAGCTGTAAACGGAATGTCTGAGTATCACTTCCAGGCCTAGTATTTAATGGCTGGTGCATGACCCTCCAGAGTGCTCTTTTCCCTCCTTTCAGGCAAACAAAATATGACATGGCTATTCTATCAGCCTGGGTCTCTGAATGATGGCGATAAGCAGAGCCCCCACTTGAGTTGTGATGAACACACAGCATGAGCAAGAAACATACCTTTATTTTTTTTAAACCACGAAGATTTTAAAATTATTACTACTGCTAACTTAATCTACCTTGACTTATGCACTCTGTATGTACCAAGCATCTCCTCCCTCCAAAAACATTCTGCCAAGACTGTTCCTGAGGCACTAATTTAATGCTACGGCCCTACTTAAAAAAAAAAAAAAAAAAAGCCTCAAATAAATTTCTATGATTTAAAGGAAAAAATGTAAACTCCTTAGCTCTTACCAACTTATATTTTCAACCTTATCCTACCAGAGCAACATCCTATTACCTGACTTAGAGGCTTATATCCAGTCTCCATTCCTTGCCTCCCCTGCCCCAACAAAGGAGCACTTCCTCTCTCTCTTCTCTTTAAAGTTCAATTCTTTGCACTTCACTGAACTTTCTTCCACAGCCCTAATAACAGCTAACACAGAATACTTACTAGGTGCTAGGTTTTGTTCTAAGTACTTTTGATGTATTAACTCATTTAGTCCTCGCAATTACTCTATGAAGTGGGTACTATTATTATTAAACTCATTCACAGATGAGGAAATGAAAATATGGGGATTAAATAACATTCTCAAGGTTCCACAGCTAATAAATGAAGCCAGAAAAACCCAGCAGTCTGATTCCAAAACTGTCCCCTTCACCACTGCCCTCTGTTGTTTCTAGGAGGCTCCGATCTCCCTTCTCTGAACTTGCACTATCCTGTGTGGATCTCTCTGGCACACGATAATCTTGTGCCCTGCATGACTAGTCACTATTTCATGTGTGCAGCCCTTATCTACTAAGATAAACTGTAACTTCCTGGAGTGTAGGAAGCCACTTTACCATTCTCTGTATCATTCAATTTAAAAATGCCAATAGCCGTGGCTGGTTTAGCTCAGTGGTTAGAGCATCGGCCCTCGGACCTAAGGGTCCAGGTTCCATTCTGGGTCAAGGTCATGTACCTGGGTTGCAGGCCCAATCCCAGCCCAGGCTGGGATGTGTGCAGGAGGCAACCAATCAATGTGTCTCTCACATTTATGTCTCTCTATCTCTCTCTGCCTCCCCTCCCTTCCACTCTCTCTAAAAAAATAAAAATAAAAATAAAAAAATGCCAATTAAATAAATCACTTCTGTGATAAGCACAGGTCCACTGGAAAGGGTATCCTATCTAATAATAGACAAATATGCAAATTGACCACACCTTCGCTATGCCCAAGCCACGCCCACCAGCCAAGCCACGCCCACCAACCAATCAGGACGGATATGCAAATTACCCCAGCAAAGATGGCGGCTAATTTGCGTATCAAGACAGAGTAGAAAGAAGCCAAGAGCTGTAGAAGGGAGCAAAGCTGTAGAGAAGCAAGCAAGCTGGGGGGAGGAGAAGGGAGGAGCGGAGGCGGGGCCGGGGGAGAAGGAAGTTGAGCAGGTGGGGCCGGGGGAGAAGGGGCGGGGCCGGGGGAGAAGGGAGGAGCAGAGGCGGGGCTGGGGGAGAAGGGAAAAGCAGGCGGGCTGGCGGAGGTGAGCCGGGGGAGTAGGGAGGAGCGGAGGCAGGGCTGGGGGAGAAGGGAAAAGCAGGCGGGCTGGCGGAGAAGGCGGGCCGGGGGAGAAGGGAGGAGCAGAGGCGGGGACAGGGGAGAAGGAAGGAGAGCGGGCTGGCAGAGAAATTAGAAAAGCAGGGGGGCTGGCGGAGAATGCAGGGCGGGGAACAAGGGAGGAGAGCAGGCAGGGCGGGGTAGAGTGCAGCAGGAAACCCTATTGCAGGATTTTTCCTGCAACGGGAACGCTAGTGTATTAATAAATATTTTTTTATTTTCTGTGTTTTATGACACTTTGACATCATGGAGCCTTGCTAATCTTGGAGGCACAATTCCTTCCAGGCCTAATATGCAAACCAACCAATCAGGGTTCATAGCCCCAGCCACCTCCTGTATCTAACTCTTACAGACCAAGCTAATAGTCCCCTACACTAACACTCCAGGGCAAGATACCAGACAAGTACAGACTACCCTATAGCCCAGAGCCCTCCAAAATTATTCCAACTCGCCAATCCTCAATCTGCCTGCCATGCCCTGCCCTGCCCCGATTTGCCTCTGTCCCAAATCCAGCACTCCTTCTGCCTCCCGCCTGAGGCTGGTGCTTCCAAGTGTGGCCCTGAGTGGATGCCCCTCCTCCCAAAGGGCAACAGGGGAAGGTGAAAGTTAAGGAAAGTGAATCTGAGGGAAAACAAAATGCCAGGAGAAGCAGTTCTGAGAGGAGAGAAAACCAGGACCAGCCCCGCACGGCCGCCAGGAAGAGCATGGCGACCCCGCCTGGCTCTGCGAAGCAGGCTGTGATGAAGCCCAGGGGTTTCTCACTCTCTCTCCTGGACAAAGCTGACCAGTGTGAACAAATGCTTAACAGACACCTGTTGAATGGACACCTTAATCATATGAAATTGGATAGTTTTATGATACTCATGGGGATTTTAGAGTCCACTGTCATCCATTAATTTAAAATATTTTTTCTTATCCTTTTCTATATCTCCCTTGAGACAAATATACTGCTTTTCTTGTACAGCATAAGGTGGTGCAATTTTGCAAAGTGTTCTGATGTTTTAGTGTTCCTGTGAAGTAAGTGTACATTCCACTGAAAAATGCTACAGAACGCCCATCCCACAAACACCCCTCGTTTCAGAGGTTCAGGGGATGAGGTGTGGCACAGATCTAGACCACAGCAGGCCAGGAGAATACCATTCACCCAAAACTTGCCTACAATGTGTTGATCCCAAGCAAGCAACATGAATCTGGGATGCTTAGAGAGACCATGTAGACTGCAGTCTTTCCCCTTTGGGGATCCAGTCAGTTCAGAACTCCTCTAGACTGTTCAGAAATCTTTGAGAAGGCACTTGTCCTTTACACACTAGTATTAACAAAGAGCAACTGTATCTAACATCTGTTGGGTGCCTGCTGTGAGACAAGTTAGACATTCTAAGTACATTATTATATTTACTACTACTAACCAATGAGGTACATCTATTATCTCCATTTTACAGATGAGTAAATTGAGGCCCAGGAAGTTTAATATATTTCCCTAAGTTTACAGTTATTTGATGGAAGAGTTGAAATATAGATTCATATGGTATGGCTCCAGATTCCAGACTCTTAGCACTATATTGCCTAGATCAAAAATGCCTGTTTGAATCACAGAGAAGTGCATTAGATCCAAAATCACTAAGTTGAATGAGACAGGCAACACTGAAACAGGTCAAGAGATATCCCCATATCACCATACAAACAAGAGTACCTACCATCCCCAGGGTCTTCCCCCCCACCCCCAACACACACACTTTTAAATACGACCATAAACTGTTGCTTGTTGCCAAAGTGATTTATACTATGTCACAGCTCATGATTTTAAGGAGTGACAAAATATTACACATATACCAAATGGAAGGTATATTTTAATTCTGACCTAATAAAATTTACATATATAATTGTATAACACTAGACATTTTACATGTTTATATTCTACTAGAGGCCCGGTGCACGAAATTCAAGCACGGAGGGGGGTTGTCCCTCAGCCCAGCCTGTACCCTCTCCAATATGGGACTCCTGGAGGGATGTCTGACTGCCCTCTCACAATCCAGGACTGCTGGCTCCCAACTGCTTGCCTGCCTGCCTTCCTGATTGCCCCGAATCGCTTCTGCCTGCCAGCCTGATCACCCCCTAATCACTCCGCTGCCAGCCTGTTTGCCCCCAATTTCCCTCCTCTGCCGGCCTGGTCACCCTTAACTGCCCTCTCCTGCAGGGTTGATCACCTCCAACTGCCCTCCCTTGTAGGCCTGGTCCTTCTCAACTGCCCTCCCTTGCAGGCCAGGTGCCTCCCAACTGCCCTCTCCTGCTGGCCATCTTGTGGTGGCCATCTTGTGTCCACATGGGGGCAGGATCTTTGACCACATGGGGGCAGCTATATTGTGTGTTGCAGTGATGATCAATCTACATATTACTCTTTTATTAGATAGGATAGAGGCCTGGTACAGGGTTGGGGGCCAGCTGGTTTGCCCTGAAGGGTGTCCCTGATCAGGGTGGGGTTCCCTTGGGGCATGGGGCGGCCTGAGTGAGGGGCTTGTGGTGGTTTGCAGGCTGGCCATGCCCCCTGGCAATCCAAGTGGAGGCCCTGGTATCTGGAATTTATTTTCCTTCTACAATTGAAACTTTGTAGCCTGGAGCGGAGCCAAGCCTGGGGCACCCTCCGCAGCCGGCAGCCATTTCTGTTGGGGTTATAATTGAAACTTTGTTGCCTTAAGCGGGTGGGCCTGGCCAGGGTGTGCAGAAAGCTTTGCTTCCCCTGTTGCCGAGGGCAACCCTGGCCTGCTCTCTCAAGCTCCATTCTGCCGCCATTTCTGTTTGAATTTGTTTACCTTCTATAATTGAAACTTTGTAGCTTGAGTGGAGGCTTAGGCCTGGCAAGGGCAGGCGGAAACCTTGCTCTCTGTGGTTGTAGCCATCTTGGTTGGGTTAATTTGCATACTTGCTCTGATTGGATAGTGGGTGTGGCTTGTGGGCGTGGCTTGTGGGTGTGTCGGAGGTATGGTCAATTTGCATATTTGTCTATTATTAGGTAAGACTACAGGCCCAGTGCATTAAATTCGTGCACGGGGAAGGGGGTGTGTCCCTCAGCCCAGTCTGCACTCTCTCCAATCTGGGATCCCTCTCATAATCCAGGACTGCTGGCTCCCAACTGCTCGCCTGCCTGCCTTCCTGATTGCCCCTAACTGCTTCTGCCTGCCAGCCTGATCACCCCCTAACCACTCCCTTGCCAGCCTGATTGATGCCTAACTGCTCCTTGGCCAGCCTGATTGCCCCTAACTGCCCTCCCCTGCAGGCCTGATCACCCCTAACTGCCCTCCGCTGCAGGCCTGGTCACCCCTAACTGCCCTCCCCTGCAGGCCTGGTCCCCCCCCAAACTGCTCTCCCCTGCAAGCCTGGGTCCCCCCCAACTGCCCTTCCCTGCAGGCCTGGTCTCCCCCAACTTCCCTCCTCTGCCAGCCTGGTCACCCCTAACTGCCCTCCTCTGCAGCCTTGATTGCCCCTAACTGCCCTCCCTTGCAGGCCTGGTCCCTCCCTCACCTGCTGGCCTGATCGCCCGCAACTGCCCTCCCTTGCAGATCTGGTCTCTCCCAACTACCCTCCCCTGCTGGCCATCTTGTGGCGGCCATCTTGTATCCACATGGGGGCAGCCATCTTTGACCACATGGGGACAGCCATCTTGTGTTGGAGTGATGGTCAATCTGCATATTACTCTTTTATTAGATAGCATAGAGGCCTGGTGCACCGGTAGGGGCCAGCTGGTTTGCCCTGAAGGGTGTCCCGGATCAGGGTGGGGGTTCCTTTGGGGCGTGGGGCGGCCTCGGCAAGGGTCCTGTGGTGGTTTGCAGGCCAGCCACGCCCCCCGGCGACCCAAGTGGAGGCCCTGGTATCTGGGATTTATTTATCTTCTATAATTGAAACTTTGTAGCCTTGAGCAGAGCCAAGCCTCCTGCTTGCTCCGTGGCTGCAGCATTTTTGTTGGGATTTATTTATCTTCTATAATTGAAACTTTGTAGCCTTAAGTGGAAGCCTGGGCCGACCAGAGTGTGCAGAAAGCTTTGCTTCCTCCATTTTCGGGGAAACCCAAGCCTCCTGCTCACTCCGTGGCCGCAGCCATCTTCGTTAATTTGCATACTCGCTCCTGACTGGCTGGTGGGCATGGCTTGTGGGTGTAGCGGAGTGATGGTTAATTCGCATATTACTCTTTTATTAGATTGACTAGAAGCCCGGTGCACGAAATTTGTGCACGGCGGAGGGTTGTCCCTCAGCCCAGCCTTTACCCTCTCCAATCTGGGACTTCTGGAGGGATGTCCGACTGCCCGTTTAGGTCCGATCCTAGTGGGATCGGGCCTAAACGGGCAGTCGGACATCCCTCTCACAATCCAGGACTGCTGGCTCCCAACTGCTTGCCTACCTGCCTTCCTGATTGCCCCTAACCGCTTCTGCCTGCCAGCCTGATCACCACCTAACCACTCCGCTGCCAGCCTCGTTGATGCTTAACTGCTCCCCTGCCAGCCTGTTTGCCCCCAACTTCCCTCCTCTGCCAGCCTGGTCACCCCTAATTGCCCTCTCCTGCAGGGTTGATCACCTCCAACTGCCCTCCCTTGCAGGCCTGGTACCTCTCAACTGCCCTCCCTTGCAGGCCAGGTGCCTCCCAACTGCCCTCTCCTGCTGGCCATCTTGTGGTGGCCATCTTGTGTCCACATGGGGACAGGATCTTTGACCACATGGGGGGCAGCTATATTGTGTGTTGCAGTGATGATCAATCTGCATATTACTCTTTTATTAGATAGGATAGAGGCCTGGTGCACGGGTGGGGGCCAGCTGGTTTGCCCTGAAGGGTGTCCTGGATCAGGGTGGGGTTCCCTTAGGGCGTGGGGCGGCCTGAGTGAGGTGCCTGTGGTGGTTTGCAGGCCGGCCACGCCCCCTGGCAACCCAAGCGGAGGCCCTGGTATCTGGAATTTATTTTCCTTCTACAATTAAAACTTTGTAGCCTGGAGGGGAGCCAAGCCTGCTGCTCCCTCCGGGGCGGCAGCTATTTCTGTGGCAGTTAATTCACCTTCTACAATTGAAACTTTGTAGCCTTAAGCGGGTGATCCCGGCAAGGGTGTGCGGAAAGCTTTGCTTCCCCTGTTGCCGCCGGAAACCCTGGCCTGCTCTCTCAAGCTCCATTCTGCTGCCATTTGTTTGAATTTGTTTACCTTCTATAATTGAAACTTTGTAGCTTGAGTGGAGGCTTAGGCCTGCAACGGCTATGGAAAGCTTGGCTTGCTCTGTTACCTGGGAAACCTTGCTCTCTGTGGCTGTAGCCATCTTGGATGGGGTTAATTTGCATACTCGCCCTGATTGGCTGGCAGGCATGGCTTGGCTGGTGGGCGTGGTTTATGTAGCAGAGTGATGGTTAATTTGCATATTACCATTTTATTAGACAGGATTTGTTAAAGATAAAATCAAGTGTTAATGATGATGTGATAATGTAATAATATAACATTCCATATATCCCTAAATAGGCAAAATACTATTCAGAAATCATACTTACCATCAGACACTGGACTAGATATTCTAGGAATTGGAAGATGATGGAAAAGTATGTAAGAATAAATAATTAGAAAACAAATTCATGTTTTAGGCCTACTTCTAAACCATCAGGAGTACCAGCCTTGTTTATATATGCTTCTTTCACTCCAATTCCTCCCCATCACTCTCCAGAAGAACATGACTTCCACAGACAAGCTCTGCATGGCTGGGAGTGCTGTTATGACACTGCCCAAGTCTTCTCTCACCTGATTCTCACATGACACAATCTATAAAACCTTCATAATCCAGGTCACACTCAAGTTCATGCACTGCCCTCCTTGTAGAATCTGACCACAATAGTTGAAATAAGGTGTGACCACAGCAGATGAAAAAGGAAGGGCTATTATTCCAGGAAGTGCTTTGCACACCACTGGCCCAAGAAAAATAAATATTTATGAATATAATTCAATTAACATGGCCTTTTAAAATACAAATAACTGGCTTAATATTTAAATATGAGGTCTTTATCAGACCACCCAGCTATTTTTGTTATGCTAAGATAAAAATTAACAAAATCTTTAAAACTCCACTAGGAGAATCAATATAATTTATTATTGTCTATAAATATTCACATACTGGAAACAGGATCAGGATTAATAGAGTTGAGTTGCAGGGTTCAACAGGGTAAAAATAAAGAAACTGGAAAAAATACAGACAGAAATATCAACTTTTTCAGTAAGATTTTCTCAAAATGTTAAAGAAACACTATTTTTCATAGAAGCTATTTTTGAAATTCAGTCCTTAAAGAAGTAATGTGAAAATAGTTAGTTAATAATGAACGTTCGGCTATGGAGAAAAAGTTGCTGCTCCAGCTCTTAGTAGAACACATTTTAAAGCACAAAGGGATGGCAGGTACAGACTCCTCAAATCCATGATGACAAGAGACTCAAAATCCATCTCCCACTCTGCATGAATCCCCTCTACCCTCATCCAGTGACTATTTCAAAAGCCCAGGTATCTTTGTATACTGCTTAAAAAAACACACCACATCAATACAACCCAAATGTCTCTCAAGTGATGAATGGATAAACAAAATGTGGTATATCCATGCAATGGGATATTGGGCATAAAAGGGAATGAAGTACTGATACAAACTACAACATGGGTTAGAGAGAAAGAGAAGAGGGGAGGGAGGGAGGGAAAGAAACATCAATTTGTTGTCCTACTTATCTATGCATTCATTAGTTGATTATTTAAGACATTATGCAAAGTGAAAAGAAGACACAAAAGGCTACGTATTATACGATTCCATTTACACCGAATGTCCAGAATAGGCAAATCCACAGGGACAGAAAGTAAATTAGTGGTTCCTCTAGGCTGGGGGTGGGGAGAATGGGACTTACTACTAATGGATAATGAGATTCCTTTTGGAGTGATGACAATATCCTAAAATTAGACAGTGGTGATGGCTGCACAACTCTGAGCATACTAATACTGAATTATACACTCTTGAAGGGTGAATTTTATGGTATGCAAATTATATCTCAACTAGAGGCTCAGTGCACAAAATTCACGCATGGGGGTGGGGGGCGGTGTCCCTCAGCCCAGCCTGCACCCTCTCCAATCTGGGACCCCTCGAGGGCTGTCGGACATCCCTCTCACAATCCAGGACTGCTGGCTCCCAACTGCTCCCCTGCCTGCCTGCCTGATTGCCCCAACCACTTCTGTCTGCCAGCCTGATCACCCCCTAACCACTCCCATGCCAGCCTATCCACGCTTAACTGCTCCCCTGCCGGCCCGATTGCCCCTAACTGCCCTCCCCTGTTGGCCTGGTCACCCTTAACTGTCCTCCCCTGCAGGCCTGGTTGCCCCCAACTGCCCTCCCCTGCTGGCCCAGTCACTTCTAATTGCCGTCCCTTGCCAACCTGGTCACCCCTAACTGCCCTCCCATGCTGGCCTGGTCGCCCCCCAACTGCCCTCCCCTGCAGTCCTGGTCACCCCTAACTTCCCTCCCTTGCCAGCCTGGTTGCCCCTAACTGCCCTCCCTTGCTGGCCTGGTAATCCCCAACTGCCCTCCCCTGCCGGCCTGGTCACCCCTAACTGCCCTACCCTGCCGGCCTGGTTGCCCCTAACTGCTCTGCCCTGCTGGCCTGGTCACCCCCAACTGCCCTCCCCTACAGGCCTGATCGCCCCCAACTGCCCTCTCTTGCAGGCCTGGTCCCCCTGAACTGCTCTCCCCTGCAGGCCTGATTGCCCCCAACTGCCCTCTCTTGCAGGCCTGGTCCCTCCCAACTGCCCTCCCCTACAGGCCTGGTCCCCCCCAACTGCCCTCCCCTGCAGGCCTGATCGCCCCTAACTGCCCTCTCTTGCAGGCCTGGTCCCTCCCAACTGCCCTCCCCTGCTGGCCTGATCGCCCACAACTGCCCTCCCTTGCTTGCCTAATCGCCCACAACTTCCATCCCCTGCTGGCCATCTTGTGGCAGCCATCTTGTGTCCACATGGGGGCGGCCATCTTTGACCACATGGGTCAAAGGGGAGGGCAGTTGGGGGGTGACCAGGCCAGCATGGGAGGGCAGTTAGGGGTGACCAGGTTGACAAGGGACGGCAGTTAGATGGTCAATTTGCATATTACCTGTTTATTATATAGGATAAAGCTATTATGTTTTTTAAAGGGGGAAAAAGAACAAACCATTTAAACAAAGTGTTATAGTAATTTTCTCACCTGTGTCCTACAGAAGACAGAAAATCTTACATAATTTTGAACAAAAGACTCAGTAAAGGCATGGATTATTATAAGGTTGGTGTTTTTAAAAGGACTATTTAAAAGACATGCATATTAATTTGAATAGGAACTTGAAGTTAAAGATCTATGCTACACCAAGTACACATCTCCTTCCAACATGGCATAGCATTTTAATCTTAGCATTTTTAAATTATGTTAAAGACTATTTCCAGAAGTATAAACTTTGAGTATTTGTTTAAAACAATATTTCCCAAACTTCAGTCATGTACCACCTCAGTATCTTTGCTATTCTCATACCATCTGTGTTATTATTTATTAGACTTTTCTTCAGCTCACTTTACCATTGATTCACCTTTAATAATATCATGAAATCATGGGTTTGATTTGCTAATTTACATTTCTCTACCACATATTAAAATAGGTACATAACTATTAAGATTCAAAAGTTGCTTATCTACATACCACTTTAAATCATCTTGCACACAATTGGAGAAAACAGTGGTTAGAAAATCAGCTTAGCCTGGTAACATATCTATATCTACGCTTTAAAAAATGACAAGAAAATTAGAATGTTCAGAAAACAACATATTTTTATTCTATAAAGTTCTGGGTTTTTTAAAATTGATTTGAGAGAGAGAGAGGAAGGGAGAGCTAGAGAGAGAAACATCAATTTGTTGTCCCACTTATCTATGCATTCATTAGTGCAGTGGTCGGCAAACTCATTAGTCAACAGAGCCAAATATCAACAGTACAACGATTGAAATTTCTTTTGAGAGCCAAATTTTTTAAACTTAAACTACTTCTAACGCCACTTCTTCAAAATAGACTCGCCCAGGCCGTGGTATTTTGTAGATCTTCCAGAGCTCCATATATTTTAAATTTGAACATATAGTCCTGGCCAGTGTGGCTCAGTTGGTTGCAGGTTTGACTCCTTGTCAGAGCACATGCCCAGATTTCGGGTTTGATCCCAGATTGGGGTGTGTGCAGAAAGTAACCGATCGATGTTTCACTCGTGCATTAATGATCAATGTTTCTCTCTCCCCGCCCCCCTTTCTATCTCTCTCCCCTCCCCCCTTTCTCTCTCTCTCAAATCAAAGAAAGTATGTCCTCAGGTGAGGATTATAAATAACTTCGAATATATAACTGACAATTTGGGGTCCATATTAATTAGAAAGCTTTAAAGGTAAGGTTAAACAATTTATTTTTCTTTGAGACTTTGCTATATGCTTAAGAAAAAAGTGTAAACCCGAAAAATGAATACAGAACTACACCAATAGGGAAGGTTTTTTTATTTTTTATTATTTTTATTTTTTTTAGTATAGAAGGCATACTTTATTTTTTAAATATATTTTTAATTAACGTATTATGTGTGTACATATCTTACCATTGCCCCACCCCCACCCCACTCCCATATATGCCCTCACCCCCCAGAGTTTTGCGTCCATTGGTTATGCTTATATGCATGCATACAAGTCCTTCCGTTGATCTTATCTTCCCCACCTCCCCCTAACCTTCCTGCTGTAATTTGACAGACTGTTTGATGCTTTACTGCCTCTGTATCTATCTTTTTGTTCAACAGTTTATAATGTTCTTTATTATCCATAAATGAGTGAGATCATGTGGTGTTTTTCTTTCATTGACTGGCTTCTTTCACTCAGCATAATGTTCTCCAATTCCATCCAGGTTGCTGCAAATGGTAAGAATTCCTTCTTTTTTATGGCAGCATAGTATTCCATTGTGTAGATGTACCATAGTTTTATGATCCAGTCATCTGCTGATGGCCACCTAGGCTGTTTCCAGATCTTAGCTATTGTAAATTGTGCTGCTATGAACATAGGGGTGCATATATCCTTTCTTATTGGTGTTCCCAGTTTCTTAGGATATATTCCTAGGGGTAGGATTACTGGGTCAAATGGGAGTTCCATTTTCAGTTTTTTGAGGAAACTCCATACTGTTCTCCACAGTGGCTGCACCAGTCTGCATTCCCACCAGCAGTGCACGAGGGTTCCTTTTTCTCTGCATCCTCGCCAACACTTGTCATTTGTTGATGATAGCCATTCTGACAGATGGGAGATGGTACCGCATTATTGTTTTGATTTGCATCTCTCAGATAATTAGTGACATTGAGCATGTTTTCATGTGTCTCTTGGCCTTCCTTCTGTCTTCTTTTGAAAAGATTCTATTTAGGTCTGTTGCCCATTTTTTTATTGGATCATTTATCTTCCTTTTATTAAGTTGTATAAGCTGCCTGTAGATGTTGGAGATTAGACCTTTATCAGTGATACCATTTGCAAATATGTTCTCCCATACAGTGGGCTTTCTTGTTGTTTTGTTGATAGTTTCTTTTGCTGTAAAAAAGCTTTTTATTTTGATGTAGTCCCATTTGCTTATTTTCTATTTAGCTTCCATTGCCCTAGGGGCAGTATCGGTAAAGAAGTTCTTTTGGCATATGTCTGAGATTTTGCTGCCTGTGGATTCCTCTAGTATTTTTATGGTTTCCCGTCTTATGTTTAAGTCCTGTATCCATTTTGAGTTTATTTTTGTGTATGGTGTAAGTTGGTGATCTAGCTTCATTTTTTTTGCATGTATCTGTCCAATTTTCCCAACACCATTTATTGAAGAGACTGTCTTTATTCCATTGTATGTTCATGCCTCCTTTGTCAAATATTAATTGAGCATAGTGGTTTGGATCAACTGATTCTCTATTCTATTCCATTGATCTATATGTCTGTTCTTGTGCCAGTACCAGGCTGTTTTGACAACAGTGGCTTTGTAATACAGCTTGAAATCTGGTATTGAGATCCCTCCTACTTTATTCTTCTTTCTCAGGATTGCTATGGCTATTCAGGGTCTTTTTTTAATTCCAGATGAATTTTTGGAGAGTTGTTTCAAGGTCTGTGAAATATGCCGTTGGTATTTTAATGGGCAGTGCATTGAATCTATAGATTGCTTTGGGTAGTATGGACATTTTAATGATGTTGATTCTACCAATCCATGAACATGGTATGTTCTTCCATCTGTTTACGTCTTCCTCTACCTCTTTTTTCAGTGTCCTGTAGTTTTCCGCGTATAGGTCTTTTACCTCCTTAGTTAAGTTTATTCCTAGGTATCTTAATTTTTTTGGTGTGATGGTAAATGGGATTGCCTTTTTAGTCTCTCTTTCTATAAGTTCATTATTGGTGTATAGAAAGGCCATAGATTTCTTGGCGTTAATTTTGTATCCTGCTACATTGCCAAATTCATTTATTAAGTCTATTAGTTTTTTGACGGAGTCTTTCGGATTTTTTATGTACAATATCATGTCGTCTGCAAATAAAGACAGCTTTACTTGTTCTTTTCCGATTTGGATGCCTTTTATTTATTCTTCTTGTCTACTTCAAATGGCTAATACTTCCAGTACTGTCTCAAACAGGAGTGGTGAGAGTGGGCATCCCTGTCTTGTTCCTGTTCTTAGGGGAAATGTTTTTAGTTTTTGTCCATTGAGTATGATGTTTGCTGTGGGTTTATCATATATAGCTTTTATTATGTTGAGGTATGAGCCTTCTATTCCCACCTTGTTGAGCGTTTTTATCAAAAAAGGGTGTTGGATTTTGTCAAATGCTTTTTCTGCATCAATTGATATGACTATGTGATTTTTATCTCTCAATTTGTTTATGTGATGTATCACGTTTATTGATTTGTGGGTATTGTATTCCTGGGATAAATCCTACTTGGTCATGGTGCATGATCTTTCTGATGTACTGCTGGAGCCGATTTGCTAGAATTTTGTTGAGGATTTTGGCATCTATGTTCATGAGGGATATTGGTCTGTAATTCTCTTTCATTGTGTTGTCTTTTTCTGGTTTTGGTATTAGGGTGATGCTGGCTTCATAGAAGGAGCTTGGAAGTGTTCCTTCCTCTTGAATTTTTTGGAATAGTCTGAGGAGGATAGGTTTTAGTTCTTCCTTGAATGTTTGGTAAAACTCTCCTGTGAAGCCGTCAGGCCCCGGGATTTTGTTTGCTGGAAGTTTTTTGATGACTGCTTCAATTTCGTCCATAGTTACTGGCCTATTGAGCCGTTTAGATTCTTCCTGATTGAGTTTTGGAAGGTTATATTTTTCTAGGAATATGTCCATTTCCTCCAGGTTGTCCAGTTTGTTGGAATAGAGTTGTTCGTAGTATTTTGTAACAATCCTTTGTATTTCAGCGGGGTCTGTTGTTATTTCACCTCTTTCATTTCTGATTTTGTTTATTTGGGTCCTCTCTGTTTGCTTCTTGGTGAGCCTGGCTAGAGGTTCATCAATCTTGTTTATCCTTTCAAAGAACCAGCTCTTGGTTTTGTTGATCTTTTGTATTGTTTCTTTGGTCTCTATGTCGTTTATCTCCGCTCTGATCTTTATTATTTCATTCCTTCTACTTACACTGGGCTTTTCTTGCTGCTCTTTTTCTAACTCTTTGAGTTGTAGGGTTAGGTAATTTATTACCATTGTTTCTTGTTTTTTGCAGTAGGCTTGTAGAGCTATGAACTTCCCTCTCAAGACTGCTTTCGCTGTGTCCCATAGATTTTGGATTGTTGTGTTTTCATTGTCATTTGCTGCCATGATGTTTATTTCTTCCTTGATGTCTCTGGTGACCCAGTCCTTGTTTAATAGCATGCTGTTTATTCTCCATGTGTTTGATTTCTTTGGATTGTATTTATTGTAGTTGATTTCCAGTTTTATGCCACTGTGATCTGAGAAGATGCTTGATATAATTTCTATCTTCTTGAATTTGAAGAGAGTTTGCCTGTGTCCCAGCATATGGTCTATCTTTGAAAATGACCCATGTGCACTTGAGAAGAATATATATTCTGTGGCTTTGGGGTGAAATGTTTCTGAAGATGTCAATTAATTCCATCTGGTCTAGTGAGTCATTTAGGATTGATGTTTCTTTGCTGATTTTTTGTTTAGAGGATTTTTCCAATGGTGATAGTGGGGTATTAAAGTCTCCTACTATGATTGTATTGCTATTAATCTCTCCCTTGATATCCTCCAGGAGTTTTTTTATGTATTTGGGTGCTCCTATATTGGGTGCGTATATGTTTACCAGAATTATTTCTTCTTGTTGGATTTCTCCCTTTAGTATTATGAAGTGGCCTTCCTTATCTCTTGTTATTGCATTTACTTTGAGGTCTATTTTTTCAGATATAAGTATTGCTACCCCAGCTTTTTTTTCATTTCCAGTTGCCTGAAAGATATTTTTCCATCCCTTCACTTTCAATCTGTGTGAGTCTCTTGTTCTGAGGTGGGTCTCTTGTAGACAGCATATATATGGGTCCTGTTTTTTTTTTTATCCATTCAGCCACTCGATGTCTTTTGATTGTAGCATTTAGTCCGTTTACATTTACAGTTATTACTGAAAGGTATTTGTTTGTAGTCATATGTATTTTTGTGTGTGTGTTCCTTCGTACCTGTTTATTTCTTCTTTTTACAGTATTCCCTTTAGCATTTCTTGCATTGCTGGTTTGGTAGTGATAAACTCCCTTAGCCTCTTTTTGTCTTCGAAGCACCTGATTTCCCCTTCAATTTTGATTGATAGTCTTGCTGGATATAGTATTCTTGGATTCAGTCCTTTGCTCTGCAACACTTTGTATACCTCCTTCCATTCCCTTCTAGCTTGATGTATTTCTGTTGAGTAATCATTTGACAATCTGATGGGTATTCCTTTGTAGGTAACTCTCTGTCTCTCTCTTGCCGCCTTTAAGATTCTCTCATTATCATTTATATTTGCCATTGAAATTATGACATGTCTTGGTGTGGGTCTTTTGGGGTTGATCCTGCTTGGGACTCTCTGTACTTGCGTAACTTTTATCTTTCCCATATCCGGAAAGTTTTCTGTCATTATTTCTTCAAATAGATTTTCTAATCCCTGCTGCTCTTCTTGTCCTTCTGGCAGCCCTATTATATGCATGTGACTTCATTTCATGTTGTCCCGAAGCTCCCTTAGGCTTTCCTCCTGCTTTTTAATTTTTTTCTCCAATTGCTGTTCATATTGAGCTTGTTTCTGTACCTGATCTTCTAACTCACTAATTCGGTCCTCTGCTTCTCACTAACTCACTAATTCTAGTCTACTGTTGTAACTTTCCATGGTGTTTTTGATTGTAGCTATATCACTTTTCATTTCTTCCTGATTCTTGCATAAGTTGTTGATTTTCTCATCCATCTGATGTATAAATTCCACAACCATTACTCTGAACTCCTTTTCGGTCATGTTGCAAGCTTCAGTTTCACTGATTTCCTTTCTTGGCGACTCCTCATTTTCTTTCCTCTGTGAATTGTTTCGTCTCCCCATTCTGACTATCACCAGAAAGCTCAAGCTTCAGTTTGCGTGAACCTGGGCCATGTGCTGTAGGAACTTCGTACCACCTGAGTTTCACTGAAGTGCTCTGACACTAGGACGTGTGGCTGCCGTTGGTTGGTGGGAACCAGGCTTGCCCAGGGTCAGTGTCCCCAGTGTTCCGTGTGGTCTCGTGTGCACACTTAGAATCAGGGGTCCTGTCTGCACCACACTGTTGGTATGTGCCGAAAATGAGATCCTTAGCATGTGCCAGGAGTCAGAGTTTCCCTGTGTCTGCACCAAGAATCGAGTGTCAGAGTCTATATTGCCTCGTGCGGTTTCTTGTTGAGAATCAGGGTCCCTGTGTGTGCATGCAGCAACAATTGGAGTCACTGGCTCTTCGTGTGAATGCGCTGTGAGTCAGGGATCCCAGGCAGCTGTGTCCAGCATGCCAAATTCCCTGAAGTGGAGCTGCGTCCTGTGTGTGCTCTCTCTACTGAGCCAAACCGGCTAGGGCTTCACACACTCTCAAATTCCTGAAGGGGGGCTGCCTCCATGCGCCAAGCTCTCAGATTCCCCTAAGGGAAGCTGCGTCCCTGAGCCAAATTCCCCAAAGGGGAGCCCTCCGTGCACTCTCCCAGATTCCCTGAAGGGGAGCGGAGTCCATCCTGCGCGCCAAATTCCCCGAAGGGGAGCTACGTCTGTCCCGCGGGCCAAATTCCCTAAAGGGGAGCGCGTCCGTGCGCAGGCACTCTGCAGCTTGGGCGAGGGGCGGGTCTATCAATTACTATGGTGCTATCCGCGCGCCTGCGGGGAGGGGGATAGGCTCTTTGACTCACGGAAATCTGCTGCTGGGAAGTCTGGATTCTTGTTGTTTGTTGGTCTGAAGCTGTGATAGCAGTTCTCTGTCCCCAGTGGCTGCAGGGTCCTGGTTTGTGTCTGAAGCCAGGATCCTAGTCTCAGGCAACTCTGTTTCTCAAGATGGCGTGGTCTCCGTGCCCGCACCAGCCGCTGAGAAGTGTCCGCTTTGTGCGCGGGGCTCCGCCATCTAAGATTGCCCGGTTAGGCAGCCCCTTGGAAGACCTGCAGAATCTAACTGACCCTAACTCATACAGACACACACACACCACACACGTCTACACTCTCCTTATGGGTTCCTCACTCTCACACACTCTCTCCCTCCCTACCTTCCTGCCGGTCGCCATCTTTCCTGAGTATATCTACGGGAAGGATTTTTTTTTAAATATATTTTATTAATTTTTTACAGAGAGGAAGGGAGAGATATAGAGAGTTAGAAACATCAATCAGCTGCCTCCTGCACACCTCCCACTGGGGATGTGCCTGCAACCAAGGTACATGCCCTTGACCGGAATCGAACCTGGGACCTTTCAGTCTAAAGGCCGATGCTCTATCCACTGAGCCAAACAGGTTAGGGCAGTGGTCAGCAAACCGCTACTCGTGAGCCCCATGCGGCTCTTTGGCCCCTTGAGTGTGGCTCTTCCACAAAATACCATGGCCTGGGCGAGTCTATTTTGAAGAAGTGGCGTTAGAAGAAGTTTAAGTTTAAAAAATTTGGCTCTCAAAAGAAATTTCAATCATTGTACTGTTGATATTTGGCTCTGTTGACTAAGGAGTTTGCCGACCACTGGGTTAGGGCAGGGAAGGAAGTTTGGAAATTGTTAGTCATAAGCTGGTTAAATGTTGCAAATACTGCATGACATTAATAATTTACCATGTAGTATAAAATATATGACTTTTTGAAATTATTATAAGAAAATGACTAAACACTACATGTACTGTATTTCCAGAACCTAAAGCTCTCTCTTTATTAGAAAAGATGTTAAGTCATGTTCTGAATCAAAGAGATTTGTTACAAATGATTGTCTAAGTCCTTGGGCATCCATTGGCCCCAACGTGACCACTGAAGAATCAGGTTTGTCAGGTACTGAGCACAGTTGCAGACTGAGCACGCAAATCGCTTAGTGTCATCTGCCACTAGAGAGTCAGCGATGGGATGTGCTGCTGCTGCTTTATCAAGTGCAGCTTCTCTGGCAAAATACTGTCTTCTGACACATTTTCATATTTAGTACGAATGTCTGTTTTCATGGTTGGAAAAAGCAACCCATTTCTCCTTTGATATGCTAGATCCTAAACACCAAAACAAATCAGGTCTATATGAAAAACTGGTTATCACTCTTTATTGAGGTAACAAATTAATCTTTTTCTTAGAAATCCTCATACTTAAGTACAGATATAAGGTTACAAAATATCACTGCTAATCACCAATAGGGAATACAGCTATCACAGGTTATTCCTTGATAAAAGCTGTTTTTTATACTATACCAAATAAATCAGCTCCCTCAAAATAATTTGTATGAGAAACAAGTAAAAATATCAAAGCTTTTTAATGAATGCCACCTACTTACTTCCCATTTTGCAACGACAACACCTGTGACATAACAAAGCCTAAGTCAACTTGAATCTGTGGACAATATTTTTTTAATGCTCTGTAGTACCCATTCTTCTTTGGGTTCTTTCAGCCTTATTTTTGGAGCAGTAACACAAATTACCAAGCCCTTCTTAAAACTCTCTCCTCTTTTGGTATTTGCAATACCATGACCACCTCTCTGTCTTCCCACCTCTTTAGCCCTTCCTTTCCCACTTCTTAAGATGCTGGTGTGTCCTGTAGCTCTACCTTCAATCTGTCTCACTTGTCTGTGCAATCCATGCTCTGTCTATTTTAAATTCATACCCTGCTCTGATCGCTCCTAAGATTTTCTAGTGAATGACAGTACCATCCACCCAGTTACCCAAGGTAGAACCCTAGGGATTATCCCAGATTTCTTACCTTCACCTACACAAAACAACTGCAAAGTCCTATCAATTTACACTATCTCTTGGATCCACCATATCAGGTCATTCCCTCTGCAACCTATCTAATTCAGGTCAGTATATCTCTCACGCAGAACATACATTATAAGAAGAATGACAATTGAGTACATATGAGTAAAAAAACTTGGGATTCCGCTCTTACAAATAAGGATGCTACACAAATATTCAAAAGAACAGAACACTGGTATTCTTTTTGTAAAAAAAAAAAAAAAAAAGATTATAACATTGTACTAGTATATATTGGGGAATCATTTAATCATCCCAGGCTTTAGACTCCCAAATACTGCATGAAGAGTAAAAGAGATAGATCAAAGGATCCTTTCAACCCTAGCATTCATTCTATAGCTTTGTTTCTACCAGACATTGTTCAAACAGTTCATACCTCCAAATACGCACCAAACTTGCTACATAAAGAGACTATTGGTGCCAGAAAAGGCAGATATGTCTCCTTTGCTGCCAAAATATATCAAGCATATCCTCATTCCCATCAGTTTCAAAAATTAAACCTTCAGTTGCAAGTGTCAAGAAAAATAAAATGTAAGCAAAAAAAAAAAAAAAAAAGCCAGGGAATATCATAATGAAATTGATTTCAAAATAATTTCTTTGGAAATCAAACAACACAGAATAATGTAACAACTAAGTGAGTGTGCCATAAACTATTGTGACAGTCAATAACAACATCATGAACAAAAAGCTCTTTCTATCCACAGAACAGTAGTGTGGGAACCATACAATTTTCTAAAAGTCAAACACCCACACAACATATATGCAATATTAGATCATAAAAAGTTTCAGGATCTGTTTTTCAAAGACAAGGCTCTCAGAGAAAGGTGATATGAACTAAGTTGTGAAAATGCAGCCTGGGTCTATTAATATGCAATATCACCCCAATCAAATGAGAGGCACCTGTTACCCTTTTGACAGCTTGGGTTCAGTTGCTCTTCCATTGCCTACAAAGCTCAGAAGTAATGTTCTGTTTCAAAGATCACATGAAAGGAGAGGATAGAGGAAGAATGTGGGAGGCAAAACAATTTACATTGCAAAGCTGATACTGATCTAAGGGTCAACTCAAAATTTAGGGTAAACCAACTCTGGAGCGACACAGCCTGGGTTCAAATCTCAATTTTTAAAAAGTCCTCACAGGAGGATAGATTTTTACTGATTTTATAGAGAGGGGAAGGGAGAGAGAGGAAGAAAGAGAAAGGTATTTTGTTCATCCTATCTAATTAAAGAGTAACATGCTAATTAACCATCACTCTGCTACACCCACCAGTCAATCAGGAGCGAGTATGCAAATTAACCCAACCAAGATGGCTGCGGCCACAGAGCAAGCAGGAGGCTTAGGTTTCCCTGGCAATGGAGGAAGCCAAGCTTTCCGCACACCCTGGCCAGCCCAGGCCTCCACTCAAGGCTACCAAGTTTCAATTATAGGAGATAAATAAATCCCAACAAAATGGCTGCGGCCACGGAGCTGGAGAGAGCAGGAGGCTTGGGTTTCCCCGGCGATGAAGGAAGCCAAACTTCCTGGCCTGCCTTGGCCTGCACTCAAGGCTACAAAGTTTCAATTATAGAAGATAAATAAATCCCAACAAAAATGGCTGCAGCCACGGAGCAAGCAGGAGGCTTGGCTCCGCTCAAGGCTACAAAGTTTCAACTATAGAAGATAAATAAATCCCAAATACCAGGGCCTCCACTTGGGTTGCCGGGGGGCGTGGCCAGCCTGCAAACCACCACAGGCCTCTCGCCCAGGCCACCCCACGCCCCAAGGGAACCCCCACCCTGATCCGGGATACCCTTCAGGGCAAACCAGCTGTCCCCCACCCATATACCAGGCCTCTATCCTATCTAATAAAAGACTAATATGTAAATTTACTGTCACTCCAACACACAAGATGGCTGTCCCCATGTGGTCAAAGACTACTGCCCCCATGTGGACACAATATGGCCACCACAAGATGGCCAGCAGGGGAGGACAGCTGGGAGGGACCAGGCTGGCAGAGAAGGGAAGTTGGGGGTGACTGGGCCTGCAGGGAAGGGCAGTTGGGGGGGACCCAGGCCTGCAGGGGAGAGCAGCTGGGGGGGGGGGCGCAGGCCTGCAGGGGAGGGCAGTTAGGGGTGACCAGGCCTGCAGAGGAGGGCAGTTAGGGGCAAACAGGCTGGCAGGGGAGTGGTTAGGGGGTGATCAGGCTGGCAGGAAGAAGCGGTTAGGGGCAATCAGGAAGACAGGCAGGCGAGCAGTTGGGAGCCAGCATTCCTGGATTGTGAGAGGGCAATCAGACATTCCTCGAGGGGTCCCAGATTGGAGAGGGTACAGGCTGGGCTGAGGGACACCCCCCCTCGCATGCATGAATTTCATGCACTGGGCCTCTAGTACTATATAAAGAACACATACAAATCAAAAGCAAAAAATCTGGTTAAAGAGGGGCAGGTCTCAAGAAATATTTTTCCAAATAAGACATATAGGTTGTCACCAAGTACATGAAAAGATGCCCCAAATCACTAATCATCAGGGGAAATGCAAATCAAAACCACAATGAAATAACACCTCACACCTGTTAGGATGACTAATATCAAAAAGACTCGAAATAATAGGTGCTTCTGAGGATGTGGAGAAAAGGGAACCTTGGGCACTGTTGGTGCCGCCACTATGGAAAATAATATGGGGGTTCCTCATAAAATTAAAAATACAACTACCATATGATCTAGCAATTCCACTTGTGTATATTTATCCAAAGAACAGGAAATATTGCCATTTGCAACAACATGGATGGACCTAAAGGGAATTATGCTAAGTGAAATAAGATACACAAGAAAGACTTATACCATATGGTCTCTCATATATGGAACCAAAAAAATAATTTTTTTTTAAAAAAAGCAAGCTCATAGATATAGATAACAGATTGGTGGCAACCAGTGGCAGGCGACGGGGGCTAGAAGAAATGGGTGAACTGTTGCTTTTTAAATTTTAGTTTAAATAAATTTAAAAATAAATAAAGGAAAATTTTAAAAGCATAATTCAATATGCATAAAAAGAATATCTTATGGTATACACATACAATGGAATATTATTGAGCCATAAAAAGAAATAAAATTCTGATATATGCTATAACATGGATAAACCTTGAAAACATGCTAAGTGAAATAAACCAGACACAAAAGGATAGTGCATAATTCCACCTATATGAGGTACCTAAAATTGGGAAATCAGGGGACAGAAAGTAGAACAGGGGTTAACTGGGGTTAAAGCGGGGAGGAGGTGGGGGAGATGGGGATTTATTATTTAACTAGAGGCCTGATGCATGAAATTCGTGCAAAAGTAGGCCTTTCTTCCCCCGGCTGCTGGCACCGGCTTCCCTCTGGCACCCGGGACCCAGGCTTCCCTCTCGAGCCCCAGCTTTGTCCGGAAGGTTGTCTGGTCTAATTAGCATATTACGCTTTTGTTATATAGATGGGTACAGAGTGTCTACTTAGGATGATTAAAAAATTTGGAAGTGGAAGATAGTGATACTTAAGCAACATTATGAATATGCTTAATGCCAGTGAACTGCACATTTAAAAATGGTTGAAATATGACCAGCCAGCATGGCTCAGTGGTTGAGCATCGACCTATGAACCAGGAGATCACGGTTCGATTCTGGTCAGGGCACATGCCCAGGTTGCAGACTCGATCCCCAGTAGGGGGCGTGCAGGAGGCAGCCGATCAATGATTCTCTTTCATCGTTGATGTTTCTATCTCTCTCTCCCTCTCCCTTCCTCTCTGAAATCAATAAAAAATACTTTTTTGAAAAAAAATATAGCCTATATTTCAACAGGAAGTTTTAGCATGAGTATCAGCCTTAATGGTCTTAAAATAAAGGACAGATCACTTATTTTCAAGTTCCTAACTATGGACACCAAATGAGTCAGTATTAACTCTTTAGCTGGCCTTGGTTTAAAATACTAGTACACTCCTGAAATGGGTACATACCTTGCAAATTTCATAAGGAACATTAGTTCACTTTGTTGATAACATCCTTTTTTTTTTTATTAGCTCCTTGAAGGGAGAGAAAGAGAATTATACTGAAAAGATACCTTTATGAATGGCCTATGCATAATGGAGGTTTTATAAGGAGGTACTTATCCACATAGAATCATGATAACATGAGTACCAAAGTACACCTGTGCAGGGCCCCACAAATGGATATATAAAAAAGTGACACTCAATTCAAAAGTAGAGAGGGTTTCATGTACTGGTAAACCATAATTTAAACCACGGAAATATAACCCAAATTCAAAACAGAAATTAAAAGTCAATTATTTTGATACATATAATAAAGTAATATATTTGGACATTTACTCCAAACACTCAAGAAAAAGTCTTACTGCAGTACAAAAACAATAAACGTGAACTTAATAAATTAATATTTCCCTAAAATGGCTTAGGATAAGGCAGTGGTCGGCAAACCGCGGCTCGCGAGCCACATGCAGCTCTTTGGCCCCTTGAGGGTGGCTCTTCCACAAAATACCACGGCCTGGGCGAGTCTATTTTGAAGAAGTGGCGTTAGAAGAAGTTTAAGTTTAAAAAATTTGGCTCTCAAAAGAAATTTCAATCGTTGTACTGTTGATATTTGGCTCTGTTGACTAAGGAGTTTGCTGACCACTGGGATAAGGGATTCAAGTTAGGATTATTTAATTCTCTAGTAAACTAGTAATTACAATATATCAAATATCACTCAAGGAATAACAATTTTCAAAGAAGTAGAATGCAATATTCAAAGACCTTAAGGCCAAAACTAGCCTAATAGTAACAGAGTGGGGCAAAAGTATGTTTACAGTTTTTCGTATGGAAAAAATACAATAATCCATAAGTAATAATACAAGAATGAACTGTTTTGCATACTCACAACTGTATTCGCTAATACCCCACCCTGTATTAGCAAACACTTATATGGCTCTTACAATAAGCCTTGGTATAATCTAAGCCTGTGGTAGGCAAACTGTGGCTCGCGAGCCACATGCGGCTCTTTGGCCCCTTGAGTGTGGCTCTTCCACAAAATACCACGGCCTGGGCGAGTCTATTTTGAAGAAGTGGCGTTAGAAGTTTAAGTTTAAAAAATTTGGCTCTCAAAAGAAATTTCAACCGTTGTACTGTTGATATTTGGCTCTGTTGACTAATGAGTTTGCCGACCACTGGTCTAAGCTTTTTACATATACTAACTCATTTTATCCTCACAACAATCTTGTGAGAAAAGTATTACTATTCCTATTCCACAAGTAAAGAAACTGAGGTGTAGAGGGGTCAACTACTTTGACCTGGCCCACTATCTTGCTATATACTTGGTTGAGCTAGGATTTGAATCCTGGAAGTGTGGTTCCCCAGTTCCTGCTTTTAATTACAATGGCTACTATCTCTTGTTGGCATTAAGGAATGGACAACATAAAATATAGGCAAACTCAACACACAGAACAATTTGTGAGTCAAATATAATAAAAGGTTTGAGGAGATCATCATAATACAACAGACGACACTAAGTGCATTCATAATGACTGCTCTGAGATAGGGAAAATTAAAATGTTTAGTATATTTAGTGTTTAAGAAGGAATTGTTTAGTACAATAGAAATTTCTCCATCCAAAGCAGTAAAAGTATAATTTTCACTTCTAAAGGGGTAAAACTTTCAACTATCTATAATTACTCTTTCCCTGGAGGCGCCAAACAAAAGGGTTTTAGACTGAGCAATCTTATTTGCCGTTGAGCTCATTCTTAAGGATGGTCTGTTTGCCTATGTGTGTGCATGTGTGCATGCATGTATGTGTGTAGGAAGATCATAAATCAAGTTTTCCAGGTTTGAATTCCAGGTATGAGAACTTAATACTGAAGGTATTAGAAAGGAAACCTGAACTTAAAGCTTGGGTCCACCATTTAGTTACTATGAATGTTTGGCAAGTTTTTCACATAACTGAGTCTCAATTTCCTTCTCTGAAAATTGAGGATAATAATTCCTAGCTCACAATGTGAGCTAAGGAGAAAACGCATGCAAAGTGTTGAACACAGTGGAATATAGCAGCAGATAGTCAACAATGAGTGACTACTATTATTCTCTAAACTTATTCTTTTTTGTCCCCCAAGAATAACAACCAAATCGTATCAACTAGCAAGTCACTCGGTAGGCTTTGCAGAATTATATGAAGTACAATATGCCCTATTAAAAAATGGAACGTACTAAAAGTACAAGAAAACACAAACCATCAGTGAGATAAAAGATTTCAGAATCCTTCTCCTCCCATATCTTTTCTGGTTGGTTTTGTAATAGCCTATACTCCTTTATCAACAATATGAATACTGTTGGGTTTTGTTTGTTCGTTTGTTTTGCGGTCTACACATTCCTACTGGGGTTCTCTTGCTTATTTATTTTGATGGTTACCTTTGCAAGGGTAGTTAGTTATCTTTGCTTGGAAATCAAAAAGAAATCCAGGAACAGGGAGCATTTGTTAATGAAATGCTAAAACGGTTTCATCCGTCTCAACAGGTGATGGGACGCCATGTGGGTCATTTGCCATCACAGCAGGTTTTCACATTGCTGCGCCGCCCCCGAACCCACACAGACATGCTTTCCTGAGCAAAGGGCCGTCCTGACAGAGGCCGGGTGCTCTTTGGGCACCAAAACTCAAAACGTGGCGCTCTCAGTCAGGACCCCTGGGGAGGGGACGGGCGGCGGCGGGTGGGAATGAACAGAATCGGAAACAAGGCTGGAGGCGAACGCTGCGGGCGGGGAGCGGCGAGGCTGGTGAGACGGGCCCGGAGGCGAGAGGAAGGAGGTGGCAACTGCAGGCCGAGGAAGGGTCGGTGCCCCCGGGGACCGTCAGAGCCCATCACCTCCTGAGAGCGGAGGTGGGGAGGACTGGCCGCTCCTCCCGGTCCCCAGCACCGGTTCAGCCTCCAGGCGCCTGGGACGAATGAGAGAGAAAGGGGACCCCGACACCCAAGAAAGATAGAGCAGGGCGGGCTCTCGGTCGCCTTCACAACGGGATGCTACGGTCCCCGCCGCCATCCCCGCGCGGGAGACGCAGAAACCAGAGACCCAACAGGGAGCGCGCAGGTTACCTGTCTCAGCTGCCTGCCCAAGGGTCCCCACTTCCGCAGACTCGGGGTTACCACGGGCTACGGGGCACGCGCCCGGTGACGTCATCCGCGAGCGCCCGGGCCTCAGCCGGCCGGCCCCGCCCCCCCGAGGAAGAGCCGATCCGGGCGGCCGGGCGGAGGAGTTTGCGCAGGCGCGGACCGGGACCACGCGAACAGCGCGGCGGGATTGGTTTTTCCTAGGGTTGCCCTGTGACCCAACAAACTACTAATTGCAAAATCTTGTTACGTAAGAAAAAACAAGTTATTGAAATACAAAAGTGCACTTTTTGTTCCCTCTTTTTACTCCACCTCTGCCAGGCAAGCCCTGGTGCAGAATCTGGCCTACGGCGGTGAACGGAGCAGACACTGTGCCCACCAAAAGGAGATTACTTTCTAGTTGAGAAAGCAAACACTGTCTGGCAACAAATGCCTATGCTTTCTGGAGATGATAGTGTGTGGCTGCAAAACTAAAGGAGAGAGGGCGCCCCAGTTTGAGATGTCAAGGAAGTCCCCCCTGAAAAGGCCCGTTGAGGAGAGAAGAAGCCAGCTCTATAAAGATCTGGAGGAACCGGAAATAAGAGAAGAATCTACAAGCAGTAGTAAAAACTTGCTATTTGTTCCATTCTAGAGAGAAGTTATATGTTCCTAAGAATCTGTGGGATTCAACTTGACTGAAGGTCTTTCAAAAGTCACTGAATTTTTCTAATTCTATCACTGCCAATAATAGCAATATTTTAAGGATTCTGATTTTAAATCCCACTTAAAATATAAACACTTCCATAAAAGGTTGGATAAACACTAATCTCTTGTCTCCTAACAAAGGTTACCACTGGCTGGATGCTTGTATTTGTAGGAAATCTGGTTTCAAGTATGTAAGGGAATTTGTTATAAAAACACAGTAGTGACTCACATAATCCAACGACGGGAAGGCAGTGGGGTCAGAGGAACCATGGGAATCCTGCAGAATCTCTCTTCTCCCCCCTCTCTTTTGTTTTCAAGCATTTCTGCTTCATTCTTTTCTCTTCTTCTAGATCTACTTTCTCTGAATATCTAGCCATGCAATGGATTAAAATAGTCATCTCAGAATACTCAAGTTTGTATCTCTTCCTTCTAAGAGATAGTAGATCTCCCAATTCCAAATTACTGAGAGAAGGAATATGATTAAGGCCATTTTAGGTCAAGTGTCCACCATGGGGGAGAGGTGGGGTGGTCAAGTCACCTGACAAAAAGGACTAGGGGTGGGTGATTCTCAAATCTAATGTTTTATTGCCAGGAGTGTGAGAATATGAAGTAAAGCCCTATGCTAATCATGCAAACATTCTAGACACTTGACTCTGGGTAATTGTTGGCCTATTATAGAGCAATACGAAAATGTTGGCTTACAGATTTACAAAGATAAATCTTGACAACTCAACAGTTCTGCTGCCTCCTACCCTCTTCTGCATCCTTGGAAAAGCTTAATAAAAATCTGCAGATTACCAGATGAGACCCCAACTTAAATGCCTGCATGTCCCTTGGTTGTGTATGGCTGTGATGTTTGGTGGAAGTAAGAATGACCACAGCAAAATAATTACAGCAAGTGCTAATTTACTACTGCTGCCAGAAAACTAATATAATTAATTACACCATGGAGGTCTATCAAGACTACTGTTTTGGGATATTTTGATGTTGTTTCTCATGAAATTAAGTCTCTTTTAAGTTGCTGTGGGTGAAGAAGAAATTTCTTCTACTCTCAAGGTTCTTTCTGCCGTTCTAATTATTGAATTTACATGAGACAGATTAATAAGAGAAAAATGACCAAATTTAATTACATGCATATGTATGGGAACCCCACATACATGAGAGAGTCAGAGGCCCCATATACATGAGCGGTTCATAGAGAGAAAGGGGAAATTACTTATATATGACATTCTGAGCTAAGGGTCACCTTGAGGCTTCAGAGGGGAGACGAAGGTCACTGCAGGACAATAAAGAAAAGCAGATATTCAGTCATTAGTAGCTCGCCCTGCCATATAGTTAGGTCAAAAACTGTTATCTCTGGTCATCTCTTGGGCAAGTCTCCTAATTCAAACTCTTCTAGGTAGTTAAGGGCAGACAGAAGTTTCTCTTGAGCCTGCATGGTCTCAGTTGCCTTTAGCTCAAAGCAATCTGCATAGCATATATATTTTTAGCCTCTTCAGACAAAGGAGCCCTATGATCAAGTGGGATAACATGAACATTCCTCAAAGTTCTGATCATCTATAATAATAAAAGGGTAATATGCTAATTAGATCAAACGTCTTTCCAGATGACCTTCTGGATGAAGCCAGGCTGTGAGGGAAGCCCGGGTCCTGGGTGCCAGAGGGAAGCTGGTTCCAGCAGCCGGGGGAAGGAAAGCCTGCTCTTGTGCGAATTCCATGCATCGGGCCTCTAGTACATATAAGAGGAATCTCAAACACTGAAGGATTTTTCCTACATTAGTAATTAATTGACTTGGATAAGATATTGAACTGGCTTTTATAGGATAATTATGGCAGGATATTAATTTGTGTGTTTTTTCTTAGTGCAATAGAAGTGAATGAGGAGTAGTTATCTTTACCCATCTCAAGAAGTCAGTATTCTGCAGGAGTGGCTTTTGTGTTGGGAAACTGAAGTTTACAGCATCTGGAGGTCAACTCCCTGCCATCCAGGGAGGATATGGGTAATGGGAGAGAGGGGGGTAGTAGTGGGGTGAAGGTAGAGCTGGCCCAAGCAGGAGAAGTGTGGGAGCCTTACCCTAAAGAGGAGAGGTCTCAGTGGTGGAAGGTCAGGTTACTCTGTGGATGTGAGGGCTGAGAAGCATCCCAACAAGAGAAGCATATGCAAAGATCCGTGCAGATAGAGATACTACAACCAAGGTATTGCAGAAGAAAGGAGGAACAAAGTAGGAAAGAAGGTTTAAGTGATAAGGAGGAACTGGAGTTTAGAATGTCTTGTGCCTTGTGTTAGGGGGCTGAGGGGCTGAATGATAGCCAGAGGGAAATGGGGGGAGGGAGGTGGAAGTGTAAGTGGGCAAAGGAGGGAAATGGGGATGAAAAGAGATTGACATTGGGTGGTGAGTGCATGATGCAGTATGTAGATGATACTTTATTGAGTTCTACACTTGAAACCTGTATGGTTTTATTTACCAATGTCACCCCAATAAATTCAATGAAAAAGAAAAACAAATAAAATAAAATGCATTTTCCTATTAAGTGGGTGATGGGGTGGAAGATGGTCTTTTTCCTGAGAGCATTGAGAAACCATTGAAGAATTTTAAGCAGGGGAATGACACAATTACATTTGCCTCACAGCCATTTTATCTTCACAGCAGTTCTATAAGGTACGTACAATGGCAGCCTCATGGAACTAGCATGCAGGAAGTTTGGCAACCCTGTATTTCCCATCAGCCATCCCCCATAAACATGCATTCTTATAAGACAAAAGGAACAGCATGTTTACTATGGAAATGGCCCTTCTAGATAAGTCCTTAAGCACTTCTTCCTAACACCTCTGGGTTTGGACCTGCCACTAAGTGTGTACCATTATTATTGTTCCGGATGAAGAAATTGAGGTTTAGAAGGATTAACTAACTTGTCCAAGACCAAACAACTAGCAAGTTTCAGAGTAAGGATCTAAACTAAATCTGACCAGAGTTGTTGTAACAGGCATGGTCAGTGCTCCACCCTTATTATCCCCTTGGCCCACCGGGAGGTCACCTGCAGATAGTCTCTCAACATGCCTACAGGCTTCCTGCAGAACTCTGTGAGGGCCTTCACTGGCCACTGGCATCCACTTGACCTGTGCACAGGGAGGTAACCTCATAGAGGTGACACTCAGTCATAGAGGTGACACTCAGTCATAAGGACAGGAATTGGGAAACAGCCCAGCTTCTTCGCACCTCACTCATATTCTGAGTTATGCTCCACAAAATCAGAGGGTGCCCAGCAGAAATGAGACTCAGCTGCCCATAGAGGTAACATTAATTAAACATGATTAATTTATCCTTTATTGGATTTCCTCCCTTCCCCAGCTCCCCTCCCTCACTCAGTGCTTCCTGGGATCAACTTTTATATAAATTACTTACACCTAAACCTTTGTCTCAGGGTCTGCTTTGGGAGAACCCAAACTAAGACAGCTCTTAGCCAGTAGTCTACTGTATCGCTTCATAGCAGTTGGAGAATTTCCAAAAAATTTTCTTATTATAAGATCAACTAATGAGCATTTAATGGGTACATGGCTCTACACCCGTGGGTGCAGAGGAGCCATTTGTGACACCAATCCAGGCCATTACTTTGGGAAGAAGGGGACAACTCCAAAGAGGAAAATGAATAAATAAATGATGGAAAGAGAAAGATGACAATTTTGTATGTAGGTGGCCCTGTACAGGATTATGATAAAGCAATAGCACTTATTTCCTAATATATTACTCTTCACTCTGATTCCAGGATATTAAATGTCTCCATCAGGGAAATTAATGTCATGCTATTAAGAAATAATAATATACAACTATTGGATGACATTGCCTTTTTAATTGTAGTTCTATCTCAGTTGAACACAAATGCTATTCTGTGTTTGGATGACTTATCAAGATATGAAATAAAGCTTGCCAAATTGCTAGCTAGCTACAGTCATAAATAATGTCATCATCTTTTACCTCACATTTTCCTCTTATAAGGCCACATATTGGCAAACTTATCATGGGTAGACTTTATGTCTCAAATTATATTTTGAGCATGAACTCTATCTTTAAAAGTGGCATAGATCTCATGGCTTTTCTAAAAGTATAAGTCCAATCACATGATATAGAATCCTACAGAAAGCATTCATAAGATTTGCAAATCTACTTTTCTTTTCTAGCCACAGTGAGGGTGGCTTTAGCTGCCCTAAGAGGAAACAGCAGATGGCTTGGCTTCAGCCAAGCCTAGTAGAGTTTACTTCACAGATTATTGAAAACACTTTGACTAATTCAGTCCTCAATTTCCACTGATGTCTGACCTTTGTTAAAACAAGCCCCATGGCTTTCATTAATGAGCACAGGGAACTCTAGAATGTCCCCGCATATTGCCCTCATTCCTAGTGCGCTAAGGTCCTAGTTCTGAGGAGTTGACATGCAAGCCAAGGGGTTTAACTTACTGGAATTCTCTGAATATTGGGTAGTTTTTTTGAGGCACTTAGAAGTGGAAGAAAACTTTTGTCACCTAAAACTACCCCTAAAATAGCAATAGTAAGAGAGTATTTTTGTGTTTTTACATTTATTTTTCAATTACATATTGACATACAATATTATAGTAGTTTCAGGTGTACAACATAGTGATTAGACATTTATATAACTTATGAAGTGATCTCCCTGATAAGTGTAAGAGGGACTTTTGGAAGTTAGTGTCCCATGAACATCCAGATCACTTGCAATCACTCTGGGGAGACTTTTTCTGAAATCACTTTCTTTATATTGCAGCAAACCTAGAATTAAACCAGATATTCTGGTATCACAATAAAAGTATGGAATGAAAGGTGGGTGGGATGCAGGCACCAAGTCACAGGCTCAGTGGTTCAAAACCCATCTATCCAAGCTCTCCTAGATATCCCAAATCATTTGGATCAAGCGATAATGGTAGAACAGAGACAGAGACAATTGACGAAGATGCTTGAGAGGTAGAGGCATTGAGAGATTGCAAGGGAGAATTCTGTTGACAACATATTCAATGAATTGACATTTCCAAACTATAAGCGATAATGGTTCAAATTTCAAAACAGCTGAAGAAGAATATGTGCAATGTGCAATGAAAAACTGTTTAGGTGACAACAGGCACCAACAAATCAATATAAAAGGAGAAGTGGAACAGGAGCTAGGTAGACAGCAAGACTGTCGCCACCAATTCAACACATATACAACTTGCAGCATTATTTTTCTACTAGAAGCCCGATGCACGAAATTTGTGCAAGGGGCTGGGCCCTCAAAGCCCTGGCTTCGTCCAGAAGGTCGTCCAGAAGGTTGTCCGAAAGGATGTTTGGACTGTCATTCTGCTGTTCAGTCTAATTAGCATATTATCTCTTTATTATATAGGATTTGATGCAAATCTGCAATAGTTATATTGTTGTAGACCAAATAAACCAGTGACTACATTCCCATAAACTTTGTTTGATATTTCATTTTTTGACAATACCATCATGCTTTCAATAGTTACAAAAGCAATCTCCCCTCTGCTCTGAGCTGCCTAAGAGAAGCACTCTCTCCATATCCCCTCAACCCTCAAAATAACATGCTTACCAGTAACTATTTTAACAGCTTTAATCAAGGGATAATTGACATACAATGTGCTGCATATATTTAAAGTATAAAATAGAATAATTTTGCTATGTATACACTTGTGGCATCTTAACATCACTCCAGAATTTTTTCTTGTTCCTTTGGAATTCTTCTTTCTCACTCTTCCCCATCCTAGGCAACCACTGACCTTTTCCTGTCGCTATAGATTAGGCTGCATTTTCTAGAATTTTATATAAATGGAATCCTACAATATGTATTCCTTTTTTAAAACATGTTTTTATTTATTTCAGAGAGGGAGGGAGTGGGAGAGAGAACTGTAAGCATCAATGATGAGAAAGAATCATTGATCGGCTGCCTCCTGCACGCCCTGCCACTGCAGATCCAACCTGCAACCTGGGCATGTGCCCTAACCGGGAACCGAACCAGTGACCTTCTCGTTCATAGGTTGACACTAAACCACTGAGCCATGCTGGCTGGGCCATATGGCTATTTTTTAATGATATGAGGGTAGCTACAGGGTGGGTGGCCTCTCCTAACTATTGACTCTAAGGAGTGAGTGGATCTTGGATGTGGCAGAAGCCAACTGTTTCTTATTATCAGCCTTTTAGTATTATTTTATTTTAACAATGTGTGCTATGTTGCTTAAAATAAAAAAAATAATTAGATGTGAAAATATAAAGTTTGACGTTTTTGAATAAAGTAAGGTCTGTGTTGGTTCAATGTCATAGTGAAGGGCAGAGCTGAATGAGGCTTTTCAGGAAAATTAAACCAACTAAATATGAAAAATGGTCTTTCATTCATTAATCAACTGATCAAACTGTGAGAATTATAGGTAACACATAGATCTAAGAATAAGGTTGCCAGACTTGGCAAATACAAATAAGTCTGCCCCATGCAGTATTTGATACATACTTAGACTAAGTGTTATTTGTTGTTTATATGAAATTCGAATTTAACTTGGCATTGTGTGTTTTTTCTTACAACCCTATCCAAGAAATAAATGATTCATCAAAATTGGTGGCATGGGCCGGGTGAGCCTGGGCCCCGGGTCCGGGTGAGGCCGCGGGCCCCTGGAGCCGGGTGAGCCTGGGCCCCGGGTCCGGGTGAGGCCGCGGGCCCCTGCCTGGGCCCCGGGTCCGGGTGAGGCCGCGGGCCCCTGGAGCCGGGTGAGCCTGGGCCCCGGGTCCGGGTGAGGCCGCGGGCCCCTGGAGCCGGGTGAGCCTGGGCCCCGGGTCCGGGTGAGGCCGCGGGCCCCTGGAGCCGGGTGAGCCTGGGCCCCGGGTCCGGGTGAGGCCGCGGGCCCCTGGAGCCGGGTGAGCCTGGGCCCCGGGTCCGGGTGAGGCCGCGGGCCCCTGGAGCCGGGTGAGCCTGGGCCCCGGGTCCGGGTGAGGCCGCGGGCCCCTGGATCCGGGTGAGCCTGGGCCCCGGGTCCGGGTGAGGCCGCGGGCCCCTGGATCCGGGTGAGGCCGCGGGCCCCTGGATCCGGGTGAGCCTGGGTCCCGGGTCCGGGTGAGGCCGCGGGCCCCTGGATCCGGGTGAGCCTGGGTCCCGGGTCCGGGTGAGGCCGCGGGCCCCTGGATCCGGGTGAGCCTGGGTCCCGGGTCCGGGTGAGGCCGCGGGCCCCTGGATCCGGGTGAGCCTGGGTCCCGGGTCCGGGTGAGGCCGCGGGCCCCTGGATCCGGGTGAGCCTGGGTCCCGGGTCCGGGTGAGGCCGCGGGCCCCTGGATCCGGGTGAGCCTGGCCCCGGGTCCGGGTGAGGCCGCGGGCCCCTGGATCCGGGTGAGCCTGGGTCCCGGGTCCGGGTGGGGCCGCGGGCCCCTGGATCCGGGTGGGCCTGGCCCCGGGTCCGGGTGAGGCCGCGGGCCCCTGGATCCGGGTGAGCCTGGGTCCCGGGTCCGGGTGGGGCCGCGGGCCCCTGGATCCGGGTGGGCCTGGCCCCGGGTCCGGGTGAGGCCGCGGGCCCCTGGATCCGGGTGGGCCTGGCCCCGGGTCCGGGTGGGGCCGCGGGCCCCTGGATCCGGGTGGGCCTGGCCCCGGGTCCGGTGGGGGCCGCGGGCCCCTGGATCCGGGTGAGCCTGGCCCCGGGTCCGGGTGAGGCCGCGGGCCCCTGGATCCGGGTGGGCCTGGCCCCGGGTCCGGGTGAGGCCGTTGGTCCCTGGATCCGGGTGGGCCTGGCCCCGGGTCCGGGTGAGGCCGTGGGCCCCTGGATCCGGGTGAGCCTGGCCCCGGGTCCGGGTGAGGCCGCGGGCCCCTGGATCCGGGTGGGCCTGGCCCCGGGTCCGGGTGAGGCCGTTGGTCCCTGGATCCGGGTGGGCCTGGCCCCGGGTCCGGGTGAGGCCGTGGGCCCCTGGATCCGGGTGAGCCTGGCCCCGGGTCCGGGTGAGGCCGTGGGCCCCTGGATCCGGGTGAATCAGTGCCCCTGGGTCCGGCCGAGACCAAACCAGAGGGAGTCGGACCTGCATTACCACCATTTGTCCACCATCCAGAGCTGAGGGGTCAGTGTTTGACATGTACTCATAGGGAACTGGTGGACATTGATATTGGGTCTCAAAAAAACTGTTGGTCCAGAAAGAAACTCACTACAGACTGATTCATTTGCCTGTCAGCATAACTATTATTGCTCGTCGCACATTCAATTCTTATAAGTATATCTCTAGTGACACATGATTTCGCTCATCTAGGGGAAATGATGAACAACATAGACTGATGAACAAGAACAGAACCAGAAACAAGGAGGCATCGATCGGACTATCGGGCCTCAGAGGGAGGATAGGGGAGGGTGGGGGGAGGGGGGAGAGATCAACCAAAGGTCTTGTGTGCATGCATATGAGCCTAACCAATGCTTAAGTCCAACAGAGGGTTGGGGCATCCAAGGGGAGGGGTGTGGGATGGGAATGGGGGGATGAGGACAAATATGTGACACCTTAATCAATAAAGAAATTAAAAAAAAAAAAAAAAAAAAAGAATATATGCACCCCTACGTTCAAAGAAGTTTATCCATTTACCAGATCTGCAAACAGCCCAAGGGCCCATCAGTAGATGAGTGGATAAAAAAGTAGTACATTTACACGATGGAATACTAAGCAACTGCAAAAAAGAAGAAAATCTTACCTTTTGCAACAGCATGAATGGTCCTAGAGATTATTGTGCTAAATGAAATAAGCCCGTCAGAGAAAGGCATACACTATATGATTTCGCTTATATGTGGAATCTAATGAACACAATAAACTGACAAACAAAATAGAACCAGAGGCATGGATACATGGAACAGACTGACAGCTGTCAGAAGAGAGAGAAAGTGTAGGGAGGGGACAGAATGAGAGAAAGTGAAGAGAGTAGCCAAAGAACATATATGCATACTCCATGGACACAAATAACAGTGTGGTGAGGCCAGAGGGGTGCAGGACGGGTGCTGGGTGGAGGTGGGCAAATGTGGGGTGTCGGGGAGAGGTGGGGTGGGGGAGACATCTGTAATAATGCCAAACAATAAAAAATAAAAAAAGCCCTGGCCAGTGTGGGGGCATGCAGGAAAAAAAAAAAAAAAAAAAAAAAAAAAAAAAAATTGGTGGCATGGAACCAAGTGGGGATGGGAGTTGGGAGATTTTTTATTTACTCATCTTGGATGGAGGTGGCCCAGCATTGAGCTCAAGGTATTTCTGGCATGAGATCCTGGTGTTGCACACATTTTTTTTCTTTGTCCACTCCAGTCCTCCTAATCTTCCATCAACAGGTATAGCAAATACACTTATGATAGGAAATGACCAAGTTGCAATCCTTACAAAATGAACCTTGGTCCCCAGATAGATAACAATTTCTAAGGGCTAAGGAAAAGAGTGGTCAGAAGAGGAGCAAGTGTGCATTTCGGGGCCATTTACTTTATGGTGTGGGCATTCTGAGCAGGAGAAACTTAGGTCTGTGGTTTTATGCTTACTGTCCAACTAGAGGCCCAATGCACAAAATTCGTGCAAGAATAGGCCTTCCTTCCCCCAGCTGCCGGCACCAGCTTCCCTCTGGCACCCGGGACCCGGGCTTCCCTCGAAGACCTGACTTCGTCTGGAAGGACAGATGGACATCTGAAAGGACATCCAGTCTAATTAGCATATTATGCTTTTATTATTATGGACTAGAGGCCCAGCACGCATGAAATTGTGCATGAGTAGCTCGCTTCCGCTTGCCTCAGCTGGCTGCCCCGCCCTCTGCTGCTTGTAGCTCCCCGCCACGAGTAGCTTGTGCCCCGCGCCATCCACCGTGAGAGCCGCTGCTTGTTTGGTCGTGACTCCATAACTACAGGCCTTTTATGATATAGATTGTGACCTTTACACCAATTTCCCCTCTTCTGTGAATGTAAAAAGAATTAAAAATTGTTATTATGGAAAATTTTAAATGCATGCAAAAATAGAGAGAATACTTTAATGAATCTCTATGTGTCTATCACCCCAACAATGATCAACTCACAGATGGTCTTTCTTCATCCCAATTTTTATTCCTTATCCCTCCCCAGATATTGTGAAGTAAATTCCAGATATCTAATTTCATCTCTAAATATTTCAGTATGTATTTCTGACATATAAGGACTATCCCTTTTAAACATAACCGCAATAGCCTCATCACACACCCTTCAAAATCAACAATAATTTTTTTAAAAAGGCATTTTAAATAAAATTTGCTAGATGAAAAAGAAATACTATCCCAGGATTTTAGCCATTACAAAGCTTTCTGGTATTAATTAAACACCATGGACAAATTTAAATACCAGTCGGTTACCACTTCAGAGGAGGTAATTCAAACACTCCACTGGGGTCTTAAAATAGCTTGCCATTTTTCAAAGAAATGTTACTATTGTTCATTCAGTCATTGATCCAATAGATATTCATTGAATACCTAACTTGCTAAGCCAAGATTCACAGGTCAACAGATCTGAACTTCGCTCTCGAGACATTGTGAAACATGTAGGTTTACATCTAACGACATCTGATTCAAAGCAGAAGGAACTAGGCACAGTTAGGGTACCAGGTAGGACCAGCAAGTGACAAGAGTGCTAACGGATGTGTGCCTCGTCTCTGTGCCTCCCTGGAGCAATCAGCATGAACAAAGGCATAAAAAAGATAAAATCTTCTAAATTCTTCATTCTCCAAGAGCAGAAACTAGACCTTCCATGTCCTTGTAAATCTTACACTGGCCTGTGACAACAAGCACAATGCTGGACACACAGTGGCTACTCAGTGGACATCTATTGAAGAAACGAATGCAAAATTCGCTTTTCCCCCAAGTGCTTATTAATTCATCCTCAGCCAGTCCTAAAACTCCTAGGTTATGTTGTGTTGTTTTCAAACACAAAGACTATACCGTAGAATCCTTGCGACCGCAATCAGGAAGGGGTAGTGCGGAGATCTTTACAAATGCTGAGCATTTTCATAAAGATGCTTCTTCCCTTATGCTCTGGCTCCTTTCCTATGCCTAAGCAGTTAGTTGGTGATTGTTTGCTGTTCTCTTTTATCAGTTTAATAGATGATTATACCATTTGTGGTCCCCCAGTTATCATGCCCAGTGGCCTTCTAATGAGCAGATATAAAATTTACTTCACTGACCATTTCTCTAAACATAAAAGCCAGAGTGGAGGAGTTTCACTAACCACATGAGTGAAATACATTGCCACAGAAAGGCTGGTGTGTGTGTGTGTGTGTGTGTGTGTGTGTGTGTGTGTGTGTGTGTGTAGAGTTTGGATCATGCTCTAAATTAAAACTTAAATATCTCTCTGTAATCATTACATGGACTGTAAGGCCCTGGTAGGATGTAAGCCTCTCTGTTCAATAGGAGAGAAGGCTGCATACTTACCAGCTGGCCAGCAGTGAAGTAAATTTATATGGAGTTATTTCTATATCATTTTGTTTATTTATATAGGCCCGATTAGACCCTTTTAAAGGCTTAACTTAGTGTGGCTGCTGCAGACAACTAGTTTACACCAAGTCCTTCTTGGCAAGACTTGAAAGCAAACGGTAAATGGTGTAAACAATGGTATGTGATTATACACTGCCAAATGTGTGCATCTGGGAAGACAAACAAAACTTATTAAACAGACAACAAATAACTGAGGTAAATATCAAAAATGTTAACTCTACTAACTACAGGGCTGGATCTCGTCAAAGTTCTATTAACTCAGCACAGCTGGATTAAAATAAAAAGAGCCCTTTAGACTTAAAAGCAGGAGATCCCCAACTAAGAAAGTCTGGATTCTGTTCCTGTCTCCATCACTAATTCGCTAAGTGACATTGATTATTACTTTGATTTTTGTTTGAGTTTTCCCATCAATGGCAAGGGAATTTAAGGGCTGCTCCTGAGAGCATGAGAGAATGGTTGCCATATGCCTCCTCTGGAAAGGAACAAAAGAAAACCGCTGTCTGGTCACCTCCCAATTTATCCTGCAATCTCCAAGACCTTGATGTCGCTGGAAACTGAGTTGACTTGGGCAAAAATTGGTAAAGGATATGACACTTGCAAGTTAGGTCACCACTGTGGCCATGGCAGGCTTTGGGAACTAGCCAACAACAGGGGGGCATAGTTACTGATGACCAGTGCTGCTTCTGAGTGCACATGGGAGAGGGACGCATAAAGACGGGGAGAGCCTGGCAGCCCCAAAGTATGCAGGCATGCAGGACCCTTGACCTACCACTTACAACCAGAGACATTTATTTGTTTGTTTGTTTGTTTGTTTATTGTTAATCCTCACCCGAGGATATTTTTCCATTGATTTTTAGGGAGAGTGGAAGAGAGAGGGAAAGACAGAGAGAAACATGGATGTGAGAGAAACATTGATTTGTTGCCTCCCTCACGAGCTCTGACCAAGAGCCCTGACCAGGGCCTGGCCGGGGAAGAGCCTGCAACCTAGGTACATGCCCTTAACTGGAATCGAACCCGGAACCCTTTAGTCTGCAGGCCGGCACTCTATCCACTGAGCCAAACCACCTACGGCACAGCCAGAGATATTTAGACCACCACATGTTCATGGCCACTCTTGAGTGTTCTTACTAGAACTTGCTTTAAAAGGAAAGCATTGTCAATGAATTTTTGGACTTCAATTTACCTACCCCTACCTCATGGCCTGAAATGTCTTCTAGGTCACACCTTAGTGTTCCCACTCTTCTCTAGATCAGAAATATTCAATGTGGCTGCTCGTCAGAATCAGCCAAGGAAAATGCTAAAATCCTGATGTCCAGGCTTCCACTCCTAGAACCTCGGAGGGTACCGAATCATCAGTGTTTTTTATGCTCCCAGGAGTATAAAGTGCACCCACATTGAGAAGCACTGAACTAATGGTCTGAAGGGATGATCTTATTTTAAAGTAGAGGTGCTCCTGAACCTTGGAGATTCACTACTGTCATATGTGATGATTTTAAAGGTCACATTTGGCCCGGCCACTGTCTCAGTTGGTTGTGTGTCGTCCCATGCACTAAGAGGTCACCGGTTTATTTCAGGACACGTGTCTAGGTTGCAGGCTCGTCCCCAGGAGGGGGCATGCAGGAGGCAGCCGTTTGATGTTTCTCTCTCATAAATGTTTCTAGTTCTCTTTCCCTCTTCCCTCTCCCTTCCTCTCTCTAAAGAAATCAATAAAAACATATTTTTTAAAAAATGCCACATTTGCCTGGGCCCCACTGTCCTAATGCAACACTCTCCTACTCTACTACCTCCGTCTTAATTCAGACCACTAGCATCTCTCTCCTATACTTCTGCAACAGCATCGTTTCCACAGTACCTAGAATGAGCCTTTGATAAATTCATCATCCCACTCACAATTGTAACAAAATCTTACTTTCTGACCATAGCCAATTGGCCCTGGCCCTGCCCCTTTCTCTCTAGCCTCACTAACTCCCACTCTACAATTTACTCAGTAGTCTCCAGCCTCGGACATACCCAGCACATGCTCATCTCTGGGCCTTTGCATTTACTATTCCCTCTGCATAGCACCTTTCCTCCCAGATACCCATATGGTTTTACTCCCTCCATTCAGGATTTTATTCCTCACTGGATGCCTTCCTATCTCCAATAACACCGCCCTTCATTTTGTTCCTGTATGCTGCTAAATTCTCTTTCAAAACTCTTAGCAGAAACCATATTGCTTGCTAGTTTATTTACTGGTAGTGCCCATTTCTCTCTAGAAAATAAGCTCTATGAGGGCTAAGACTTTGTTCTGTTTGGCTGTAACCCAATACCTGGAATAGTACCTGGAACATAGTAGGCATTCTACACATAGTGGACAACTGAATAAATGAATGAATAATGTCTCCTACTTTCAATTTACTCTCATACTCAAATATATCATAATTATGAGGCTACCTCAGAAAGAGGCTATTTAGATCAACCAGGTTTCTCAAATAAACCAGGTTTCTCAAATAAAGCAACACTTGGATGCATTTTGATCAAATTTATTTGACCTCCTTTAATTTGAAACCTCAGTTTCCCTAGCTATCACCAGCCAGTAATATATTGGGTCATATAAAACATCAATAAAAATTTATTTTTATTGGAAAAGGTAATTGCTCCAAATTGGGACTATCAGATTTAGCAAATAAAAATATAAGCTGTGTAGTTAAATTTGAATTTCAAATGAGTAATTTTTTATATCAGTATATCCCAGGCAATTGGAACATACATTAAAAAATTATTTGTTGCTCATCTGAAATTTAAATTTGATTGGGTGCACTGTATTTTATCTGACAATCTTATTTCAAAAAGCTATGGAATTGGTTTTAATATAGGAGCAAGTATGGAGTCAGATAACTTAGGTTTGAATCTTAGCTCAGCCACCTATTGGTTATGCGAGGAAGTTAGTGAAATCTGTGGTAGTTTTCCCATCTCTAAAATGACGGTAATAATATCTACTTTATAGGGCTCTCTAAATCATTCAGTGTGACATCTGGCTTCCATGAGCACAAGTCATAGTCATCATCATTACGGATTTGTCAGGACCGAGGGGTTTTCTGGGATGTAGAACATTCAGTGCTAAAACTGAGACAGTTCCCGGCAATCTGAGACAGTTGGTCATCTTAGTAGCTACTTAAAAAAAAGTTTAGTGCTTTTATGCTATTGCACTTACTTTAAGCTTTAAGAAATAGTACATGAGGATTATTTTCTATCAAATGTCAAGAAACACCTGGTTGCTACAGAAAATTTTCCAGCTTATATTTCAAAAAGCAAATTTATTCATATTAATCCTAGTCACATTTAGATCTCCATTACTGTTTGAGTTCTGTATACTTAGAAAATCATTCCTGCAGCACCACTAAGTGTTGTTTATACTTTTATACCATTACCAACTCAAATGGGGCATTGGATGGCCTGTAGTTGCATTTGGAGTTCAGCCCTTTGTCCTCTGTATCAAAAAGAGCCAGGTTGCTCAGTGGTTAGAGTGCTGGCCTGCAGATTGAAGGGTCTCTGGTTCGATTCTGGTCAAGGGTACATACCTCGGTTCCAGGCTCCATCCCAATCAGCCAGGGCATGTGCAGGAGGCAACCAATCAATGTGTCTCATCAATGTTTCTCTCTCTCTCTCCCTCTCACTCCCTCCTTTCTACTCTCTAAAAATCAATGGAAAAAATATCCTTGGGTGAAGATTAACAAACAAACAAACAACATAAAAAAGAGCTGTTCCACAGAGGAAATGTACTAATTTATGCAAATACAATGATTAAAGCAGCAAGGTTCAAAGAGTTTCTCTCTTAAACCTCTTAGGCAGGGGAAGGAGTACCTAAAGCCTTCTGTGATGATTTTGCCTCTGGGTCAGAGAGGTGCCTCTGTGAGCTGGTACTTGGTAATGGGGTGGAGTTGGAGAGGGAGACATCCCTTTGGCCATGATGAAAAGTAGCAGAGTGGTTACACAGCATCTGTGAACCAGGTTTCCACTTGCAGAGCTAGTCTCACAAGACACAGCACAGAAGACTTGGTTGAAGTTTGGTGAGGGTATAACCAACAGGAAGCAGGAGGAAGAAGGGGGGGAGAAGGGGGGAGAAAAGAGAGGACAAGCCCCAATTAGGCACCATCTTCATCTTAAAATCTCAGGAAGTGCTGAAAGAAAAACTAGAGATTCAAGTATATTATTTGTTATCCTATCTAATAAAAAGGGGATATGCTATTTGACCCTCACGCTATTGCAATGATGGCGGTGCCCACAGCCAATAAGGAGGGAATATGCTAATTGACTGACCCACCCTCAAAGATGGCGGCACCCACAGCCACAAGATTGTGGTGCCCAGTCCCCTCAGTTCCACTGGGGCGGCAGGCTTGCCTGCCTCCAGAATCCCCCAGTCCCCTCAGTCCCCCAGCCACCCACGGCCAGCCTGAGGCACAGGCAGGCCTCAGATGGCAGCTGCCCAGCCTCCCAGGGCCACCCAAGGCTCAGGTAATAGGGCTGGCTGAGGCTTGCACTGCCGGCAGTGGCAGCAGCAGAGGTGTGATGGGGCGTTGCTTTCCCCTGATCGCCAGGTCACCTCCTGCCCAGGGGAACACCATGTGTTCCAGTCCAAAATTCCCGTATCAATTCAAACTACTAAGCAAAGAAATATTTTGGAAGAAGGACTGGGGGGAAGAGAGACAAGAATAGAATTCCAAGGTCACTTCCTTGATGCCATCAGTAGGGAAAATAACACCCATCAGCTTGAAATGCCAAGAGCCTTAGCACTGCCCTAAGCACTAGTTATGTTTATGGAGGAAAACATCCTATCACCTCGCATACCCAACCGGGTCCTCCCGGCTTTCTCTTGTTACCATTCTCTGTCTCTCCGTACCTTCAGCACTAAGCAATTTAGCATTTTTTCATTTCTCTTCATTTGCCATCTGTATTACGTTCTTCAGACATGTGATATTATCGTATCTGGGTCATTTATCGCTGTTGTAGTTAACAAGAGAGCCCATTTTTTTTAAAGCGGAGCATTTGGTCTTAGCAGTAAATCAACGTTCCTCCTTTTGAGTAAGCTCCCTGCCTGAGAGGATAAGAGTAAACCCCTTGGTCCTGCTGTTGAGTGAGTACAAATAAAGTGGCCTGGGAGTGGATGACTTCTACTCTGCTCTTTATTTTTCTTTCGGATTTGAGCTTGCATTTTCCTTCCCACTCAAGAGCTGTTGTGGCCCAGCCTGCTCATGTGAATTAAAAGCTTTCCAATTACAAAGGAGCCCTTCTTAGGGTTAGAGAATCTTGTCAAGCTCAGATGCACTTTATAAGGGACATGTCTCCAATCACTGTCAAATCGTCTCCTTTTGAATTGCCGCCTCTCCCCAGCCAACCTTCTCTTTCCAGGCTTTCCTCCCAGCACTGCCTGGTTTCACACCATTCCAGGACTGTATTCATCTGCAAAGGTGCTGGCCCAGGGGCTGGGAAGTGAGGGTGGGGAGAGTGCGTGTCTCAGATGTAGGAAGCCAGGCGGTAAACACCTGTTTCTCTCCTCTCATGCTCAGAAACTTTAAGCAGCACAGACACTAAGCCCTCACATTGTTGCTGTGGCATTGAACTGTGGTGGCAGATGACAGTTGTGACTTTATTGAAGAAAGCCAAACAGCCGGCAAGGCCTGTGGGTGTGCTCCTAATTTGTGCAAAGATAGCTTTGTAGTTCGTTCACAATGGGTTCTGGCCAGCAGTGACTGGAGCCAGACCAAACACACACACACACACACACACACACACACACACACACACACACACACACGCCCTTCTTTTGAAAATGTGGCTTCCTTCTCCCATTGAAGTCAATGTCAAAATTTGCTTTTGTGAGAGCCAAAGGGTTGAGCCCAACAGTTTAAAAAAAAGCACACACACACACACACACACACACACACACACATACACACACACACGCACAAAAGCAGTCTTCAAGGCCCAGCACATTTTCTCATGAATTCTGAACGCCTACTGCCTTCTCCTGGCTGGCCAGTGTGCAGAATCAACTTGGAACCTAAGGACATGATTTTTGAAAATTATCACTATAAAGATAATCCCTTTATTTCCAAATAAAAATGTAAGAATTCTTTCTATTTGAGAAACCATCCTTGGGTCTATTTGGGACAATATGATACTTTTCTAAGACTTTCTGAAACAAAAGGGACACGGTGGGTACACACAGGGCCAGGGGGAGATGAAGATAGTTAGCTCACCTCTTTCATTTCATAGCTTGACGAACTGCTCCTGCCTATCATGTACTTGCATATTCCTTCAGGAAATCTCTTCTTCCTCACTCTGAGGACTGTGGCTTGGGAGGGATTGACCCCACCTCCTGCTCCAGGTAGACTCTAGTTGGCTTGAACAGAACAGTGTTTCTCATTTACCTACTCATCTCCTCCACTGGCTCCCAGATAAGCCAAGGTTGTGGGTTCAATCCCCCATCAGGGCACATGCAAGAAACAACCAATGAATGCATAAATGAGTGGAATAACAAATCTCTCTCTCTCTCTCTCTCTCTCTCTCTCTCTCTCTCTCTCTCTCTCTCTCTCCCCCTAAAATCACTTTAAAAAGGAAGGACGATAAAAAGAATTTGAGACCTCTGAGAAAGACAAGCATCCTATTCTTCCACAGGTACTACCTGAAAAGATGCTCAAGGTTCCTCTGGAAAGTGAGGGAGGAGATCTGAGGTCTGGAGTTGCTGCAGCCATGTTGCCACCACAAGTGGAGAGCCTGGAGCTGCCTGTGAGGAGGACGGGATGGGAAGGAAGGACAATATGGTGTCTGAGGGTAAACCTGAGTCAGAGAGGAACCAGTACCCTGGTCCTTGTTGGGAATGCTGGGTCCAGCCTCACCTGAGGCCAGTATCATTTGTGGACATTTGCATTGTGTAAGCTAAGAAACCCACTTTATTGATTAAGCCAGATCAAATTGGGTTGTCTGTTGCTTATGATAGAATAGTCCCAAATAATATGTTACTTGTTAAGAACCTTCTATCTCTCCCAATTGTCTATACAAATGAGCTTAAATTTCTTAGCATTTGAAATAGTCCACAAGTGGAATATAGTCAACCTTTTTATTCTGGTCAAACCTGTCCCTTCTCTTTGCTATTTTTCTTTAAAGATCACTGTCCTTAAATTTAACATCTTCCTTGATCTTCTCAAACTATACTTATCTCTCTTGAACTCTGTTTCCCTTCCCATTTCCAATTATTGTTTGAACTGCTGTGTTTTCTTTGCCCTTTTCATAGGCTGTCTATGTTGTTAATCATTTTAATGTATGTTTAGCTTATCTTTGTGAGAGTAGGTTTACAGTTCTCCGGTCTATGGCTACCTCTGAGCACTTAGAACTATGCCTTACACATAGTAGGTATTAGAATATGTGCTGAGTAGCTTGAAATAGTCATTTTTTAAATTACCATCAGCATGAATGGTAATGTCTAAGTAAAGTTAAAGACTTAAATCAGTGATGGGCAACCTTTTGAGCTTGGTGTGTCAAACTTCGCCAAAAAACTGAGCATAACTCGGGTAGTGTGTCACTTTGAGGAAAAACATTATTTCACGATATTTATAGTTAAATATTGTGAAATAATGTTTAATAAATGTATAATTGTTATATATAATTGTATTTAATAAACCAAAAACTAAATATTTAGTGCTGACACGCATGTCAGAGGTTCGCCATCACTGACTTAAATACTCCTAGACACAAGCATTAAAACCAGTGGAGTCTGGCTGAATAATTTTCACTTGAGAACGAAATAGGTTTTTTTTGAGAAAAAAAAAACAAAACAAAAACCATTTATATGATACAAACTGAACTATAACCTAACTTTTAACTCTTCAAATCACAGGGCTCATGGAAACAAATGAGATAAGCTGATTTGACTAGTACTTCTCTATTATGAAAGCCCACTGGAGCTTGCTCAAGTATAAGCAGGTATCAAGTGGCCATATAACATAGCCCTGTCACTCAAGAGCTGCCCCTAGTCTGCTGGGAAGGTGTGCCTGGCAGTCCCAATTCCCAGTTCTATGCAAAGCCTCTGAGCGGGCCATTCAGGAGGCCCCAGACCAGACGCCTGCAGAGCCGCTACGGGATGCTGCTCACTTCATCATTTCCTGCACGTCTTCCCACCTACGATCTCTCTGGCTGCGTGGAGGCTGTTTGCAAAGAGAAGGAAAGGCCCATATTCTGCTTGGCCTCCACATAGGTTTTATTGTGACTCTTTAAAGCTTTATGACATTCTGGGGCGTATTTCCCTGGCATTCCAGCATGACCCACAGTACAGTGGAAACAGACGGCCTTTAGCATTTCATAGCCTGCACATTTCATGACATCATTCTGTGAGATGAAGGGAAAGCTATAAGGAAAATCCAATTTGGCCTGCTCTAGCCACAGTTGCCTTAATTAGCCTCCACTTTTAATGTAATGAAAGGAATAAGCCTGAAGATGGCTGGCCAGGAAAATTATGAGCCTTCAGGTACACTTGGTTACTGTAATTTTTCTGCTGGCAGAAAATGTTGTTAAACTATAGATTTGCTCTCCATCTTGAGAACTCAGACTAGAAGAAGAAAGTCACGTACATACATCAATTTTTAAAAAGGCATTAAGGTATGCTTTCTGGGAGCATCACCACCTTGGCATCTTATTCGTCCCAGAAAGCATAAGCACTTGCTCTCTGTATTGGTTCTTCCCTCTTTTTTGCTGTGAACCATATAATTTTGTGAAACATAAATATGTAATATTGAGCTGGGTTGGATCTGCCCTTTACTATAAAACTACATTGTCTTCATTGACATTCCTCAGGAATAATCTTTAGGTGAAGAACTATTTGGGACCTCAGCTAAGCTAAGGCACATTTTCTCCTGAGTGTGGGTGTTAGTTATCTGAGTAAATAGATGCTTCAGAAGCAGCCAAGTCTCCATTTGGTGTATCTGAGTAGGAGTTTGGTATTTGCATGGAGAAATATTGAATTCCTAGAACACGAAGAGATGATTCAAGAATTTTCTTACAAGTCAGTTAAACTTTAAATCAATTATTTGCATATTCATGAACAGATATATTTCTTTAGTGCACTCTAAGCATAAAGAAAACGAGCATCAACCATCCAACTCTACCTTTTCTATAGATACTAGAGGCCTGGTACACAAAATTCGTGTATGGGGGGGTCCCTCAGCCCGGCCTGTACCCTCTTGTAATCCGCGACCACTGGCTCCTAACTGCTCACCTGCCTGCCTGCCTGATCATCCCTAACTGCTTGCCTGCCTGCCTGATTGCACCTAACCACCTCTGCCTGCCTGTCTCATTACCCCTAACCACTCACCTGCCTGCCTAATTGCCCCTAACTGCCTCTGCCTGCCTGCCTGCCTGATCACCCCTAACTACTCTGCCTGCCTGCCTTTCCCCTAACCGCCTCTGCCTGCCTACCTGATCATCCCTAACCACTTGCCTCCCTGCCTGATGGCCCCTAACTGCTCGCTCGGGGGTGGGTCCAGCTGGGGCGAGGAGCCATGGTCATTCTGGTCATTCCACCATTTCAGTTGCTGGGCTTTTATTATATAGGATATGATAACCAAGAATCAAGTGATATGGTTTTGTTTTTTTTTTAAAAATAGATTAGACAGAAAGTCCTCAGGGCAACTAACTACCCAGACCTTTAATATCTGTGGAGTTAGAAGAGTCACAGCCCTGCCAGTGTCTCTGATATGTTGTGATCTGTAGATCTGAATCATATGCTGTAAACCAATGGCTGGTTGCGGGGGGCCTCACCAGTCATTTGCATCCACTCCCAAAGCAACTGCATTGCTCTCTTCCTCACGTAAGATGCACAGTAACTCTGGGACTTGTTAAAAGCACTTGTCTAGAAAAAAGGCAACTCCTCTTCTCTTTCACCCCTCTGCCCTCATAAAGACCATGAATGCTGCCAATGGAAATGAAGAAAAATTTAAAAGATTTAGCAAAAGGGTGGTATTTATGATTATTCTCTCTTGAATATCCATGTTACTGTGGTTGTGGGGCTTAGGCAAGCCACTCCACCTATCTGGGTCTTATCCCTCCTTCTTTCTTTCACTCCTTCATCCCTTCATTTATTCACCAATTATTTATAAACTACCCATTATGTGTTAGGCACTGGTCTGCTAAACAAAACCTCTCACTCACTATATTCTAAAGGGGTAGGACCAAGGAAGATAGATAATAAGCCACAATACCTGGTTGCTTTTAGTTAGTTTGCTGGGACAAATAAAACAAATTTATTATGATTCTACCAAAAAAGACTTTATATTAAATTATTTTTAAATTGGGGTCTGCCTTTTAATTAAGCTTTATAAAATATGCTGAAGGGCTTATTCTAGTGTTTTCCTTAGGGCAGCATTCGGGATAAACTGGAGGCAGAAGAGGAAAAGAGGCAGGGCCTCCTCCACTTACTAACTGCATTCACTGCAGAATTTACTTCGCCTCTTAAACCTCAGTGTGGCAACAGCGCTTTCTCCATCAACTTCTGGGTTAATCTAAGAACCAGCCTGGGTGCGCTCTGGGACAGAGCACTGTGAAATACAAAGGCTGATACTGGGGATGCTGATAAGGTGCAGTTATGTCAGTGACAAGAAGCAAGTTGTGTGTGTGGAGGCGGGTGGGGAGGGGCAGTTCGTTAGTGTAAGGTCATTTCTTCCTGAATTTTTTTTCAGATTTGAAGGGGGTCCAGATGCAGTTTGACATGGCATCATTGACAGTTACAGAACATGTGTTAGACACTTGCCTAAACATAAACCTAAACCATAGATTGTTGACATTGTTCCCCATGGGCTCATTCGTTTCCTTGTGGGGCAATCACCTCCATAATGGGCATTACCAGATCAATGAATTGGCCAATTAAGCAATTGCCTGCACCTTCACAGAAATTCTTACTCAATTTTGGGCTCTAAACGTTGCATTTGCTTTGTGTTTTTTTAATCACCAATATTAATATTTAAAGATATGTAAATGATTTCCCTTAGAGGAAATTGAACAGACTATTGGTAAAATAAAACTGTGCATAGATGATATCTTTTTCTATTCTCAATCTGTTTTGGACTGAAGACAAGAAAAGACCATATTAGCAAAATAAAATTTGGCCTAAATGTGAGAACAGTTGGCTTTAAAAATATATCGTTAAATATTCACAGAATGGCAAGCAGCCAAGAAAGCACTCAGTGGAGTTTTCCATTCCGCTCCTGTGTCTTGCTTGCAGAGCGTATTTTTTGCCTTAAAGTGCCATGCTCCAAAGCTGAGAGAGGTAGTCTGTCTTTCTTATTTCTGTGTAAATAACACAGTTAAATATGAAACAAGCAGGATTTTTGATTTGAAGAACAGATAAGTAGGTTAATAAATATTAAGCTAATGGAACTGTTTTTCCTCAGAGACCTTGTCCTTGTTAGGGTTGACAGTCTGGTCCTATTCCCAACGCAGCTGAAAGCTAATTGACTTTGTCATTCCCCAAGCATGGGAGACAGGCTGGTGAAAAGACCAGGCTCAGAACTCAGGCTAGGGATGGAATGAGTCTCTGTTGCTTCTGTTATAAGTGTGAGATTTAAAAAAGTCCTTTGACCTAAAAGAGATGTACGTTATGACATTGCAATAAAAAGGGATGGGCTACTGATATGACCAACAAAACGGCTAAATCTCAAAAGAAGACACAAAGGAGCATATACTGTATAATTCCACTTATATGAAATTCAAGAATAGACAAGACTAATCTATGGAGAGTCCAGAACAGAGGTTGCCTGTGGGAGGGGGGTACTGATTGGAAAAAGAAAGTGAGAACTTTCTAGAATGATGGAACCATCTTTTATCTTGATCTAGGTGGTTGAGAGGTAGACACACATATGTGAAAAGTCATTGAGCTATACTTTAAGATTTGTGCATTTTTCTGCGTGTAAGTTTTATCTCATTCGTTTTTTAAAAAGAGCCTAAGGTTTAGGAGCCACCTGAGCACATGTTTGTAACAATAACAATGATTCATGTATTTGTAACACTTGCCATTCTGCAGGAGACTTTCATATGCATTGTCTCTTGATTCTCACAAGCATCTTTGAGTAGATGAGGAAGGTGAGACTCATCAAAGTTAAAATTTACGAGTGTGTCCATTCCCTCCCGATTCCCACAACTCAGGGACACCAGATTACCTCAGTGGGGGCGCTGATGGTGGCATTTGGTCAGCATGCACTTCCATGTTGTAAGTCTGTTCCATTAATTGCAGAATGTGTGCCATCCTTGGCAAATGCCCTTCCCTAACGGTCAACGGGCCCACCAGAAACACCTTTGCACATTTCCAGATGCGCCCAGGAGGACATTACAGACCTCGGTTGAAAGCCCTTGTGTTTACTACATCATTGGAAAATGGAGCTTGAGTGCCAGTTAATTCTTGACTCCCTGGAGCCCTGCGAGGGCACTTGTGTTTGGTCACTGATGCAGAATGAGGTGTTGGTCTGGGTCCTCTGGCGGAACCACTGTTTCTGCATTGGCTTGAGGTCCACTTCACAGGTCACTTTATCTATGACCCCAGCACTGCACATCCATAAATGTGGAGTTGGGGTGGGCTCAAGCTCACAATCTGTTCCCTGGAGGTTCAATCCTCTAACCATGTTTCTTCCCTCTATTGTTTCACTAGGATCAAGCATCTGGAACTCCCTTTGGTTCTGGAACACAGGAAGTTAGCCAGGATCCCTAACTCTGCCCCACCCATTGAGCAGTGGAGCCTCCATTATTGTACAACCTCCACCAGGGCCTTCTGCAATAGATGAGACTGCTGAGGGTCACATGATAATAAGTGGCCAAGGGCTTGAGCCCAGGTCTCCTCGGATCTTGCTCTCAATCCACTATAACCTGTGTTGGCAAACCATGGCCCATGATCCAAATCTGGCCCCCTGTCTGCCAGCTCAAGGGTGTTTTTTAAACTGTTTTGATAGTGACATTTAAAGTGGTTACATCCCGGGCCCGGGAGAGGCCACGCGCCCCCGGGTCCGGGTGAGGCCATGCGCCCCTGGGTCCGGGTGAAGCTGAATCCTGGGTCTGGGCGAGGCCGTGTGCCCCTGGATCCGGGTGAGGCTGGGTCCCGGGTCCGGGTGAGGCCGTGGGCCCCTGGATCCGGGTGAAGCCGTGCTCCTGGGTCCGGCCGAGACCAAACCAGAGGGAGTCGGACCTGCATTACCACCATTTGTCCACCATGCAGAGCTGAGGGGTCAGTACCGACATGTACTCATAAGGAACTGGTGGACATTGATATTGGGTCTCAAAAGAACTGTTGGTCCAGAAAGAAACTCACTACAGACTGATTCATTTGCCTGTCAGCATAACTATTATTGCTCCTCGCACATTCAATTCCTATAAGTATATCTCTAGTGACACATGATTTCGCTCATCTAGGGGAAATGATGAACAACATAGACTGATGAACAAGAACAGAACCAGAAACAAGGAGGCATCGATCGGACTATCGGGCCTCAGAGGGAGGATAGGGGAGGGTAGGGGGAGGGGGGAGAGATCAACCAAAGGTCTTGTGTGCACGCATATGAGCCTAACCAATGGTTAAGTTCAACAGGGGGTTGGGGCATCCATGGGGAGGGGTGTGGGAGGGGAATGGGGGGATGAGGACAAATATGTGACACCTTAATCAATAAAGAAATTTAAAAAAATAAAATTAAAAAAATAAAGTGGTTACATAAACATCTATACAAAATATCCTTGATTTTGCCTCTTGGCCACAAAGTCTAAAATATTTACCACCTGTCCATTTACAGAAAACTTTTTGTCGACCCTTGCATCGCCATTATGCTTTATTCCGGTGTGTATTCAATAGAACTCTGACAGGGCTTATGACAAAAGCTCCCCTGCTGGCAGCAATTGTGATTCCTTTTATACTGTAAGAACTGGACAAGGGGCAGGAAAGAAATCAATCAACTTTATTAAGATATCAGCCAAGCCTATTAGGAAACAAGGAGAGTTAAATGAGGGTGCAGAGATAATCCATCACATACACTGTCCTATCATTTTAAATAAAATGGCTGTATCTGACCATCTTCTCACCTGTGCCCCTCTTCCCCATGACAGCTTGATGACCAAATTCTACACTCACCTGGTTGACATTAAGAAAATCACTCAAGATGTAAAACTTTAGCAATCTGCTGAATCGATTGGATTTTTGCCTTGGGGTTTGTAGGGCCACAGATCATTCATTCATCCATCAACAGACATGAGGATATAGACACAGAGGAAAGAAGACATCTCTCTCCTGAGGAACTTACTGATAAGTAAACAGATGTTTACCCAGCAGCTGAGACAGGAGCAGTTGAGAGGCACGTGACCCTGCTGGAATGGAGAACATGAGGCCTAGTCTAGGTCTTGAAGGATGAGTTCATCTGTCAGGTGAGCAAAGATCAGGGGAAGGACATTCTAGGTAGAGAAGAGCATGAATATCTATTGTGTAGCACTGTGTGTGTGTGTGTGTGTGTGTGTGTGTGTGTGTGTGTGTTTGCTTTATATATAATAAATAAATAAAGGCATGGAAACAAGATGAAACATGGGGTGTTAGAAATCAATGAGGAACCTGGTACAGCAGACATGAAAGGTGAATGTAAGGGCAAGAGATGCTTCTAGAAATAATAAGGAGCCAGACCTGAAGGCTTTTGTAGGCTGTTGTATTAGGTTGGGTTCCTCCAGAAGCTGACCTGGAGACAAGGTGAGGTAGATTAGGCATGGCCACAACTCTTTGCTACTTCTCCCCTGAGAGGTGGAAGCTTATTCCCGACCCCTTGAATCTAGACTGACCTTAGTGACCGACTTGACCAATAGAATGTGATGGAAGTGACATTCTGGAACTGAGACAAAGTTGCACGAAGCCTTTCAGCTTGTACTGGGTATCTTGGAACACCTTCTGTCTGGGATCTCTGAACCACCACATAAGAACTCTGATGACCTTCAAACTTCGATGTGTAGGCTCTCTGAGTCCAGCCTTCTAGCCATCCCTGAAATCCCTGCCAAAGTGCCAGACACAGAATGAACTGTCTTGGACACTCTGGGCTTGCCCAATTGTCAGTTGAATAGCAGTGAGTAACCTTAGTCAACACCACAGGATCCCTGCTCAAATTCCTGACCCAGAAAGTTGTGAGACGAAAGAAAAGGCTGTTTTTGTCACTAAGTCTTTTTTTGTTTGTTTGTTTAAATTTTTTTATTGATTAAGGTATCATATATTTGTCCTCATTCCCCCATTCCCATTCCACACCTCTCCCCACGCATGCCCCCACCCCCCTGTTGTCCTTAACCACTGGTTAGGCTCATATACATGCACACAAGTCCTTTGGTTGATTTCTCCCCTTTATCCCCACCCTCCCCTCCCCTCCCTCTGAGGCCCGACAGTCTGATCCATGCCTCCTTGTTTCTGGGTCTGTTCTTGTTCATCAGTCTATGTTGTTCATCATTTGTCACTAAGTCTTGAGGTGGTGATGAAAGCAACAGATTGCTGCATCAGTTCCCAGGGCTGCTGTGACAAAGCACCACAAACTGGTGGCTTAAACAACTGACATTTATTGTCTCACAGTTGTAGAGCCCAGAAGTCCGAAACCAAGGTGTTGGCAGGGACATGCTCTTTCTAAAGGCATGTGGGAGAATCTGTCCTAGCTTTGCTCTTAGCTTGTGGTGTTGCTGGCAATCCTTGGAACTCCTTTGCTTGTAAGGCGTATCATTCCAATCTCTGCCTCTGTCATCACATAGCAGTTTCCTTGTGTGTCTCTCCTCTTCTCAGGAGAAAACAAGTCATTAGAGAAGGGCCCACCCTAACCAAGTGTGACCATGTCTTACTTACATCTCTAAAGACCCTCTTTCCAAGCGAGGTCACATATATGGGTACCTGGTGGTTGGGAATTCAACATATCTTTTGGGGAGACACAATTTAACCTACAACAATAACACAAACACAAAGATTTGAGTACCAGGAGTTTATTTGGATAATGATTCTAGGGAGCATTGGTAAAGGAGTAGAGAAGTTAGAGAAAAGAAGAATCCTATCTAATAAAAGAGTAATATACAGATTGATCATCACTGCAACACACAATATAGCTGCCCCCATGTGGTCAAAGATCCTGCCCCCATGTGGACACAAGATGGCCACCACAAGATGGCCAGCAGGAGAGGGCAGTTGGGAGGCACCCGGCCTGCAAGGGAGGGCAGTTGTGAGGGACCAGGCCTGCAAGGGAGGGCAGTTGTGAGGGACCAGGCTTGCAAGGGAGGGCAGTTGGAGGTGATCAACCCTGCAGGAGAGGGCAGTTAGGGGTGACCAGGCTGGCAGAGAAGGGAAGTTGGGGGCAAACAGGCTGGCAGGGGAGCAGTTAAGCATCAACCAGGCTGGCAGCGGAGTGGTTAGGGGGTGATCAGGCTGGCCGGCAGAAGCGGTTAGGGGCAATCAGGAAGGCAGGCAGGCAGGCAAGCAGTTGGGAGCCAGCAGTCCTGGATTGTGAGAGGGATGTCCGACTGCCCGTTTAGGCCCGATCCCATCGGGCCTAAACGGGCAGTCGGACATCCATCCAGGAGTCCCAGATTGGAGAGGGTACAGGCTGGGCTGAGGGACAATCCCCCGCCGTGCACGAATTTCGTGCACCGGGCTTCTAGTCCAAAATAATGTTCATTATGGAGCAGATGACGACTGTGGGCACTTAGAGTCAATTCCACTGGGAATCTGGGAGATAGTATGCAAAATACCTCAAAGTTATTCTCTCCCTATTTCCCACTCAGGGACCAGGGAGATGGAGAATTTATCCTTGGATTCCCATCCATCATTGGCTGAGGGTTGCTCCCTAGGAGCATTAATTCCTGGCACTTATGGCCCATTGCCCACAACTAGGAGAAATCCCTCAAGTGAAGAGTAGCAGGTGCTTGAGATAGGATGCTGTGGGCATGTTCTGGAACAGCGAGTGCTGGGCTAACGAGATTGAATTTGATTCTGAGGTTATGGGGGCTGGAGGGAGTGGGAGTTGAGTGATTTAATGCACCAGAGCGATGTGTTCAGATTTGAATTATAAATTAACTCTGATGGGAACTGAGGAGGGCTGGACACTCCAGTTAGGAAGCCGTGTCTGTAATCCAGGGGAGAACTCGTGAACGCACAAATAAGTGCAATGGGAGGTCAGATGGGGCAGGGGGATAGACTCAAGATGTATTTAGGAGATATAATCAACAGGTCATACAAAAGGAAGATAAGGATAAATTTGAGGAGCTTCTAAAGGAGCTATAAACACTGAGCTAAGCTAAAGGTGAAAGTTTATCTTCCATACAGATAGAATACAGATGTGATAGCAGCCCTTGCACAGGCTATCTCCTCTGCCTGCAAAATCTCCCCATAGTCTAGACCCCCTCCCAAGCATGTTTTGCTAAAGTGTCTTCTCAAAGACACCTTCCTTGCCCTGGCTGGTGTGGCTCAGTTGGTTGGAGCGTTATCCCATAAACCGAAAGGTTGTAGATTAGATTCCTGGTCTGGGCACATGCCTAGGTTGTGGGTTCCATCCCCAATTATTGGGGTGCATACAGGAGGCAACTGGTCGATGTTACCCTCTTTCTTTCTCTCACCCTTCCCCTCTCTCTAAATTCAATAAACATATCCTTGGGTGAGGGTCAAAGAGGCCTTCCCTGACTACTTAAAATATTGCAAACAACCTCCCTCGTCACTCCCTCTGCTGCTTGATCTTTCTCCACTTGCCACATCCGGACATACACTCGTTGTAATTGTGCATTTGTTTATTGTCCACCCTCCACCTAACTCTCCCCTGCCACCGCCCTGAATACTAGCTTCACAATGGCATGTTTTGTCTGTTGGGGTTGCATCTCAGCTTCTAGAGTAACACCTGGCACAGAGAAGGAGATGGACACTTGTTGAATGAAGGGACAATTCAAAAAAATTGTTGGTAAACACAAATGGACTAGCCGCTGTTGTTTCTAGGGGGAGGGGTGATGGTGACACAATTTTTACTCTGGGAGAAATGCACTTTCTGTATCATTCCCTTTCCCCTGCAAGGACGGGGGATGCAGAAGAAAGGCAGAGTTCTGGTGATGGCCCCTCGCTTGGGCAGAGTGCAGGCAGAGCTTTTACATATGCAAGGGGAAGCCTGCGGTTAGACAGGGGGTGCAGCAGGAGAAAGGGACAGGGATGGCTCCGATGGATTGTTGTTTTTGAGGAGGAAATAGTTCAGACAGCAGAGAGCGGACCGTCTCTCAGTGTGATGGAATGGGTCGAGTGGCCACAGGCTTTTACGGAGCAGCTGAGTCTCGGGCTCAGTTTTATGGTATTTGGAGATTCCACTGTGTAAACCCACCCCGTCTCCTCAAAAACCTGCTATAGGTACAGTCCTTATGTGAAGTGTTGGGGGGAATGAGGAAAGGGCCCACGTTTCACATCTGGGCTGAGGCACGAGGGATCAGGGACAGCGAGCCTGGCACCTGAGATGATATGGAAATGGGGTTCGGAGGCATCAGAAGGATGGAGGCAAGGGCACCACGGGGAATACAGGGCTCTGAGACCTTGTAGAAATGTTGGGAAACTCTTTGGAGTAAGCAGTCACTTATCAGACCAGCCTTGTCATGTGAATACACTGCATTCACATGGCACTACATTGTTCACAAAACATTTCGCAGACATGTTTTTTTTTTTTTTAATCTGCATCCTGCACAGGGCCATTTACCCAAGACCATCTGAGTGTCAGAGCTGGAGTTGAAATCAGATCTTTGGACTAACAGTCAAGTACGTTACTACATTACGTCTGGCTTTTGCAGATTTAATACTGAATTTTCAGCTATTTGAGAAGTTCAAGTGCTGCAGTCACTTGAAGCTTTTGCCTGGGCACAGCCTGGAATCCTGTGTTCTGGGAGGCTGGTTGGCAGGAGGCGCCCCTGAGCAGTGAGTGCGCCTGGCCGCTTGTCCAGCAGGCACAGCTCCGCTCGCCTCTGCCGTTCCATCCTGTGCTTCACACTGGAGGTTTTGCGGAGTTGCAAGGTCTTGGGATCTAACTAAGACAAAGGGCAGAGGGCTAAAACTTTTCTCTGTTTACATGTTTTCAGAAGGGGAACTTAGGGATTGACTTCAATTTCTCATGCCATGTTTGGGTCCTCTGTGGTTTAAAGCATGAATGGAGCATGAGTCTGGGTTTAGAAAGTTTAGGAAGCTCTATTTCCACAACCCTTTCTTAAGTTTAAGCTGTTGCTATGACATCTTAGCCAAAGCATCCTGACTCTTTTCTCAAGAGATTGCTCTTCTGGGAAAAAATGCGAAGATACTCCAGTTAGAAATTTAGCCACAGATTACTCTTCTTGCCGCTTCCTTGGGTTGAGGAGGGGAGGAGGTGTTTGTAGTTCTGGTTATAACTGAAGCAAAAATATTTTATATGGGCCCAAACTAAAATGAGGGAGAAATGCCATTTAAAGTTTTCTGTTAACATATATGTTTATATTGGTTTGTGGAATGAGAAATAAACACACCTATTTTTTTAACCCCCCAAAAATTATCCACAAATAAAATCCAGGGTGGTGGGTGCAGGAAATTTAATTATTTACTCGGATACATTACAACGGCTTTCGCCTCCTTTCTGTGAATGGCTAGTGTGCCCTGAACCATGAAGGTAGATTGTGCAAAATGAATACTGCTTAGTGAGACTGAGTAAGTGGGATTTGGGATGACTTCTTCGCTTTTTTTCTTTGCACTTTTCTGTATTGCTCAATTTTAAAAATTATGAGTCTGTATTAAATGTCAAAACAACAAAGCTATTACGAATTAAATTGTTACCGCTTCCATCAGGGTGTGGTGAGGAAGGCAGAGCCAGCGGAGGAATGAGATCTGGTACAGGAAGTAGCCCTTCCACAATGGCGGGAGGTGCTGGGGAAGTGGAGGCTTGAAGGGAGGGTGGGGGGATCAGAAGAGTCAGCGTCCAGTCAGACCACACACATCCAGTCCCCCGAGGTGAGACCGCCGAGAAGCAGCTGCTGGAGAAGCTGGGTCTTTGCGCCTCCACAGCTGGCATCTGGCGAGGGGCCAGAAGTCAGAAGGAAGAGAGAAACCCGGAGCATAGGAGACACAGAGCAACCTGCGGCCCTCCAGCACCCTAGGGAGGTCGGTCACTGTCTAACCAATGACCCTCCAAAAGTTATGGCTGTTCCTGCACTTCCTCTTTCAAATTCCTCTTTTGGACAAATCTAACCGGGACCCACACAGGGAGGAGATGCTGGAAACAAGCTCCCATCTTAACCAAGCTGACAGCAGATGTCACAGATACCATGACGCACCTTACGTACTCGATTCTGATCAAGAGCTTTAAATTAAACTGGGCATAAGGAAGTCTATCCATAACCAGTTTGCCCCATTCTTTGTCAATCCAAACCTCTGGCACAGCCTGTCGTATGCCTACACCTTGTCTTGTCACAACTTGTCCCCATTGGAAAGAGACTGTTATTGGACAATGGCTCTTTGCACTATGGAAATAGCAGTATTTTCTACTCATTGTGTGTAGCTGGGGAAAATCTACACTGACATACTCACGTTTCTACCACTCTTAATGCTGTAGAAACAAAATCTCATTAACACCAGAGCTGATTCGATTCTGTTCATACATCAGCTACCAATCAGTGACAGATCACGGGAATTTCATTGTAAGATATACAAGGAGAGCAGCCAGAAAAAATGTCTAACTATTGCTTTATTTTCATCCCAGTGTTTAGCACAGTGATTACCCATAATAAGGAGCACTTATTGGGGTGTCTGATAAAATAACACAAAAAGGTTGGTCTTTCAGCATCACTCATTTGTTTCATCATTATTAAGCTTCCACTAGGTGCCACACAAGTGTGTGCATTTGGGATTAAACAACCCGCGCTGTGGGAACATTTTCAATAATGATGCCAGAACACAAAATACGAGAAAACCCCAAGGATTCAGCTTGGTTGTATGTAAAAATCACCCCCGTCACAGTCACTTTAGAAATCACCAAGACTATCATCTCTCTATGATATAATTAGGAATGTCATTAGCATATGCCAGATTAATTTTGATCATGTTTTGTTTAGTTCCTCACTTATACCTACTTTGTGCTTTATCTACTCTTGCTTGAGAAGGCATTGTTATGTGCTTAGGATTTTTAAAAAATTTAGGGGATTCTAAGTGTTGCCATAAAGAGGGACTAGCTTTTGCTCATCACTCTGCAAAGAGTCTTATTATTTTATAATCACATCATGAGTTCTTAAAACATTCTCTTTGAAAGGATAGATGCCATATTCAAGAAAACATGTTATTAAAGTTTCATAACCTGAAAACAGCCATTTGTGGTTCTGTCAGTACTTAGGGCTCCTTCAAGATAGGACTTGCAGTTCTCCTACGGTGCATTATTTATGACTATAAAGGAAGAGTAAAGCACTCTGAGTTATTAAAAGAAATGTTGGCCAGTGCAATATGAGCAGTGTGGTAGCTTATGGATTTTGCTAAGTTCACCTTCTTTCTGGCCCCACAATATCGTGGAAAGAGATTGGGCTTCGGAGTCACCAGATTTGGGTTCAAAATCTTCTTCTCCATCATTTTCTAGCCAAAAATCTGACGGCAGGTTACGGATCCACTCCAAGCCTCAGAATCCTTATCTATAAAATGGGAAGGATTATTTTTAGTTTGAGCCAAATGCTATTGCCGCTACTCCACCATTTTTGACTTAGAAAAGTGGCCGTTGTATGTGGTTCAGCCTAGAGTATACTTTACAGATCGGCAGGGGATGAAACGCTGCAGAAGACAGAACCCTCGGCTGCCCACCTGCAACACGGTCCGCACTCAGTGGCTGTTCACCTGCGGGTGCTGCCTTTTCCCTGGCCGGACTTCGGAGCACGTAACTGGGGTGTCTGCATCCGTTTTCTTCAGGTGATAGCATCTCTGATCTTCTGGTTCCTCTGAGCTTTACTTTGACATCTTCCTACTCTAGTAAGGCCTCAAAGCAGAACTGTAATCATCATCTTGAGCCAATTTTTCTAAATCTATGATCCCTTTCACTCCGAAACCCAAATCACACGTTATGGGGTCAGAAAACAGAATGTCAAACTGGTGAGTGTAGCTACATAGTCTCGACTTCAGAGCCTGTGAAGTGCGGAGTAGGAGGGTAGGTACAATCTACATACAGCACAGCCCGCCTGCTCTAAGTGTGGACGAGACATCTCTGGTATTTGGAAGTCAGCAAACGGAAAGCCCCTGGGCAGGATGGAAGCTGCTCACCTTTGCCCCTGTCCCTTTGCCCCTACCAGAGGGCGCCCTCCGGGGTCCTGCCTCAGGGTGTCACTCCCCCAGGGGAGGAGCCCTGGGCCCCCTCCTGTCCTCTGCCAGCTGTGGGGGAGGGGCCTTCCCGGGCCTCATCTGTAAAGTATTGGGAGTTAGAGACTCTCTCAGTCCCTTCGGGTGCTAATTTCTTTGGTTCTATAATTCCCTGTTCTTTGATATTTGGGGCCTCCTCCGCAAATACCTGGGTTTTCTAGTTCATTACAGACAGTATGCGTTTTGCCAAAAACAACGTAGCAGTCCTTCCAGTCACTCAGGAGGTGGTAAGTGGGCTCAAATCTGCTTCGTGAAACAGTACGAGCTGGGGAAGGCCAGCATGTATTTGTTCATTCAATGGAACGCGTGTGTGCCTGCTACCTGCCAGACACTGTTCTTGGGGCGTATAAAAGTGAACCGAACTCCCTGCTCTGTATATTTGGGCGTAAACAAGAAATAAACCTAAAGGGAAGCTATATTAGAAGATGTTGGGTACCATGGTGAAAGTTGTAAGAAATATGCCTCTGATTTATCTTCATAGAAAAGAAACAGCATGTGGTCAGGCGGCTGCTGCTGAATTTCCCCAGAGCAAACAGGATGTGGGAGTGGGGAGAGGGGATGAGAGCTGTACACGTGGCTGATAGCGCATGTCCTAGGAAGATTCCCATAGCCAGTGGTCGGCAAACTCATTAGTCAACGGAACCAAATATCAACAGTACAACGATTGAAATTTCTTTTGAGAGCCGAAAACCGACTTCTGCGCATGGGCCACGAAGTTTCAATCGCACTGTATGTGTGCGCCCACACATGGTATTTTGTGGAAGAGCCACACTCAAGGGGCCAAAGAGCCGCATGTGGCTCGTGAGCCGCGGTTTGCCGACCACTGCCCTAGACAAAGGGAGGTGGAGGCGACTAGAGAAGGCCCCAGCCCATTTTTTAAAATAACCCAATGGGAGACAGCAAGACCTGGGGGACCTATTAGGAAACAGGTGACCAAATAGTCCTCAGCCAATGAGGAACGGGAGGAGGGTCTAAGTAAACAGGCTGTGTCCCCTGCCCCAAGTGTGATCCTGCACAATGGGTGCCTGCCATGGAGAGTGTTATTAAAAGTCTCATTTTCTCCACGCTTCTGTTTCCTAGTCCGTCATTTGAAATTTGGACAGGTGAGCCATTTCTCACAAAGAATAGAGCAGAGTGAGGGGCTGGAAGGCCAGCAGTGACCCGAGCTTGTAGCATCTCCAAGGCAGGTCCCGGCCCTCCCAGAGCTTCCCTCCTGCCCCCGCTGTGCAGGCAGCAGCCTCCAGCTCCTGGCGGCAGCCTTGGTGAGTGAGCTCCGCAGGCCCCACAAGGCAGCAATCATTCACTCGTGCAAACTGTACACCCACTGGGAAGGACATGACCCGTAAGAGAGCCACACAGTTGGCCACATCTAGGCACTGAGTGTGTGTGCTCAACAAAGACGAGGACAACATTTCCTAATTTTGTGAAGAATGTCCTTCATTTTGAGTTGAAAAATAGCCTGGGAAGTCCTTTGAAATGCAGGAGGCCTCAGAGGAACCCAGTCCTCTCCGCCCTGCTCCCGCCAGTGATTCTCACTGTCCTCCTCGCACAGCAGCAGCGGCGTCACTGGGAGCACTGGGAGCTGGCTTACCCCAGACTCACTGAATCAGAACCTCTGGGAGGCGGCAGCCCAGGCTCAATAGCCCTTCAGGTGATTCTGATGATGAAAATAGAGAATACAAACATTTCATAGTTTTCATAGTCTTCTCATTTGAGCTGTACGATGATAGTGCAGAATCAGCATAGCAGACATGATGCTTATGAAAGAAATAAAAACAAGGCAGACAGGCTCAGAGAGGCTAAATGCGGCCTCGGGTCACACCACTGGCGAGCACTGAGAGAGGAGGGTTCGGTGTTCCGTTTCCTTGCCGCTTCCAAGCTCTCTCCCTTTTATTCTTTCTCGGCCCTCGCTTCTTTTAGCCACAATCTATATCCTGGAACTGAGATGCCTGCCCCAAACCCTCCGATCAGTAGGGGACAGAATATAGAGACTACAACTGAGATGTCGATATTGGTAACAAAAATCTCCAGCGTCTGAACTGTACGTTTCTTAAAGTGGAGGGCGCAGAGCTGCAGTTCAATGTTTCTCTCTTTAGCAAGAGAAATGACCTTGCAAAGTTGGAAAATACGTCCTCAGTGGCCTCTCCGGTTATTTAGCGGTCTGCCTCCTATTTCCTGGATCCTTCTGGAAGGCCTGGAGCCCAATGCCTGCCTTGTACCCACAGGATCCACAAGCTGCTGGTTTAGCAGCCCTGAGGATGGTGTGGTTTTTATGATCCACACTGCCATCTTCTGGGGAACCCCACTCATAGCCAGCTGATCAGGTTTTAGTGCGATGCTCCAAATCAAAGCGAGGCCTACTTATCTCACTGGACCTATTCCAAGAGCTGAAATGATGATGGCGACGATAAAATGCAGACAACGCTGAGGCTTACAGCTGTCCTCACTGTTTTAAAAGCACCTTCCACCAAGAGTATAGCTGATGGAACAGTGAAAGAGAAGAACATACATAAGAGAGTTGTCATTATTTTGGAAAGCTAGAGCAGATGGAATGGCCGTGGGGAGGAAGCGAAGAAGACTAAAAGTGTACAGCCCACAGCGATTGGCTCTGGATCGTGGGTACTTTGTAAAACAACAGGCACGTATGGTCCCACAGTTCTGGAGGCCCGAAGTCCGAAAGCAAGTTGGCAATAGGGAGCGTTCTGGCTGGAGGCTCTAATCTGTTGGGTGTCTTTCACATCTGGGGTCACCGGCGGTCCTCAGCATCCCAATCTCTGCCTCTTCCATCATCCCGTGGCATTCTCCGTGCTTCTGAGTTTCCTTTCCTCCTACAAGGACACCAATCATGGTGGAGCAGGGGCCCACCCTACTCCGCCATGACCTCATCTTAACTAAATTCACTTGCAATGACCGTCCAAATAAGGTCCCATTCTGAGGTTCTGGGAAGCACATGGGCATTGGGTTCAGATCTTGGCTCGGCTACTGATTAGCTGTTTAACCTTGAGCAAACTATTGGCTCTTTCTGAGCATTTGTTTTCTCATCTATAAGGTGAGGACGAGAATACCAACCCCACAGGCCTTTTGTAAGGATGAATGTAAAGAGCTTAGCCTGTGCCTGGTGCAGAGTAAGTTCCAAGCAGGAGACAGCTATTATTTTTGCTTTCACTGTCAGAAAAAAAAAAAAAAAAACTTAACAAATTTCAAGAGAGGAGAAAAAAGGGTCACACACTCTCTGGACCAAAACGCATCATTTAAATCAAGAGAACTTCGGGAGCACAATTTTACCTAACCTTCTTTTCTCTCTGCATTACATTTATCCTAGTAAGACATTCAGATTTAGCCCCACAGACATTACCTTGCAGTTAACTGATTGTTATTGGGTCTATTTCAGTCTCATGTGGGAGCTTTGCAAGAGAGGCATTATTATAAAATCTAAGAGTGCCTTTAGCTACCTTTCCCATCCTGCCCCACCCCACCTGGCTCTGTGCAAGCCTGACTTCCTGGGACTAGGTTCCTTCTAACCCGACTCCTTGACACCAAGACTTTGGTGTTAACAGAAGGGAGCTGTGAGATCTACTTGGCAGAAAGTAGCCCTGTCCTCAGCCTGCGTACTCTCTTCACGAAGGCGGGGTATGGAGGGTACAGAGATGTTATCTGGGAAGGCCATGGTATCGACTTATTAGAAATCACTAACATGTAAGTTGTATTCCTTTTCCAATAAATTAGAAGCTCAAGAGGCCAGGACTTTCCCATGGGAGGAAGGAGATTGAGAAAATTCCAGAGGCTGGCACTGTGGGGTCCATTTTTACCGCAGAGAAGGTAGTAAAATTGAGTTACCTAAGAGCCTCTGAGCGGTAACCATTTGCCAGCTGAGAGAAAAGCCCCCAAGTCATCAACTGTGGTATTTACATGAGCAAAATGTTCCATGTGCTCCCCTAAAAATGTCCATGTGGCTCTGTGTATACATGTGTTTACAGAATGTGCAAATAAATACGGGTAGAATATGAAACACATGCGCCCGTGTTTACAAGACATGCATCCACTTATGCTAATGAAATCACTCCCATCTGAGAACAAACGGCCATTATCTACAGAAGTGCTACGAACTAGAGAGATTACTGGAATTTTTGTCCTCACGCTTGGAGAAACTGAGTCACTAACGTTTTTGTCACAAAAGGCTCCTTCTTGTTTAAGAAGCACATAAGCTAGAAAGAAAGTCACCCTCAGAAATCCTGTTTTTGCCACAGAGGAACTTTAAACTCACAGCTCACTCCAGTGCTCCTGAGAACGGACATCCCACGTACTCATGTATTCATCTTAGCACACTTCTCCGAGCCTCCCCACGACTTGGTGAGCATACAAATCCCCGGGGAGCCTCAGATGTTTAAAATGCGTATTTCTGAATCCCACCTGCGAAAAGTGTAATGAAGCACGTCTCAGTGAGCACCAGGAACCTGCCCTCTTAGCGTGTGCCCTGAGGGAGGCGGGGTCGGGAACCTGAGGTGGAATGATGAGCAGTTAGTTGTCTTTTTTAAAAAATGGGGGGGGGGAGGGGGGAGCGGGGTGGCTCAATGCACCCTCAGAAATCCGGCTCCATTGGCAGCTCACGGGTTTGAGGTCGCAGAGCCCCAGCCAGCGCCAATAGAGGTGTGCGCGGCGGTGCCCTCGTCAAACAAACCCGCTGTGGACCACGCCCTTGCTGAGCAGTGCCCACCCTGGTGCAATAGACAATAGTCCCATGTCCCCATCGTGCAGCTTCCCCCCAGCGCAGCCTCCTTCGTGACCATAGCACCTTATTGCAACCAGGAAATTGCCTTTGGCGTAATGCATTTAACTACTACAGAGGAGTGGCCTTGCTCAGATTTCACCAGCGCTCACATGCACACCTTGATGTGCACGTGTGTAACACGGTCACGTGTGTAGATTTGTATAATTGCAATCACCAACAGGGTACAGAGCTCTCCCTCACCACAAAAGTCGATGTTACCCCTTTATAGTCACCCTCTCCTCCCCCCCACCTATCCCACCCAGACCCCTGGAAACCACTGATCGGTTCTCCATTTGAGCAACATTTTAAAAAATGAAATAGAACAGAGAAAATGAAAATAAGAGAAGAGAAAATGTCAGTGCAATTCAAAGGAGGGGGGGGAGTATTGATTTGGGAAACTTTTGTTCTGTTATATACACACTAGTGACCCAGCGCGCGAAATCACATGAGACCCAGACCCCTGGGAAATCATGCGAGACCCAGGACCCCAGACTTCTCCATGCCCAGGGACTCCCCCCACACCGGGAGACCCAGAGTAAAGTCCCTGTCCCCGTGCAGCCTCCTGGTGACCGGTCTTTGGTCATTATGGCATTAGGGCCACTGGGTTTTTATAATATAGACTAGAAGCCCAGTGCACGAAATTCGTGCACGGAGGGGGGTTGTCCCTCAGCCCAGCCTGTACCCTTTCCAATATGGGACCCCTCAAGGGATGTCTGACTGCCCGTTTAGGCCCGATCCCATCCTGGTGGGATCGGGCCTAAACGGGCAGTCAGATATCCCTCTCACAATCCAGGACTGCTGGCTCCCAACTGCTTGCCTGCCTGCCTTCCTGATTGCCCCTAACCGCTTCTGCCTGCCAGCCTGATCACCCCCTAACCACTTTGCTGCCATCCTGTTTGCCCCCAACTTCCCTCCTCTGCCGGCCTGGTCACCCCTAACTGCCCTCTCCTGCAGGGTTGATCACCTCCAACTGCCCTCCCTTACAGGCCTGGTCCTTCTCAACTGCCCTCCCTTGCAGGCCGGGTGCCTCCCAACTGCCCTCTCCTGCTGGCCATCTTGTGGTGGTCATCTTGTGTCCACATGGGGGCAGGATCTTTGACCACATGGGGGCAGCTATATTGTGTGTTGCAGTGATGATCAATCTGCATATTACTCTTTTATTAGATAGGATAGAGGCCTGGTACAGGGGTGGGGGCCAGCTGGTTTGCCCTGAAGGGTGTCCCAGATCAGGTGGGGGTTCCCTTGGGGCGTGGGGCGGCCTGAGTGAGGGGCCTGTGGTGGTTTGCAGGTTGGCCACGCCCCCTGGCAACCCAAGCGGAGGCCCTGGTATCTGGAATTTATTTACCTTCTACAATTGAAACTTTGTAGCCTGGAGTGGAGCCAAGCCTGGGGCTCCCTCCGAGGCCGGCAGCCATTTGTGTTGGGGTTATAATTGAAACTTTGTTGCCTTAAGCGGGTGGGCCCGGCCAGGGTGTGTGGAAAGCTTTGCTTCCCCTGTTGCCGGCGGCAACCCTGGACTGCTCTCTCAAGCTCCATTCTGCCGCCATTTGTTTGAATTTGTTTACCTTCTATAATTGAAACTTTGTAGCTTGAGTAGAGGCTTAGGCCTGGCAAGGGCAGGCGGAAAGCAGCCACAAATGCAGATGGATCAGCCAAGAAGGCCTCTGCCTTTTCCGAAGTGGGGAGGTAATCAGTCTCCACAGACAAAACCTGGACCCACTTGTGTCCATTGATGATAGAATGGGGCACTGATGCAGCAGCTGGGTAAGCAGGCTGCAGACACCCTGCAGGAAGTGAGAATGCAGCGTGCTCTGGGCTGTCGAGCACTTCAGGTTTTAGACGCCACCACTGTCTAACACCTGCTGGATGATTCGCTCAAGGGAGAAGGGGGAGGTGGTCTCACTGGCTCCCACTATGTCTCCAATCTTAGCCAGCTGCATGACACTCAGGATTTGGTGCCCCTGGAGACTGTGATGACGGCTAAAGCCTGGAAGAAGGTATTCTCAGACCTCAGATTAGTACTCTGGCTGGCACAGCCACTTCACACGGGGCGGTGGCACCAGCATGGGCAGTAGTTGGCACTATTGGCCAGCAGCATGCCCCGATCTCTGTGAGGTTCTCCCTGCCGTGCAGAAAACCTACATTCCCCTGGATATGAGGCACCAGTTCCTCCTGAGCTGGGATGTTTCCCAGATGTGCTGGCATGGCCTTGCACATCACAGTTCTTGCCCATCAGCACCACAGCCTTCCTGCTCAGAGACGTGCGGATCTGCTGCATCTATTTGCTTGGAACCCCCATTGTCTGCTCCCACAATGAGTGTTTTGTATAATCATCCCCAAATTAGATGATCTTAAAGAAGAAATAGGGCTCCCAGGTAGCCCTGTCTTCCCTGGGCATCATGGCCGTGCATTTGGGATTGTCACACAAGGTTTAAAAACAATGTCACTTTCACGAAGACACCTGATAAGAGGAGGCATTAACATTCTAAATAATATATTTCTTATTAGTAACAGGGGTAATATTTTACCAAAAAAAATATCTGGTTAGAAAGTAAATGGATGGATGTATAGATGAGATGATTTTTTTTTCTTATTCCTTATTTCTAATGCCTTAGAGCCGTGGTCGGCAAACTGCAGCTCGCGAGCCACATGCGGCTCTTTGGCCCCTTGAGTGTGGCTCTTCCACAAAATACCACGGCCTGGACGAGTCTGTTTTGAAGAAGTGGCATTAGAAGAAGTTTAAGTTTAAAAAATTTGGCTCTCAAAAGAAATTTCAATTGTTGTACTGTTGATATTTGGCTCTGTTGACTAATGAGTTTGCTGACCACTGCCTTAGAGCATCCTGACTCAAACGCATAGGTCATTGCAAAGGGCAAGTGTTTGGTGAACTTATCAAATACCTTCAGAAACTATGTGAAGCTTTCTCCCTAGGATGCCTCTTAGCACCCGGCAGCATTTGGACATGAGTTTCAAACATGCTCGACAATATGCCATTGACCGATTTCACCAATGAGTGAAGGAAATCACCTAGAGTTGGGAAAAGTCCAGCTTTCGGGCCAGAGCCATTAGCAATACAGCCTGGCTGTCTTACGAAGATTGACAGCCTATTCTCGATGCTAAGAATGTTTATAGTTTGGGCCTGAAGTGATTGATTCAGGTCTTTCAAGATAAAAATGTGCTGCCAGATGTCACTTGAACAAACATTCTGAAATCACAGAAATGATCTTTAGTGCAATCACCATTCTTCACTTCAAAACCTCAGGTGAGCATTCCTTACTTTGATGGCCATCATAGTTTATTCGGGGAAAGCAATGTCTCATGTTTGCTACTCTATTCTTGCCACAACAAAAACTGCAACTTCTCCCTTTTTAAATACTGACTCCAGATCTCAGGTCAGCGCCCGTTGGCGCTCCTCTGGGGATAGCCCTGGTGTGGGTTGACATTCAGAGGCAGCCTTTTTTCTTTACCTGGTAACACCCCCTCTTGTGTGCACAGAGCTCACCCGCCCCCCCCCCCCCCCCCCGTCAGCAATGATCCATGATAGGCCTTTTAGGTCACATGACATCTTCCAGGATCTTTAATCAAACACACACGTGTCAGCTTCCCACAGCATGGGTTCTCATTGGTGACCAGCAACGACACAGTCGTTGATTCTTCTTCCTCATACAAACAAGACCTATGGCAGGGGAACAGTGTGCTGTCCCCACATAGTTTCCTCCTGGTATTTCCCAAAGTGTCTTGTCCAGGCCAAGGTATTTAAGAGCTGATGTGCCTTCTCCATCTCTTTTCATGCAGCAATGTGCTTGGAAGACCCTGCTCTACATGGCCCAGCTACAACACGGAAGGGGGAACCCAGCTATCTCTGACTTAATAAAGGCATGGTTTCAGGGTTCAACTGCTGTTCCATGTAGTCCAGCCTAACTTGATTTGTACATAGGCCAAAAGTTGATTTGTCCTATGGACATGGCATTTTAATCCAGCTATAAAGTAAAGTAGCTGCTCATACACACATGATAGTGATGGTCTTTCCACATTTGCTGCCCCTGGATTTTATGTGATGTCCACAGAGATGTTTTATACAGGAACTTTGTGAATACATTTTTCTCCTGGCATACCATTAGTAAATTTGGGACTGCTTTTATCAGATTCTTGGCAGCAAAGCAATCTACTTGTTTTTACTGAAGAGAATGGGGGTCTGAATGACGTCTCTATGGTTTTGGTTTCTTCTTTGTCCTTAGCAACAACATTGCATGCTGCAAAGCATTATCTTGTATTTTTCCTAGAAAAACTCAGCTGTTCAACTGGAGAGCTCAGAGTGTTTTGTATGAAAATATTGCAAACGTTTGACAAAGTTTCTGAGATGACTTTTCTGTTTCTTAGGTGAAATAATCATTTGTTTGATTCACACAGACTCATATTCCATATTCATAAGAGACTCCTACCCACTGCTTAAATGCGGGGTGCTTTTCTGAATTGCAGGTTATGTTATTGTGCTCATTACCTTCTTCAGGCCTCAGTGAACTACATTTAAAATGGTAGTCCCGTGTTTTAAATTGGGAATAGAGCATAACTGTCTCAACCCAGGTCCTCAAGAAAAGCAGAGCCTGAGGCAAGGATTAAAGTTTTGCTATTTCACTTGGGAGGAGCGAGCCTAGGGCAGAGAAGGTGAGGGAAAGGGGCTCAGGGGCAAGAAAAGATGTGAATCCATGTGATGTAACACATTACTGCATTGGCCGTGGCATCACCATGAGCCAGGAAGAGAAACAGTGGGCTGTGCACGTCCACTCCCCAAGGGGGACCTATCTGAGAGGGGGACCTCTGCATGGAAGAGGCGGAATTTATCTGACCAACTAATCCTGTCTTCTGTATCCCAGGAGTCAGTGCGCACCCGCAATGGCTGGACGCCCCTCACTACTGGGTTGTGCCATCTTACCCCTTGCGGCTTCTTAGGTTCCTTTCTGTCCTCTATCAAATGAAGAGGACATTGTGAAGTGCCTTGACGACTAAACCGGATAATAAATTTAAAACCTTAGCCATAGCACATACTCACATAAAGGATTGCTAAAGGGAAAGATCCTGGGAACTCCTAAATGCTCAGCTTTTGAGCAGAGAGTTCCCATTCATCTAGGAAATGACAAGCACTTGTGATCAGCAACCACAAAGGGACAGGGGAGACCTCTGGGTGTGGTGACAGACTTAGAACCTGGTCCCACAGTGATGGCAGCTGGTTTGACCATATTCATGAGGGTGGAGGGAAAGAATGGAATCCAAAAACGTTTCTGCAGGAACGAGCAAAAATTAAATGACTTGAGAGGGAAAAGATCAATGGCCAAACACAATAACTTATAATGGCTCCCTCAGGAAAACGTCCATTTCAATATTATTCTAGGAATTCAGAAAATGCTGGAAATCACTTATTCCACCTTGTTTCTGCCTTTTCTTTCTTTCTTTCTTTTTCTTTTAATTTTTTTTTTTTTTGTAAATTAAGTTTACATCTCCATCTGTTGTCTCACTGGGGCAGAGTTACTCCTTTAAATCTGGGAGGTAAGAAAGTCAAAGTTCCAAGACTTGGCTCTCGACTTGCCCCCACGTGGAGTTCACGTATTGTGAGTGGCACAGTTACAGGCTCCACTGCGGAGTGGCAACCCCGCTGCATTTCAGCCAAGAAGCTCATGCTGGAGAAAAAGTACCTCTGCCCTGCTGGAAACAGCCCATGTCAACGCAGCCAAATTAAACCCTGAAGCCAAGACATTTAAAAAGGGTCGTCTCATGTTACTTGTTACTTCTTTACAGGGCGCACAACCAAATACCTTAATTCTCTGCTGAGTCCCTTAAGGACACAATTTTTCAGTCAGAAAATACTTCTTGAGATTTGGGCTGGGACTATAAACATTAATATGAAAGCATTGCATGAACTTCCTATACCCAGGACCTTACAATTTGGTTGAAAACACGTGAATTAACTAAGATTATAGGGAAAATGATGTCTAAGGCTGTATAAGATTCTGGACAAATGAGTGATAAAGATAGCTAAGAACTGGACAGACGTAGACTTGAGGCAAATTGGGAGAGGATAGAAAGAGCTTGGCTGAGAGGAGGGGTTAAAGCAAGCAGACCTTCTAGGCCCGGGGAAAGCCATGCATACAGGTCTAGAGGGAAAAGTGCATGCCACAGTCAAGGAGCAGAGTGGGAAATAGTCACAGAAAGTGGTTATTGAGCACTTACTGTCCATTTGGCTGTGCTAAGCCCTTCAAAATTATTCTCATTTAGTCCTCTAGTAGCCCCACAAAGTAGGCATTCTCATCATCTCATTATCGGAGGTAACACTGACCTTGGAAAGTGAAGGTCAAAGTGTTAGTTACTGATTGGCAGGGATTTGAACTCAGGACCAAGGTTCAGATCAGACTGTGAGGAGCCTTACCTGCTAGACCTGTGTGGGGTAATGGGTGAGGCAGAAAGAATGCAAGGAGGAGTGAGCCTCAGTCTTCAGATTAATAGTCCAGTTGGGGAGAAAGACTAGATCTCCAAGCAGTAGAACAGTGGTGTGCGGGATGGACCGGAGCCGGGAATACAGGGCCAGGAAGGGTATAGAAGTCAGATCCTCAGGCTGCATCCCAGAAACGCTGGGGTGGGTCCAGCAATCTGTGAAAGAAGGGAGGGAGGAAGGAAGGAAGGAAGGGAGGGAGGGAGGGAGGGAGGGAGGGAGGAAGGAAGGAAGGAAGGAAGGAAGGAAGGAAGGAAGGAAGGAAGGAAGGAAGGAAGGAAGGAAGGAAGAAGAAAGGGAAGAGGAGTCCACTTTCCCTCAGAGGTTTCAGATGGGGAATGAGAATACGGTGGTCAGACTGGGACCTTTTAGCCCTGGGTTTGAGTCCTGGACCTGCCCCATCCTGCACCTCTTTGAGCCTCAGTGTCCTCATGTGTAAAATGGAAACAGCAACAACAGCTGCCTCACAAGGGTCTTGTGGGCATGAAATGAGACCATGTAGGAAAACATGCTATCAAATGTTCTACAATATAGGTTGTTATTAGTGACAGACAGAAAGAGGTAAAGGGAGGCTATGTTCATCACTTGGTTTCATGAAGTATGAACTATATGTGTAGTTACAGTGATGGTACCATCGCTAACTGTGAATGTCCTTGTGGACAGTTAAGGACCCCAAGGTCAGGGATGGAAATACAGATTTAGGAATCGTCAGCAGAGAGATGAGTGAGTGCAAGGTCGCTTTTTGTCAGGAAGAGGGAGCAAGTTTCAAAGTTTAAATAGAGGGTGCACCACAATAGACAGATATGGAATTTGGTTGGAGTTAGAATAGTATTCAAGCTACAAACTCAGTCTGCAAGATATGTAACATTTAATTAGTTAACTTATTTGATACAATTCAGAGGTTTTTAGTATATTCACAATTATTCACTGAATTAGTATATCAAATTATGCTTTTATTATAGATAATATTCCATTGTATAGATCTAACACAGTTGCTTAACAATCATCAATTCATGAACATTTGGATTGTTCGCACTCTTGATATTTAGAATAATGCTGCAATGAGCATTTGTGTACAAGCTTTTGAGTGGACATATGTTTTCAATTCTCTTGAGTATATATCTAGAAGTGCAATTATTCAAATCCTTTGCCTATTTTTAAAAATTGGGTTATTTGCCTTTTAACTTTTGAGTTTTAAGAGTTCTTTATATATTTTTTTAAAATTTATTGTTGACAGTATTATAGATGTCCCCCATTTCTCCCCTTGGCCCCCTCTATCCAGCCCCTCCCCACCTCAGGCCTTCCCACACTATTATCTGTGTCCATGGGTTATATACTTTTGATATAAGTTCCTTGTCTGTTATATGATTTGCAAATATTTTCTCCCACTCTGTGCATTGTCTTTTCACTTTTTTAGTACTGTCCTTTATATTACAGCACAAAGATATTTAATTTTTTATAACGTCTAATTTAACTTTTTTAAAAATTGCTCATATTTGTTATGTAATAACTAAAAAACAAAACCACTGCCTAGTTTGAAGTCACAAAGATTAGCACCTATATTTTCTAAGAGTTTTCTAGTTATAGTGAGGTCTTTTGTCCACTTAGACTTAGTTTTTGTATGTGGTATAAGGTATGGGTCCAACTTTATTCTTTTGCACATGGATATTTGGTTGCCCAAGCCTCATTTGTTGAAAAAATTATTCTTTCCTCATTGAATTTTCTTAGCGCACTTGTCAAAACTCAATTGGCCATAAATGTAATAGCTTATTTCTGTACTTTCAATTCTATTCCATTGATATATGTCTATCTTTATGCCACTATCATACTGTTATAATTACTATAGTTTCAGAGAGGAAGTGTGAGTTCTACTTTATTCTTTCCAGGGTTGTTTTGGTTATTTTGGTTGTGTTTTTTTTTTGTTTGTTTGTTTTTTGCATTTCTATATAAATTTTAAGATCAACTTTTCAATTTCTGCAACAAAGGCAGCTGGGGTGTTGGTAAGATAGTAATGGTGTTGAATCTGTAAAACAATTTGAGGAGTATTGTCATGTTAATAATATTAAATCTTCCCATCTATGAACATGGGATGTCTTTCTATTTTTTAGGTCTTTTTTATTTCAACAATATTTTATAGCTTTCAGTATATGTCTTACATTTTTTGTTAAATTTACTTCTAAATATATAATTATTTTTGATCTGTTATAAATTGAACTGTTTTCTTAATTTCATTCTTGGATTCTTCATTACTAGTGTTTATAAATACAATAGATTTTTGTATGTTGGTTCTGTATTCTGAAAACTTACTCTATTTGTTTAATTCTATTATTTTTTAGTGTGTGTGTTCTTCAGAATTTTCTGTCTAAAAATAATGTCATCTATGAATACAAATGGTTTTACTTCTTCCTTACCAATGTGGATGCCTTTTTAAAATTTATTTTGTCTAATTGTCCTGAATTTACTTTATTTTTAAACAATTTTTTTTCTTAAGCTCCTATTCTGCCAAGCTGTGGAATCATAATTATTGGTCAATTTGGATCTGTCCTACATTTTCTGGACTTGTGTCTGATTTCTTAAGGGGCTTGTCCAGAATTAAATCATCAATAGAGGGGGGCAGTGTCTGGTCCTGGATACCATCATCATTCTTGTTTTCATCTAATTTTCAGCCACTGATACATGTAGATCACTGCTCTGTCCGCCCTGGCCCTGCTGCTGGCCTCCTCAGATCTATAGCTCTGTGTTGGGTTTCTATAGCTCTTAGGTGCTCACAAAACATCCAGTAGCTCCCAGCTTCCTCTGGGCTGCAGGAAACTCTGTTAAGATTGTCTTGGACCTGTCTCCTAAATATAGCATTGCTCTTTTGGCCTAAGGGTATTAGAAGAATGTGTACCTTGGGCTTTCCCTGGGCATGGGGAACGTGTGTTTTTTTCTGCTTGGGGTCCCTAAAAAACGTGGTGCTCAGTCATTTGACCCTGAACCCCAGGGTTTGGCTACAGGTCGGGCCACCTGCAGAGCCTGTCTCTCAGGCACATCATTCTAGCATCTCACTCTCTGGGTTCCTTTCTGACTCTGAATTTCCCCCCTTGAGAATTTTCATATGGGTAGAGCCATTTAGATGGGCTCTTTACTTACCCTTCGAAATTGGTGACTTTGTCCCCAGGGGATATTTTCCAATGTCTGGAGACATTTTATAACTGGGGATGGAATGGGTGTTACTGGCATCTAGTGGGTAGAGATCAGGCATGCTGCTAAATGATTTACAATGCACAGGATGCTCCCACAACAAGGAATTATCTGGACTAAAATGTCAATAGGGTGGAGGTGGAGAAATCCTGTAATAAATCTATTGTTTAAGCTTTAAACCCTTGAGGATCTGGATTTATGAAATAATTTTTTAAAAGCATTTCAATCTGATTTTCTGTTGTCACATTGCCATCCCTTGGGCATGGAGGCAGGTCTGTTTGCTCAGGGAAGTGTGGGAGCAGGAGGAAATAATAAGGAACACAGATAGCAAGGAAAACAAATGAGCCACAGGCACGCATAACACATAAAAAAAGGATGTTGAATAAAAGAATACCCAGTATTAGTCCTTGTATATAAAGTTCAAATAACAGGCAAAATTGCTATGTTGGGGAATTCATAGCTGGATGGTAGCAAGGGTATGCTTGCCATAAAAGTCAGAGTAGTGATTAACTCAGGACTGGGGAGCTGTGATAAAAAGGACACAGATGAGAATCTAAGGCTATGTTCTCTTTCTTGTGTCCTTTAAACAGTGCATTTTTGTTTTATAAACTTCTAAAAAGTAAAACAAAAACATCACATTAGTCAAAAACCGCATTATACTTAAAAAAAACCTCATCTTCCTGAAACAGAAAAAGTATATAAGTGGAAAATAAATTTTTAAATAAAATCTGGGGTTTAGTTCATTGTGATGTACCAATGTTAACCTCATAGTTTTGACATGTCCTATGGGAATCTAAGATGTTAATAATTGAGGAAATTGGGTGAAGTATGTATGGGGTCTCTGAACTCTGCAACTCTTATAAATCTAGAATTAATTCAGAATAAAAAGTGTATTTAAAACAAATCACATCTGAACATGTTTAAAAATGAATTCCTCTAAATATGTGGCTTTTTTTCCTCGCATGGTATGAGCAGTAACAATGAAAATAACAACAGCTAACACTTGCAAAGCACTTATTTTGTGCAAGGCACTGCTCTGGCACTTAATACATGCTCACTGACTTCATCCTAACAGAATTCCTAGCATTAGGTTTCATTACTGTCTCCATTTTAGCCAGGGGGTAATAGAGACGCAGAGAGGGGACCGGCCCAGCGGTGGCAAAGAGGAGGGGAGAGCCCAGCCGTGGCAGCAGGCTGGCCCCACAGTCTGTGCTCATGATCAGTTACCACTGAGAGTAGCAAGTCCAGAAAAGTACACAGAAACAGAAGAAGCCAGTTCCTCAGATGCAAACCAGTGTTTTCACTCAGCTTGTTTCCTTCCTGCCTTTTTTCCTTGTGTTTTCATTTGATGTACACCTATTTGTAGCCTGATTTTCTTTTTACCATGAACATCATATGATGAGCATTTTTCATGCCACTAAAAGCTAAAAGACAGCATGAAAGGCTACCCAATAGTCTGTGTAGAGATGCACTGTACATTTGTTTCCAATTCCTGTGTCATTATATAGAAGGCTGCCATGAACATCCTCTTCTTAATTTATACTTACTTCTTTGGTTATTTGTTCAGTTTCTCCTTCTTCTTCTCCTTCTTCTTCTTCTTCTTCTTCTTCTTCTTCTTCTTCTTCTTCTTCTTCTTGTCACTTTTTTTCTGTGTTTGTTTGTTTTTTTTTTTACCACAACTTACTATGGCAAGAAGTTCTTTAAATACACATGATACCACTTTAGTATGAAAATTTGCAAGCTTTTAAAATTCTCTACCTCATACCATTCAGTATTCCTATCCCCTTACACTTCAAGAGTAAGGGCAGATTTCCCACGCTCCGGACGTGAGGAAGCAATGGGAGTGGCATCTGGTCTAAGCCCTGACGGAAGGGAGGCCCCGTGTGAAGCAGGATTGAGGCAGTGATGGCAACAGTAACATTGCAAAGCTCCTAGTAATGTACCAACTGCTTTTAACAGGCAGTGTCTCACCTAGTCCTCTGACCAGAAATACTGGCCATCCAGTTTATAGTGTTGTGGAGTGAACACAAGTGAACGACCACTGGAGTCCAGACCAAATTAAAATTTAGGGAGCCTTTATTAGCTGGCTGACGACTGCTCTGCCTTTCTCCATGCAGGGAGTCCAGAGAGCAGCCCCGACCCTTTGTGCAGGACCACTTTTAAGCACATTTACCATATCCTTTTTTTGCAGAACAAGCAACCCAAGATAAAACAGTTTTTCCCAAGCAACGTCAGGGTCATGCCATTGATGACCATGTTATTTACAGGGTCATCCTGTTCTTCAGAAAGCTGACAGCGTTCTATCTTGCAAGATAGGGATTGCAGCTGAGATTCAAGGCTAAGTCAACTAGGAGGAAGCATGCTCAAAGATTCCCACTCTCTAACAATAGATGAGGAAACTGAGTCCCAAATCCACAGAGTTTGGTTCAGAAGGAAGAGTGGGCAAGGGAACAGGGATGGTTTGGAAGGGGAGAAACTGAAGACAGACCTCTTGGGGTATGTCTCTGAGCAACACACTGGATGCACTTATGCCAGGACTTGCACTTAATATTTACTGTAAAATATATATATATATATATATTTACTGTAGCCCTGGCCGGTTTTGCTCAGTGGATAGAGCATTGGCCTGTGGACCGAAGGGTCCCGGGTTCAGTTCTGGGCAAGGGCATGTACCTCAGTTGCAGGCTCCTCCCTGACCCAGGCCCCTGGTCTGGGTTGTGCAGGAGGCAACCTATCGATGCATTTCTCTCACATCGATATTTCTCTCTGTCTTTCCCTCTCTTCCACTCTCTCAAAAACTCAATGAAAAAATATCCTGGGGGGAGGATTAAAAAATAAATAAATAAATAAAAATAATATTTACTGTAAAAACAAATCCTTCAACCCCTTATCTTTCAGCTCAGAACCCTCCGTCTATGACATTATACCGCCCATCTTTTCCAATCCACTTGGGAGGAGGTGGGGTGGGAGCCTGGCGGCAGCATGGTCCTGTTAGACACGGGGAATCTCTGATCCCACCCCAGACCCAGGTCAGGATCTGCGCTTTAACAAGACCCCGGGGGCCGCGTGCACACTGGCGTCTGAGAAGCAGTGTTCCAAGAGATCCTTAGGAAGCAGGATTATCTGAGGGTGTGCAGGAGCCCAGGGCAACACCTACAGCCCTAACACAGGTTCTCAGCTCAGCCCTGTGCACAGAAGTGGCTCAGGGAGTATCGCTCGGCGTAGGCTACCTGGGGACTCAGAAAAGTGGTTGTGGGATCAGAGAGCTTCAGCTCCACCAACATTTTTTTCCCTCTCCTATTCCTGCTTCTAACTGCAGCCGATTCCAATTATGCCCGAGTTCCACGGTGGGCCGGGCTGGGGGCAGCGAGAAGAATCCTGTGAGTAAAAACCGGCGGAGCCAGTGGCCACTCTTGGCGAAATAAGCTGCCACCAAAGGAAATAACGCTACACTTGGGAGCAAGCGGCAGGAGGAGGGTGCCCGGGGCGGTTCACGCTTTTTCCAGAAGCGTATTTTTGTTTCTGGACCTGACAAGTCCTTAGAAAGGCTGAACCCTAACCTGCTGGCTGTGTGCATGAGGGCACCCAGAGCTTTCCCTGCGACCATGCAGCTACTGGAGGGGGCAGAGTGCTCACCTTTGGTTCTTCAGCTCCCAAGCCCAGCTCTGCCCCACCACGTGATGCTAGGGTGAGCCGGTGCTCAGCACCCATTTCCAGCTCCTTCTCGCAGGCTCTCCGGTACCTCCCGCGGGAGGAAGAGCTCCTCAGACCCGCCCACAGTTGTGTTCTGTGGGATTCGGATTAGATGCACTCCCAATGGCTGAAGGTGGAAGCCGGCACAAGGCATCTGTCTGCTTTCTGCTGGCAAACTGGGTGACCGAGGTCCGAAGCGCGGCTGCCTGGGGTTTGAGAGGCCTGGAGGACACTCGTTTTTGCCAGTGCAGATCTAGGACAGGAGATGTAGTTGAGGGAAGGAAAGCTGAAACCACGAGGCCTTCTGACCCCTGAACCGTGCATCAGAGGCAATAGCTGGCCAGCTTCTTCTCCTATCCCTCTCTCACCTCCCCCTCCTCCCTCTCCTTTCCTCCCTCTTCTCTTCCCTCTCCTTCCTTCTCCTCCCCTTTATCTTCCCTCCCCTCCCCTCCCTTCCCCTCCCACTTCTCTTCCCCTTCCCCTCCTCTCCCCTGCCCCTTTTCTCCCCCTCCTCCTCCTTCTTTTTTTCCAATTTGGTTGCTCTCATTTTTTTTTTTAATCTCATCCCATCCTTGCTGCAATAAATTAACCTTTTGCTAGTTGATAGGTCTAGAATGGTACTTTACTTTAAGGTTTTAAATTTACTCATTAATTGAACAATAAAAGATTTACTGACAATCTGTATTTCTCTTTTGGAGAACTGTTTATTAATGTCTTTTTCCTATTTATCTATTGTTTTGATGTTTTTCTTGTTAATCCCTAAGAGCTCTTTATATATTAAGGTTATTAACGCTTTATTATCTGTTGCAAAAAAAAAATCACACCTTGCTTTTTATCTTTTCATTCAGTTTATACTAATTTTTAAGACTTAGAAAATTTTAAGTTTTATGGGATAACATCTATCAATCTTTTTCTTTAAAGACAATAATGACTTACTTATTTTGTCCAAATTTCCTTTGAGTCTTTTTATATATATACAATCACATTAATCTATGTAGCATTTATCAGGGGAAAATGAGCATTTCTGGGACAGAAGAATATATGACAATGAGTATTCATTTCTGCCAAGAAATTAAGCTAGACTGACTTTTCTTTAATCAGACATATTTCAAAGTGTTTTTAAATTCCCATCCCTTATCCCCACCCCTTTAGCAACAATCAACTTGTTTTCTATATCTAGGAGTCTGTTTCTGCTTTGTTTTGTTTGTTTATTTGTATTTTTTTAGACTCCATATATAAGTGAAATCATATGGTATTTGTCCTTCTCTGTCTGACTTATTTTACTTAGCATAATATTCTCCAAATCCACTTATGTTGTCACAAATAGCAAGATTTTGTTCTTTTTTTTATTGCTCAATATTCCATTATATAGATACCACATCTTCTTTATCCACTCATCTATTGATGGACATCTACATTGCTTCCATATCTTAGCTATTACTAATAATGCTACAATGAACATAGGGGTGCATCTATCATTTAGAATTAGTATTTATGTTTTTTTCAGATACACATCCAGAAATTAAATTGCTGGATCGTATGGAAGCTTTATTTTTATTTTTTGAGGAATTACCATACAGTTTTCCATAGTGGCTGTACTATTTAGAATCATACCAACAGTGCATGAGGGTTCACTTTTCTCCACATTATCACCAGCACTTGTTATTTGTTGACTTATTGATATAGCCATTCTTACAAGTCTGAGGTGACATCTTATTGTGGTTTTAATTAGCATTTCCCTGATGATTCGTGATGTTGAGCATCTTTTCATTTGTCTGTTGGCCATTTGTATGTCCTCTTTGGAGAAATGTCTATTCAGGTCCTCTGCCCACTATTCAATTGGATTGTTTGTATTTTTGGTGTTAAGCTGTATGAGTTCCTTTTATATTTTGGATACTAACCTCTTATCGGATATATCATTTGCAAATATATTCTCCCACTCAATAGATTGTATTTATGTTTTGTTGATAGTTTCCTTTGCTGTGCAAAAACTCTTTGATATAGCCCCATTGTTTATTTTTTGTTTTTTTGCCCTTGCCTGAGGAGACATATCCAAAAAGATATTGTTAAAAGTGCTGTCAAAGAGTTTTACTATCTATATTTTCTTCTAAGAGTCTTATGATTTCAGGCCTTAAGTTTTAAATCCATTTTTAATTTATTTTTGTATGTGGAGTAAGAAAGTGGTCCAATTTCTTTTTTTTTTCACATATCTGGACAGTTTTCTTATTGAAGATATTGTCTTTACCCCATTGGATATCCTTGCTCCTTTTGCCATATGCTAATTGACCATATGAGTGAGGATTGGTTTCTAGGCTCTCTATTTTGTTCCATTGTTCTGTATATGTTTTTATGCCCATACCATACTGTTTTGGTTAGCATTGTTTGGTATCGTGGAGCATGATACCTCCTAATCTGTTCTTTCTCAAGATTGCTTTGGCTATTTGGGATCTTTTGTAGTTCCATATAAATTTTAGGATGAGCTGTTTTAGTTCTGAGGAGAATGCCATTGGTATTTTAATAGGAATTGTATTGAATCTGTGTATTGCTTCAGGTCGTAAGGATATTTTAACAATATTAATCCTTCTAATCCATGAACAAGAGATATCCTTTCATTTATTTGTATCTTTATCAATTTCCTTTTTCAGTATCTTAAAGTTTTCAGAGTATAGGCCCTTCACCTCCTTGGTTAAATTTATTCCTAGGTATTTTATGCTTTTTGATATCATTGTAAATGGGATTTTTAAAAAAATTATCTTTGTGATCATTTATTATTGGTGTATAAAGACACAACAGATTTCTGTATATTGATGCTGTATCCTGCAACTTTACTGAATTCATTTATTAGTTCTAATAGGTTTTTGGTGGGGTCTTTAGGGTTTTCTACATCTGATTTCCTGTTGGGCAGCTTCTTGATTCCCTACCTTTCTGGTGATGACTATGATGATGCAGCAGTTTGTGGCAAGCTGTTCCTCCAAGCCTTCTGATGATCTTGTAAACATATGACTCAGCAGTAAATCCCTTTCTGCCTAAAGTGCTCAGGGCACTTCCATTTTCTGCTGCTGAACCATGACTGATACATTCCACTCTTCTACTTGTGAGGCATAAATTTAGAATAAATTATAGTAGGAAGGAGCTCTACAACGAGCCATTTTTTCATTCTCTCTCTGAATACTCATGCACAGTATTTGAAACATAAATGCTTTTCATGATGTACTCTTATTTTGGAATTTACATTATGTCATTACCCAAACTTTCTGGAATTGTGAAATATTGGAATATAAATATTGTCATACCTCCAAACTCTATGCACCAGAAAAAAATGCCAGAGGTTTCATTCAATTAAAAATGGGAGGTTCTTGCTGAAAGAACACACAAGCCTGACTCAACAAGAGTTACTGTGGATAGGAAAGTTTTATTTTTCTTTTTAACATCTGTATGCAGCATCTCCAGTGTTGAGTAATTTCTTACTTTGTCACAGTATAGCTTGCACTCATTCATATGGCACATTCAGCCCGGAAGGTGGTCCATATGAAAGCCCCCTACAAAGGTTTGAAATTAACCATTTAAAGAGAAAATTATTTAAAATTCTAGCTTATTTTAATAATACTAATAATATACATGGCTGCTATATATTATGCTTTTTCTGTGCTCCAGTCACTATGCTGAGTGTATTTTATCTCATGTGCATTGTTGGCTTGAATATTCCCATAGGTAGATGTTATTATTTCCATTTTACAAATGATAAGCTGAGATTCAGTGAGATTAAGCATCTTGCTCAGGGTCACACAATTAGTAATTGACAAAGCTGTCATGTGAACCCAGGTCTGTTTGACTCTGAAGCTCATAGCCCTTCCACTTTTGTCTCCCCATACAGCACCCACCTGAGAGAATAGGGCATTTAGGGTTTCATGTGGCTTCAAGACATGCAGCATGTCTGCTGGGAATTCTGATGTGACTAAAGGATGACAAAAGGATATTTTTTTAATCTTATTTTTTCCCTGATGAAATTTGGCCATGTAAAATTTTTATATATGTCATAATCCATGGAGTTATAGGAGAAGGAGCCAGTAACGTGTACTCATGAAAAGGTAAATTAGACCGAGTTAGGAGGACAGGAAATACTCCTTTTGTTTTTCCCTCTTGACTACCTGAGGGTTCTGTGCCATCACCATTCGGCAAAGGCTTATAAGGATCTGACATTTGCTGGGTCTCGCTCCTGGTGAGAAAAGGACGCACAGAGGGGTGCACAGAGGGGTGTATGGTAAACACCTAACAGTCATCAGGAAAGCCTCTGCCTCACCTGCACCCCACAAACAAGCTCTGTGCACAGCCCTCAAACATCCACACTTTCAGTGCTGGGCTAAGAAGTGCATCCAAGTCTCCCTCGTCTGTTCACGTGATCTTTCCTGTTTGCTCAACATTTATGACTAACGGGGATGGAGGAGGGAACACTCTGCCGCCCACAGCAAAGGACTTTGTTCACCTGGGCATGCGATCCCAGGCCTTGGCAAGTGGCGCTGAGAAACTCGGGGCTGGGTTTACATTTCAGCGTTGCCCAGTCCCCAAGCCAAGCAGTTACCTGGTGCAAACACACGCTGGCTTCCCTTCCCGGCTGCAAACGTCCTGGAGGGGCCAGCGGCCCCAGCTGGTTCAGTGGTGGCACCATCAGCTCTTCCTCCAGAACAGCGGAGGCAAACTGCTATTCCTCGCGTGGGCTCCGGAAGTCCCGCATCAGGGCTTGGTGCTCCAAGTCAAACACAACCCCCCGCAGCCAGACACCAGGCGTTCAGCTTTTGCTGACGCTTCAGCCTGGACCTTCCCCCTATAATCTCTAAGCTTGTTTGTAATAAATGTTTAACTTCTTGATTAATTTCCTTGATTTCTGAGGGTAATTTTTCACAGCTCAGATAATGCCTGCTAAAGGCTTGCTGAGCTGTTGGCGCACTCAAAACCGCAAACGCTGCAGACAGCTTTTGGCCTGGAGACGCTCGCCTGTTCCGTGGGCTTGCACGTCAACGAGATTCTGTCGTGTCTCCTTCCTGCCATCGGGGTGGTTGCCAGCATCTCAGGACACTTGCTTCTCTTTCTTTGCCGCTGGGAATTGTCTGTTCATCTTCACTGAACTAGTATGTCTCTGGCTTCTCAGACCTCCTTTCTTGAAGAGTGGTATATACTTGCCTCTGACATGTTGGTGGTTTTCACACTACTACCTTTTCTTTGGCAATGCACCTGCTTCCTGCATTCTTCCTCCCCATCTGTTCATCACAGAGAGCGGGGCTGCTTGCCCACATCTTTATTCCGTTTGCTTTTGAAAAGACTTTGCACTCCTTTGGAAAAGGAAAACGTTATCTGCTGCCCTGGCGCCCGACCCGTCTCCGTTGTCATTTTGCCCGAGCTCACTGGGTCACCACCCCGTCCTCGGTACTTGAGTATTAGACTTGGAGGCGCCGTGTAATCCCATGATGGAGCCGCAATTAGAAGCCTGACGGATTCCTCAGGGCACGGTTGCTCCGATGTGGCCCCCCCATTACTGGCATTTGTCGCTATGTGCCTGAGACAGCAGAGCCACAGGGAGGATCTTTGAAAGGCAGAAGGCCAGGATGATGTGGCTCTCGGCATATTTTTTCTTTCCCCCCCCTCACTCCACAAACAGGCTCCCTTGTTTTCTTTTTTGCTCTCTCTCCTTACTATGTGGCCTTTTTAATGACAGCAGATGATTTAAACTAGATGTCCTGTGATAAGATTTTCTAGTCATTTATACAAACTATTTAAAACACAAATTGGAGAAGATTGTTGTACATCTTACTTTTTTCATTTACACCTGTAACTTGAAGATTATCCCCTTCCCCTTTTCTTTCTTTTAAAACAAGAGTGTCCGATAGGGCATTACCATTTTCACATGCAGTAGTCATGTTTCCACGCACATATATGTACCCTTTTACACGACTTAAGAGGCCGGACCTTCCATTTTAGGCTGCTGTCTGAGGTGTCAGTAACCCCCCTGTGTCTGGCAGAGTGCCACGCTATTGGGAGCTCCATCAACATTTCTGGACTGGACTGGAGTTGAATCGACACATTTTAAAGAGCAAGTTGAGTAGTAGATTGGACTAGTCAGAGGGGAGGTTTAGGAAGACGAGGTTCTGAGCATCCAAAGGCACTCAAGGTGTTACTTTCCTGTTGTTGTTGTTGACTTCCTTTAGAACGACCTGAATTGTTTTCAAATCTCTCATCAGAGTGCAGTGAGTGTTGTCCTCGCACCAGGGAAGACCGGTCGCTGGTCCTCAGGGTCAGCATCAACACGTGATTTATATTTTCCCTCCCGGAGGACTGACGTGTGGACCGGCCTGGAAGTCTGCAGGTTGGACTAGACCATCTCTTGAGGCCTGGGCCAGCCCTGTGGTTTTATACCCAGAGTAAAATGGTAGAGTGACCAGATCACACCTGCTTTAAGGTAAAACTCAGAAGACAGTGGAGAGATGAAGGGAAGTTGACCTGGGTTTCCCTAGAAGCTTACAAAAGCTTCTTCCCCTGAAAGAAACCCTGAACCGTTAAGCAGTCACACAACATCCCTTCTCCCTGCAGCCCAGGCACCACCACTCTGACCGGTGTCTCCATGGATTTACTGCTCTCAGACCCTTCACAGAGAGAGCAGGATGCGCGCTGGCCTGGCTTATTCACTGCTTTTGCAGCAAACCATACTACAGCCTCTGCTCAGCGTACGGGAGTCAGCCCAAGGCTGACTTTTGTTAAAGGCATGCTGAACCGATGCACTGTGGCCAGCGGCCTCCTAGGCAGCAGGGGTTGTGGACTGTAACTTCTCTTGGAAGGAAGTATGAGAAAGCGTGCCAATTTGATATCCCTACAACAACACTTGAAAATAATTTGTGAAGGTCTGTTTTGCTAGGGAGAGAAAGAACTGAGAAACCTAAGAGCCAAGTAGAGAAAAATGAAGAAAAGGAATACCGAGGAGAGACGTTTTAGAACTTAATAATATTCCAGCTGCCTGAACTGGGTGGTCCACAAGGCTTCTCCATAATGAAAGCTCCTAAACTTAGCTCAGAATCTCCTGTAGAGGCTTCAACATATGCTACAGGGTTCCTGCTCCTGATTCTTTGGGGTCTAGAGATGGTGTGTTGGGAATCTGTATTTCTAAAATATCCTCTGATGATTATGACATGCACCAGAATTTGAGAAAAACCCTACAGGCATTTTCAGTAAGAGGAGAATGAAAACAATAGAAAACCAAGCCTCATTCCTGGTCAGAAAATTCCTTCTCAGCTGCCTGCCATCTGCCCTGGCTCTGGAGGATAATTGCTGAGAATGAGAAGTTAGAAAACATTTTAAAGCTTAATAATGATAATGGCAATCCTATCTAATAAAAGAGTAATATGTAAATTAACTGTCACTCCGTGACAAAGATGGCGGCTCCCATAGTGGCTGGGGCGGGATGCTAGTGGCGTCGCCCCGGCAATGTGAGCCCAGTGTCTGCACCCTGTCTGCGTGGAGGGAGGGGAGGGGAGGGGCCTCAGGCCAGAAGCAGAAGCCGAGAGCACAGGGAGCACCAGGAATGCTGGGAATCATGATTCTGGTGGCGGACATGTTGCTTGATCTCTTAGACACTCGAGGGAAGTGAGCCTGGACCAAGTTACTGTTGCGGGTGGGGGATGGAGGGAAAGCAAAGGTGAGAGACATAAGTCAGAGTATGGAGGAAAAATTAAAAGGAAGATATCCTGCAACCTCTAGGAAATCTACACCAATGGAGCAAAGAAAAAAAAAAAAGACCTCTATTATTCTGTGAGCACCAAACCAGACTGGGCTGGGGTCTCACACAATTCACTCATATGATTGCAAAGACAAACAGAAACTTCACTCTTTCATGTACCCAGGCAGATACAATGCACAACATGCACATTTTCACAGAAGAGGACTTAATAGCACCGTTTGCTATACACCCTTTGGTAAGTCACCTTTTTGGTAGCCATCTGTGTTAGTTAATTGCCATAATCAAGAGTAAAAATTAAAACTTTTCTATCTCTATGACAAACAGGTCCTTACAACTTGGAGCAAGGCAACTATCTATAATAAAAGTGTAATATGAGGGGCAATCAGGCAGGCAGGCAGAGGCAGTTAGGGGTGATCAGGCAGGCAGAGTGGTTAGGGGCGATCAGGCAGGCAGGCAGAGGTGGTTAGGGGTGATTAGGCAGGCAGAGTGGTTAGGGGCGATGAGGCAAGCAGGCGAGCGGTTAGAGGCGATGAGGCGGGCAACCAGAGTGGTTAGGGGCAATCAAGCAGGCTAGCAGGCAAGCGGTTAGGAGCCAGTGGTCCCGGATTGTTAGAGGGTGCAAGTAGGGCTGAAGGACCACCCCTCTCCCTGTGCATGAATTTTGTGCACCAAGCCTCTAGTAATAATAACAAATGGTATAACAAAAAGACAATTAGATTCTAGAAATGGAAAGGGATACAGTTATGCAGGAGAAGAAAGGACCCCTAATTCTAATTAGGAATTTTCAAAGACAGTCTTGGGACTTCCAAAACAAAAAGGAGTAACAGGGACTGGGTTTACCCTCCCACTTGAAACACCTGGAAAAACTGTACAAAATATCAAGATGGCAGGATACAAGGTCAATATAAAACCCCAGGTTTTCTCTGTATGCCAGCTATGAACCACCAAAAGTTGAAATTTAAAAAAAAACCCACAATGGTATTTATTATAGCATCAAAAATTATGAAATACTGAGGAGTAAATCTGACATAGATGAACAATACAGGTACATTTGAAAAATACAAAACATTGCAGAGAGAAATTAAAGAACCTCTAAATAAATTGACAGTTATACTGTGTTTATGGGTCAAAATGTTAAAATTATTGTAGGATTTTGTAGGAACTGATAAGCTGACTCTAGAATTCATATGGAAATGCAAGAATCTAGCAAAGCCATAACAACTTCTAAAAAGAAGAACAGCTCTGGACAGTGTGACTCAGTTGTGTGTCATCCCATGCACAATAAGGTTGCCAGTTTGATTCCTGGTCAGGTCACATGCCTGGGTTGCAGGCTTGATCACCAGTAGGGGGCATGCAGGAGGCAGCTTATCCATCAATGTCTCTCTCTTTCTCTCTCTCTGCCTCTCCCTTCCTCTGTCTCTAAAAATCAATAAAAATATTTTAGAAAAAGAAGAAGAACAAAGTTGGAGGACTAACACTACCTGATTTCAAGACCTACTTTAGAGCTACAATAATCAAGACATGATTTTGGTGTAAGATAAACAAACTGGTCAATGGAACAGAATTTGGAGTCTAGAAATGAGATGCATACATACACGGACAACTGATTTTTGAGAAAGGTGTAAAAGGAATTTAGTGGAGAAAGGAAGGTGCTGAACAATTTCCATACACAAAAAATTGAACTTATACCTTATATCATATATAAAAATTAACTCAAAATATGTCAGAGACCTAAAGGAAAACCTAAAACTATAAGCCTTCTAGAAGAAAACATAGGAGAAAATTTTGTGAACTGGGCTAGGCAAAAAAATTTTTTCCTATATCACTCCAAAACACAATCTATTAAAAAAAAAAAAGTCAATAGGACTTCATCAAAATTAAGAACTCCAGCTCTTCAAAAGACACATTTAAGAGAATAAAAAGACACACCACACTTTTGGAGAAAATATTTGCAAATCATCTATATAATAAAAGCCTAAGCGACCGTTATGGCGGAACAACCAGAATGATTGGTCACTATGATGCGCACTGACCACCAGGGGGAAGACGCTCAACGCAGAAGCTGCCCCCTGGTGGTCAGTGTACTCCCACGGGTGAGCGCCTCTCAGCCAGAAGCTGGGTTCATGGCTGGCAAGAGCAGTGGGGGTGGCAGGAGCCTCTTCCGCCTCCGTGGCAGCGCTAAGGAGCAGTGAGTTGAGTGGTAAGGAGCAGTGAGCAGGGAGGTGGTAAGGAGCGAGGGGTCCTGGACTGAGAGAGGGCGCAGGCCGGGCTGAGGGAACCCCCCTCTCCCCTGCACAAATTTTGTGCACTGGGCCTCTAGTATATTTAATAAAAGACTTGTACACATAATATGTTAAGAACTTACAAAACTCAGTAAGAAAACAATCAATCCAATTTAAAAAAAACGGGCACGAGATTTGAACAGTTAACCAAGGAAGATGTATGGTTGGCAAATAGGCATATGAAAAGATGCTCAACATCATTGTCATTATGGAAATGCGAGTTAAAAAATTGCAAGGAGATACCACCATACAACTAAAAGAATGGCCAAAATTAAAATGATTAACCATTTCAAGTGCTGGCTGAGATGCAGAGCAACAGGAACTTCCTTCCATGCACGGCTGCTGGGACCTAAAATGGTACAATGACTTTGGAAAGTAGTCTGGTGGTTTCTGAAAAGGTTAGCCACACACCTACCACATGACCCAGCCATTCCACTCCTACATAGCTTCCCAAAAGAAATGAAAGCATATGTAAATAGAGCTTGTGGCAGCTCCAAGCTAGAAACAACATATTATGCATACAAGTAATTATACTGTGTGAAAGAGCAAAACAAGAGTACATACTGTATGGTTCCATTATGTGGAATCCTAGGATACACAAACTAATCAACAGTGACAAAAACAGACCAATGGTTGCCTGAGTTTGTGTGAGGTAGAAGAGGGAGTGATTCTAAAGGGGCATGAGGACGTTTGGAGGAGCATTGGATATGTTGATTATTTTGATTGTGAGGGTAGTTCATACATATGCCAAAACTTATCACATTGCATATTTTAAATGCATACAGTTTATTGTCTGTTAATTATCTATAATAATAAAAGTATAATATGCTAATTAGATTGGACAGCTGAATGACCTTCTGGACATCATTCTGGACAAAGCCGTGGCGGCGGGGGCTGAGGCAGAGGCGGTTAGGGGAAATCAGGCAGGCAAGAGAGCAGTTAGGGGTGATCAGGCAGGCATGCAGAGTGGTTGGGGTGATCAGGCTGATAAGCAGAGTGGTTGGGGTGATCAGGCAGACAGGCATAGGGGTTAGGGGCGATCAGGCAGGCAAGCTAGTGGTTAGGGGCAATGAAGCAGGTAGGCGAGTGGTTAGGGTGATGAGGAGCCAGTGGTCCCAGATTGCAAGAGGGATGTCTGACTGCCGGTTCAGGCCCAATCCCACAGGGATCCCTGTGGGATCGGGCTTAAACTGTCAGTCAGACATCCCCTGAGGGGTCCCGGATTGCGAGAGGGTGCAGGCCGGGCTGAGGGACCCCTCCCATGCATGAATTTCCTGCACCGGGCCTCTAGTATCTTAATATAAAGCTTTCCTTAAAAAAAAGGAAGATCTTGTTAGGATTCTTAACTTCCTGTAACTCTTCCCTAGCAGCTGAGAGAATGGGTCTAGAGCAGAATGTGGCGACAAAGCAGGCTGGGCCCTTGGCTGGCCACACACACCACTGGGAGCATCTTCCAGGACCCAGTCCCCTTCAGCACCAGCTGAAGGCAGAAAATGTTCCAAAGGATGGCTCTGGCTGTGTCTGGACCATAATTAAAGCTACAAATAACCCCAAATGAATTAAGTCTCCCTGGCTAATGTGTCACTCCTAATGTGATCAGTAGGCCTCTGAATGAGAGCCTCAGCCTGCCTCAGAGGCAAAATTTTCCAAATGAAGTGAATTTAAACTGCTAAGTAATTGCAAACTTGGGGGCTTTATCACAAGAACAACTGCATTGTTCTTTGATTACTTGCTCAACTGGATTATTAGCTCATTATCATTACACCGTTGGACTTTGATGTGATGCCCCTTGAAACATAAATAAAGAATTTTACAAGAGAGACCAACCAGCTTGGCCCAAGGGAGTTGTTGATTATTTTAACTTTCTGAGTGTTTGGAGAATCTTAAAGGATACTTCATGAACAAATGAGTAGTCTGTGCCACCCATTTAAATAATTAGCAGCTTACTACCCCTGTGTTTGAAGACATCAATTTTTTTTTAATCCCAGGATCTAGGTTATGAACTTGGAGGTCATGCTATTAAATTGATCCCTTGTTAAACAGTTTTGACCTTGAGATGCAACCCCTTGTACCCGGGCAGACTCCTGGAGCAGAAAAGGAGAGGAAAAACATCTGCATTCTAGACTTTTTCTCATCAGCTGTGTGATATGGACAAGCTGCTGGACCTCTCTGAGCCATGGACAGAAAGATTCAGTGGGCAAAGTATGAGCTTTGCAAGAAGGATCTACCTGCTGCTACTGTGCTCAGCTACTTATTCTCAGGCAAGTCATTGAACTACTTTGGGTTTCATTTCCTCCCATCTTGAGCTTCTGGTGGTTCCAGGAGTGGCTGGCTACCTCTTAGAGTTGCTATGAAGATTGAATGTGGATGTGGTCAGTTATGTGAAACATTTTATACTCGTTAGAACTATTATTTCCTAATCTGAAAAATGAAGGAATTCAATCAGGGCATTTGAATAGTCCCTGCATTAGTTTCCTGAAGCTGCCATACTAAGGTACCACAGACTGGGTGACTTGAAACAACAGAAATGTATTCTCTCACATTTCTGACGGCCAAGGTGTTGACAGGGCTGTGCTTCCTTCCAAGGCTCTAGGGGAGCATCTTCTCTGCCTCTTCCAGCGTCTGGTGGCTCCACGAGTTCCCCCACTTCCCGGCTGCATCACTCCAGCCCCTGCTTCTCCTCTGTGTGATCCAAATCTCTCTGCCTTTCTCTTATAGGGGCCACCTGGGTAATCATGGATGAGCTCATCTCAACATCCTTAATTACATCTGCTAAGACCTTTTTTCCAAATAAGGCCACATTTAGAAGTTCTGGGTGAACATATCTTTGGGAGGGGGGCCACCATTCAACCCACTACAATTCACTTTAGCATAATTGCCCTAACATTTTGTTCTGCATGTCAACATTTGGTCTGAACTTAAATCAGTTTGACTTGTATATTGAGTAGTATAAAAACTATGATCAGCCCTACCTAGTGTGGCTCAGCTGGTTGGGCATAGTCAGTTTGATTCCCAATTAGGGCACATGCCTTGGTTGTGGGCTCCATTCCCAGTAGGGGATGAGCAGGAGGCAGCCAATCGATGTTTCACTCTCACTTGGATGTTTTTCTCCCTCACCCTCTCTCTATTCTCTCTCTCTAAAAATAAAAATTAAAAAATCTTTAAGAAGAGCTAAGACCAAATATGACATTCTAATGTTATCTGAGAATATATATTTTTGATACTTCCATATAAAAATGCACTCAATAATTTGCCACTGTGAGAGTAGGGAATATACACTGAGTGGCCAGATTATTATGATCTCTGAACGCATAATAATCTGGTCACTCAGTGTATATCATCCTACCTAATAAAATGGTAATATGTAAATTACCATCACTCCGCTATGCCCATGATTGGGCCAGCGGGAGGCACAGGGGGCGGGACTTGGGGTGGCCGGGGTAGCCGATTGGGCCAGCGGGACGCTGAGCCATGGCTGTGCTGCGGAACAGAAGGGGCCTCTGGGGCAGCGAGCTCACGTCCCGCTGCAGACCATCAAAAGCGGGGGAGCTGGGTGCCTGTCTGCTCCGGTACCAGGCCTTTCGGAAGCCTCCGCCGAGCCGGAGGCTTCCGAAAGGCCTGGTGTACCAGTGGACAGGCACCCAGCTCCCCCGCGATCGAAAGCGAAAGCGTGTAGGGGACCCTACACGTGCATGATTCAATCATGCACTGGGCCTCTAGTCCTATATAATAAAAGGGTAATATGCAAAATGACTGTAATGGTGGAACGACTGGTCGCTATGACACACACTGACCACCAGGGGGCAGATGCTCAATGCAGGAGCTGCCCACTGGTGGTCAGTGCACTTCCACAGGGGGAGCGCCGCTCAGCCAGAAGCCAGCTCATGCCTCCACGGCAGTGCTCCCAGGCTGCCAGAGGGATGTCGACTGCCGGTTTAGGCCCGATCCCCCAGAGAACAGGCCTAAGCCATCAGTCGGACATCCCCCAAGGGGTCCCGGACTGCGAGAGGGCACAGGCTGGGCTGAAGGACCCCCCTCCCAAGTGCACAAAGTTTTGTGCACCGGGCCTCTAGTATATAATAAAAGGCTAATATGCAAATTGTCCCCTCGACCAGTTCGACCAGCAGGCAGGCCAGCCAACCGCCCATGTCCCCTCCCCCGGCCACGCTGGCCGGACTCCGCCCATGCACAAATTCATGCACCGGGCTTTATGCAAACTTGGGGGCTTTATTACAAGAACAACTGTATTGTTCTTTGATTACTTGCTGAACTTGCACACACACACACACACACACACACACACACACACACTGAGTGGCCAGATTATTATGCATTCAGAGATCATAATAATCTGGGCACTCAGTGTATATATAAGACAAAAACTTATTGATGACAAGTGGATGCCATCTAGACAAAATATAACAATTTCAAGCAGACTGTGGCACCATAACAACAACAAAAATTTGGCTAACAAGGAGTTGGTTTTAATTAAGACAGTTGGAGGAGTGACTGTCACCACTGAGCCAAGTTTATTAGAATTGGTGTCCCTGAATTAGTGACTTTTGGATTTCTTCTTCAGCTGGCAGATGTCTGCTAGTCTAAAAAGATACAGTAGAGGGTAGAAAGAGAAAGTTGTTAGAAAGAATGTTCCTCATAGACAATAGTGGCTCATTTTAGTTCCTTTACAGATACTCATTAAAATTATGCAACTATTGAGATGTCCCCATGTTCGCTGATCCTAATTTTAGAGATTGAGCCACTGAGGAAGTCTAGGACATAGGATGTGTCATCAGAGCCACCACCATCAGATTTAATTCAGCATGAAATGGACCGCAGATGAACTAGTCTATTTTCAGACAATCTGTTGTAAGGAAAGGATTAGGTCAATAGCATGAGTCGTTGAGGTGGCCAGATTTCATATTACCTGCAGCCTGTGGACTAATAAGGTCAGGACAGACTCTCTCTCCCCCACCCCCTTGCTCTAGATTCTCCAAGGCAGAGACAAGGGAAGTTGCTGGGTTGACATGTCCTCTCTGTACTTCCTGTGTCCCCTGGACCACTCCCTAGTTTCAGAACATTTACTCATCAATAGTTGGCTGGCAGAAGAACTAAATCTTCTCTGATGTCTGTTCCAGGGAAGTGGTACATGTACAGCCAGTCTGTGTTTTCTGAGGGCTATAGAGGTGGTAGCCTGGACCTGGGAGAGCAAATTTCTGGCTCTGATGGTTGTGCTCTTGGGACTTGTGCTGTGTGTCTTTAGTTTGCATTCTCCATCCTTCTCCAACTGCTGTAGGCCCTGGGAGGGTGACCTCTGGTTTCTAGTTGGGTGTGGCCAATGCAGAACCTCTGAAAGATAGATTAAAGTGAAGTCAGTGCATTTTATTCATGTCACTTCAGGGTCACCATAGACAGGCCACATACCTCAACCCATGTTCTCAGCTCCTGACTGGGAGCCCCCTCCACCCTTCCCTCTAGGTGTGGGTTTTGTAACCTTCAGGCCTAGGGGTATTAATGGAGTTCTCCCAGTCCCTAGTCACTCTGGTGTATTGGACCCTCTCTCATATCTTTGCCTCTGCCCGTGGCCTTATCAACAGACCCTTTAAGCAATTCTGAAACTTCCTATTTTGAGTGTGCCATCGGTTTCCCATGGATACCTTAACTGATGCAGCTCCTTCATTTATAAAAATTACAAGATAATGCCCATCTTATGATAACTTCAGGATTAAACAGGATAACGCATAAAAAGCACTCAGCATAATAATGAACACATATTTATGTGCTCAGTAAATTATAGCTCAAGATCTATTTCAGAGTGGAGCAGATATTGTGCATCAATTCAAATGAATTCAATTCAGTCCTACCAATATTTATTAGGTCCCCACCAAGGGCAAGTCATGGAATCAGCCATTTCCCAGGTTACAGTGGTGCATTAGCAAATTCATCACAGCCTACTTCTTCAGAGAACTCACAACCAGCAGCTTCATTTCTCTCTTTTTCCCCCCCACATTCAATCACTTGGCAAATATTTATTGAGAGCCTACAGTGATCTGGGTCCTATGTTAATAACACTTGGAGATAAAACGGTTAATTCAAACAGAGATACCTCTGATCTTAAAGCGAGAACAGTCTAGTGGGAGGAAAGAGGCACTGATCATAATTACATCAGTGACTATGTTTTACAAACTGATACAAGGTTCTTAAGGAAGAAAAGTTGTTTCTGTAAACTACAAAACCTGACCTGAACCCAGGTTTTTTGCTAATGACATGATATTGGCCATGGTAAACGGATGAGTAGGACTGAGCCAAGCAAAAGGCAGGTAGAGATGAATATTACACTCAGAAAAAAACCCATGTGCAAAGACCCTGTGGAGGGAAGGGGCACCATTCTTATGGACTAGAAAGAGGGAAGGAGGGGCTGGTGGTGGAATACGGGAGAGATGAGCAGGGGCCAGACGACCCAGACTCTGTAGTCCAAGGTCAACATTGTGGTATTTACTTAAAACAAACATAGAAACAAACAACGCTATTGGGATATTTTAAACATGGGTGTTTCACGATCATTTCAAAGTTTGAAAAAATTACTTTAGCTGCAACAAAGAGAATAAGATAGATATGAGAAGAGCAGTTAGGAGGCTTTTGCCATAGTCTGGGTGAAAGGTGAGCCTGGACTGGAGGGGTACCAGAGGAACTGAAAAGAACTGGACCAATCTAAAAGACATTAAGAAGACAAAATGAACAAGCAATTTGGTGGTTGGTTACATATAGGGGACGAGGAAAGGAAGTATCAAAGAAAAATCCTACGTTTCTGTCTGATTGGTCATGTCATCATCCAAGAGATGAAATATTGATAAAGATTTGGTTTGGTGTGGAGGGGGTGAGAAGACCATAAGTACAGTCTTGAGTTTGGCATGCCTTTTGAGACATCTAGATGAAGAAATCAAGAAGCAGCTGGAACTGACGACACCAAATGTTGGTGAGGATGTGAAGCAACAGGAACTCTCATGCTGGCGGGAATGCAAAATGGTACAACCACTCTGGAAGGCAGCTTGGTGGTTCATTACAAAACAAAACATAGTCTTACCATACAATCCATCATTCACCCTCCTTGGTATTTACTCAAAGGAGTTGAAAACTTATATCCACATAAACCTGCAGAAGGATGTTTATAGCAGCTTCTAAAACTTGGAAGCAACCAAGATGTCTTTCAGTAGGTGAATGGTTAAATAAAATGTGGTACTTCGAGACTATGGAATATTATTCAGCACTAAAAAGTATTATCAAGCCATGAAAAGACATGGAGGAAACTCAATGCATATTACTAAGTGAAGGAAGCCAATCTGAAATTTGTGCAGGACTCCAACTACATGGCATGCTGGAAAAGGCAAAACTATGGAGACAATAAAAGGATCAGAGGGGTAATGGGAGGGATGAATAGGTAGAGCACAGACAATTTTTAAAGCAGTGAGAATGTTTTGTATAATATTATAATGATGAACATAGGTCATTATATGTTTGGTCCAAACCCTAGACTATACAACACAAGAGTGTACCATAATGTAATCTATGGACTTTGAGTAATAATATGTCAATATGGGTTCATCCTCAGTAACAAGTGTACCAGTCTGGTGAGTGAAGTTGATAATGGGATAGGCTATGCATGTGTGGGGTAGAGGGTATATGGGAAATCTCTATATCTTCCTCTCAATTTTTGTTGTGGATCTAAAGCTGCTCTTAAAAAGTCTTTATAAAAATGAAGCAATTGGATATAGGAGTCTGGAGCTCCAAGGGGCAAACTGAGATGGAGATTGGAGTTTAGTAACCATTAGAAAATAGATAGCAACTAAAGCTATTGAATGGCCTTGGGAGACCACTTACTGACAGGGGCTATAAAGAACTCCAGAGAGGTACAAGGCAAAGCCAGAGGGTGTGTGACAAAGAAACAAAGAGAGTGTTGCAAGAAAAGGGAGCAGTCAACAATGTCTAATGTTCCTGAGAAGTCAAGAGGAGAACTGAAAAATGTCTGTTGCGTTTAGCAAAGTGAAAGTCATCAGTGACCCTGGAAAGAGTTCTTCTGAGGAAATGAAAGGGATTTTTATACTCATTGGCCCTTTTTTTCATTTTCTCAAGAGATTTGACTGTGGTAGCTGGAGAGATAAAGGGGTCAAGGGAAAATTTGTTTGTTCTTTTAAGATGTGAGGGATTAGAACATATTTAACTGGTAATAAGATAGATCTATTTGAGAGGAGGTAGTTGAATAGGAGTAAACAGGTAAACAGTGGGACAGGTTTGCTGAGAAGGTAAGTGGGTTGCTCCAAAGTTTAGATGCAGGATTGGTGTTAGGAGGAGGGAGGGAGGATCAGATGGGGACAGATATTGTGAGATTGCTAGCTAAAGCAAGAAAAGTTGAAAAGCTCCTGCCTGAAGTTTTAATCAGTGAAGGTGGATGTGTGGGGCTGGAGGTTTGAGCGTAGGTGAGTGAATCAATTGGAGAAATGTCCAACAGAGTCAAGGGCAAAGTATGGCTTTATGAACTGATAGTGAGCCCCATATATTTGGTTGGTGTGACTTGCCTAGAATGTCATTGAAATGAAGCCTTATGGGACCAATGCTGAAGGGCTGGAACAAAGAGAGTATTGGATTAGGAAAAGGTAAAGAATGACTAGCAACCCTGAGTTCACTCCTTACTTTGTCTATGAACACTTCCACAATTATCTTGGGGATACTTGATTCTGCCTTCCTCCTGGTTCCTAAGGTATCCAGGTATGGATCATCTGTCATCTGATACAAAAGTTATTTGTATTTATGACACTCAACAAATATTTATTGAACCTACCATGTGCTGTCAAAGAATAAAACAAAGCCATCAGAGCCATACTGAAATACAATAATAAGAATAATAGTAATAATAATAGCAACAAGTTGGGTTTATTTACTTGCACCATGGGAGGAAAGGCAAGCAGAAGTGCAGGCAGCTGTTTTGAACCAAGCAGGGCAGCATGGAAGAGGGGACAGAGGAGTTTCAGCCGAAATGTGGGGTTTGGTGACATGTGGTAGTGGCCTTAAATCTTCTGCCCAAGAGTTGGGTTATTTTTTCCCTGGAAAACGGGGAGTCACGAGAAGTTTTGTAATGAGAAAGTGACAAGATCTGGCTGCCTTCAAGAGAAGCACTGAGGGCAGAGATAGAAGACGGAGGGAGCAAGGCTGGTGAGAAGGGAAGAGACGGGAGAGCTGCTTCAGAAGCAGAACAAAGGTGCCTGATTGGATGTGGGACAATGGCATGTAGCAGGGCCAAGACTACTCTGAGATTTGGGGTCTGTGTGATCAGACAGGTGGCGATGCCATCTTGCCCAAATACTGTCCTCAGAGTTCCAGATTTATTCTATATGGTGCCTGAAGTGTAGGGGCCTCTGAGGAGATCAGAGTACCTATGTATTCAATCATTATAATTCTCCTTCCACATTGAAGCCTTTATGAAGTCAAGACCCTGGTAGCTCAGTTGGTTAGAGCATCATTCTGATACATCAAGGTTTCAGGTTTGGTCCCCAGTCAGGGCACATGTAGGAATAAACCAATGAATGCATAAACAAGTGGAATAACAAATCTCCCTCTCTCTCCCTCCCTCCCTTCCTCCCTCTCTCTAAAAGTCAATTTTAGGGGAAGACCATGGTAGAACAGAAGCCCCTTCCCTGATTCCTTTCTTTCAAGATCTCAGCTTCCACTGGTCTTTATTGACTCCCACCCAGAGAGTCATGGGAGCCTCCTACTTGGTTTCACTTCCTCCATTTTCTCTCTTCTTCAATCTGCCCTCAGTATTTCCTCTGGAAAACACAGAATCCCATAATGTGTCATTTGTTCCCCTGCCTCAGTGATGCTTCTCAAACTCTCTCTGGAGAAGGAACAGTTTTTTAAAAAGATTTCTAGTTCTGGCTGGTTGACTCAGTTGGTTGCACTGAAAGGTCTCTGGTTCGATTCCAGGTCAGGACACATTCCCCGGGAAGTGCAGGAAGCAGTTGATTGGTGTTCCACTCTTACATTGATTGTTTCTCTCTCTCTCTCCCTCTCCCTTCCTCTATCTCTAAATTATCAACAAAAATATTTAAAAATAAATAAATAAAAATATTTCTAATTCATCCTGGTCATCGTTTTTATAAAATACAATAAAAAGGAAATTCTAGGAAAATGAAATAAGAAAGACATACAGGTCCCAATTTTTTATTATTAGATTAAAAAAAATTATTATTCAGTCAAATTGCTATAACTTTTACTCTCAATTTCTGTATTTATCGTTGGCGGATACAAATACTGCAGGCCAGACCTCACCTGCTGTAGGTCTACAGAACAACAGCCAAACTCCTTACTCTCATGCTCAATCCCTCTGCAGTCTCCAGACTTGCTGACTATTCTCACATTGAAACTCTCCATGTTGCCTTCCTGTGCTTTACTCACTGTCTCTCAAACTCACTTTCAGCTTTGTCGTGTTTCATTCTGGCTACCAAGCCTCCATACCTATCTAAAGCCTAACAATGATAGCAGCAGCAGCAGCAGTTCTAGATTGAACATCTAATTCCAGGCATTGAACTTTTATTCACGATTTCTTTGAATGGTAGAACAGAAGGTGTAATAGGTAAAGTGCTACTGTTTGTAATTATTTACATCTTTTATAAACTACAGCAGCTCTAGTGTTACCCCTACAATAATCATTGGCTAAGGAATAGTCCCCTATCTGAGCCAGTAAGAGTCCAACACTGGATTTTGGCTGGAACCAGGGGGGAAAGCTGAGCTGGTAGAACACAGATCCAGAAATGCCCGTGGCCATGCATGCTCCTTCAGGGGAGAGATGTCTGAGTGATGACACAGAGAAAAGGAAAGCTGACAGATGCAGAGGCAGACTTCTGCTCCTTGCCCAGTTCTAGTCTTTGCTTAGTTGAGTGTTTACTCTGACATGCCACCCAGTTCCTCACTGTAAACAAAGAACTTGTTCTCCAGCTCCTTGCAGAAGAGAGCCACCTCTCCCATGCCATGCCCCTGCCCAAAGCAGTCTGTAACCAATGGCAGGTTGGCATGGGGATATAGGTCCTGGCCCCTTTACTCCGACTCAAGACAACTCTTATCCCAGCTTTGCAGGTCCTGGCAGGACTGGCTGAGCCCTTTGTTGCCACTGCAACATCCCCCTCTGCCCCATCCTGCTGCTGCAAAAATCAGCCTGTTCCTAGGTTATCAGCAGGGATAAGAAAAGAAAGCTAATTCTTTAGAGAGGAGAATGGACCATTCCTGTGACAAAGGCTGGAGCACATGGGGAAGAGGAGGGAATCACAGAAATGGAACAGGGTGTGGGAAGGAGCTGTAAGAAGTCAGTGGGTCCAAAGCAGGAGGGGAAGAACTTCAAAACCTTGCCATATGAAGAATAATGGAAGGAACTGAAGATAATTAGTGGAGAAGTAAAGATTTATGAGGAATATGACAGCAGCCCTCACATATTTCACAGGCAATCAAGTAGAAGATGGATTAAATTCATTCTGCTGGGTCTCCCTTTTCTGCCTTGACCCCCTACAGTCCATTTTCACATATTTAGATCAGGTCATATCACTCTCCAGTCAAACACCCTCCAGTGACTTCTCACCACACTATGAAGAGAACCCAAGTGTCTTGCTATGACCTGCGAGGTCCTTCATAATCTGGCCCTTGCCTTCCTTCCCAAGCCCATCTCCTGTGGCTCTTCCATCTCCCACCCTTCTGGTCACACTGGCTATCTTCTTGCTGTTCCTTGAATATGCCAGCCCAAATGTACCTCAGGGCCTTTGCACCTGCTGCTTTCTTTGCTTTTTCTTCTATAAGTTCTTTTATGAGCTCTTCCTTTGCCCCACTCCTTCTGATGTCCGGTCTTTATATATATTATTGATTTCAGAGTGGAAGGAAGAGGGAGAGGGAGATAGAAACATCAATAATGAGAGAGAATATTGATTGGCTGCCTCCTGCACGCCCCACACTGGGGATTAAGCCCACAACCCAGGCATTTTCCCTGACTGGGAATCGAACTGTGACCTCCTGGTTTATAGGTCGATGTTCAACCACTGAGCCACGCCAGCTGGGCTGATGTCCAGTCTTAAATCAAAGTCATGTCCTAAGAACTCTTCCACTGATTAGCTTGTACCTCAATGCTGCTTTGTGTTCTTTGTAGCATTCTTTGCTCCCTGAAATGATTTTGTATCTTTGTTTATTATGTGATTCTGTTTCCCGATTATCGATTTCACAAAGAATGTAAGCCTCATATGGACAGAGATGTGTCTGTCCCATTCACCACCATAACCTCAGCATGTGATATGGTTTTGGCACATAGCAGGTACTCACTAACTATTTGTTGAGTGAAAGAACAAATGAGCACAAGCTTAAGAAGTACCTCTAGAGCTAATGGGTGGACAATTCATAGAGCAGACTTTTTTTTTCTTTTTTCAAAAAGTTCTATTTTTTCCATTTGGTCCAATGCATGGGAGAGGGCTCAGGGTGGTTTAAAGAATGGCTAATGGCTTTGGGGAGAGACTCAGGCAAAAACCAGACACCAGGGGAATGCAGATGGGGCCCCTCAAAAGCCTCTGAGCTCCAAAGGCTCCTAGTCCTGCTTGAGGGTGAACTTTTTGAAGAGATACTTGCCCAGCCCAACCTGGGGGCTGGCCAGCCTATGGAGGTGAGTCAGATGGTTGCCCATCTTCTTGATGCGTTTCACCTCCTCCTCCAGGAAGTGATTCTCAGGAAGTCACCGAGCTGAGGGTCTGCAGGTAGAGCCCAGGGCCTGCAAGTCCAAAGGGCCTGGTTCAGGTTCCTCTCCAAGGCCAAGGTAGCTTCTCTGTAATTCTGCGTTTTGCCCACTCCTCTTGGGGAGGCAGCAGCACATCTTGGAAGAGAATGCGGCCACCGCGCTGGTTTTGCATCTCTAAGAGATGCTCAGCGCCCTCTCACTTCTGCTTCTCCGCCAACTCGCGGAAGAAGTGGACCACGCCCTGGAGAGCCACATCCTCACTGTGGAAATAGAACCCAGAGAGGGTAGGTGTGGGGGCTGCAGAGGCAGGCTGCCAGACGGCTGACGGCAGCTTCCACCTCAGTGGAAGAATTCTGAAGAATCTTAGCAATAAGAAGTTAAGTAAAAACAAACCACAAAATGGTGTTGGCTGGTCTCGGAGGCTGAGGAGGTTCCGAAGGTGGTGACGGAAAAGACAGGAGGGTGGTCAGAGGTTGGAAGAAGGGGCGTCCCTGGGTCTGTTCAGAGCCAGCGCCCTGGGCACTGCCACTTAGCAGAGAACCGGCAGGCCCGTGGGAACGTGGGTTTGGAATCAGACAGTCCAGGGTGTGAGTCTTGGCTCTGCTGCTTCCTGGCTGGCCACAGGCCTTGGACAAGTCCTTCAACCCTCAGAAACCCCAGCCCCCTCGTCTGTAAACAGCAGGAGTGCGAGCCACACCCGGGGTCCTGGGTTGGTTAAAGCAAGTGCTGGGCATGTAACAAGGGCCAAATAGGTGTTAGCCCTGCAGCTCGGTGGTTCAGTTCCTGCTGCTGCAGCGATCACAGGTCCTGTCTCCACTACCAGCATGAGGCACTCAGGCCACCAACCTAGGGCAGGGCGGCTACAATCCCTCTCTCGGCGTTTCCTCCCTGTCTCGCTCACTAACTGCCCTCCTGGGGAAATAAGCAGAAGTGCCCTGGGTACAGGGAGTGGGCGTGGGGGCGGTGAGTGGTCATTCCGACTGTTACTTCTCAACTTCCTGCTTCTGGCACACACCAGAGCTGACCTGTGGGGTTGGGGCCGGTGAGGAAGTGGGTGATCCCCACTGTTTCTCCACAGGACATAGAGCTGTGATAAAATTGGTAACATCGCACACACTGCTCAGACCTGCACTGCTGTGTGAACTGGAGTGTGTTTGTGATGAGAGAGGGGGAGATGTCATGGAAGCCAGCAAGGAGCAGCTGGGCAATGGGGGTGGGCGGGGCGGGAGGGAGAGATCCCATGTGTGGAGGTGCCCGCCTTCCTCTGGTCCAGCACCTTCCTCAGTCTCTGCTTAATGCCCAGGTGACGGGTTAGGCCTCTTGCCCTCGAGAAGAGCTAATCGCAGTCTCCCTCACGATGCGGGGCCATAACTGCACAGGTAAGTGCGGCGGAGGCTAGCCATTCCCATGTCCCTTCAGCCCCTCTTCGATGCCAAGGGAACTTGTTTACTTCTGTTCAGATGAAAACAGTGGACACTATCCATGTAAAGAAGGGAACACGTACATAGCATGGGTTTACCTCAGGCTGGGCACGCTTCCTAAACATGTCACCCGCATTGCTTGTGTAATCCCATGAGGCAGCTACAATCTTTAGCACAAATCCACAGGTGAGTGAACTGTTGCTCACGAGGTTGGTAACGAGCACACATTTACACGGCTAGTGAGGGGCAGGGACAGGCTCTGACCCAGGCCTTCCAGCTCTGCACACTTGGCCACCATGCGTCTTGGCCTCTTCCTAAGGGGATGGTTTGCCTCGGGGGGTGGTGGGCTCCCCACCCCTGTGGGTGGCAGACATCAACCGCTGAGCTAGACAGACGTCTCTTCCAGGTGTTTAGTGTGTTCTCTGTATCCACTCAGAGCTGAGCGCCCTGCCAGCATCTCTCATGTCATGCTCCTGCCATCCCTGCCGCCTAGAGCAGTCACCCCACTTTACAGATGAACGAATTGAGATTAAAGAGGCTGCATAATGGCCGAGGCCTCCGGGCTGGGAAGGCTGGAGCTGGGAATCCAGCAGGACTGCCCACACCGATCCTGAGCGCTTCACTTCTTACCAGGGGTGGTTTCCAAGGGATTAACTTCAGGAGGGCTGGGCTGGACTAGTTAACTGTGATGGTCCTGGCTAAGCTAAGATCCCAAGGGACTAAACATCTGACACATAAAGGGGCAAACTCGTCAACAGAGCTGCTATAACTAGTGGCTAGGCCGAACATATTAGTCATCACACTTCAGCTTTTATGTTTAAGGAAATATTTCTCTTCCCAGGCTGCCCCACCCCTGAAAAGCTGCCCAAGGAGCAAAGAGTAAGTGGACTTTAAAGTATCTGCTCTCTCTCTGGTGGATCAACCCCCTCTTGGGCTACAAAGAGACAGGAACCATCTATCCTGGTGGCATCACCATGCAACCTCATCCAGGGTTCCCATCTGACACCCCAATCCGGCATCAGCACACCAAGCAGGTCCCCACCATGGAGCCAGAGGTCCGTGTTCAGGTCTGTCTCGCTGGCCTCGTCTGTGGCACTACGCACAGGGGTCAGCCTGGCTCCCTGACTCTTGTTCTTTCCTTGGCTCCTGAAAGCCACACCTCCTGGCTTTCAGCTGACCCCTCCCTTCCTTGGCAATTTATCCCTTCTAGTTTCATGCTCCAACCACCATTCATCAGCGAGGGTCTCCAACGTCTGTCTCCAGTGTGGACTTCTCTGAATTCCGGACTCACAAACCAGACCATCGACTTGACATTCCCTTGGATGTCTAATAGGCATTTCAAACGTAGTGTGTCCCATAATGAATCCCTCACCTTCCACCCTCCCCATAACACACTCCCCTCCTGGTCTTCCTAGTTGAGGGCCACCCCACCTTTCCAGGTGCTCAGGTGCCAATTAACCTGTCAGCGGTACCTTCAGGCCAGAATCCAGCCAATTCTCCCCATTCCCCCTGCCGCCTCCCTGGATCACCATCTCTCAGCAGCCTCAAGAGCACCCGCCTGCTCTCTGTCTAATTTAACAGCCGCCAGAGTATGAAGACGGGGGCAGATGATGCCTCTCCTCTATTGCAAGCTCTCCAGTGGTTTCCTCCCAGTGGAACTCAAACCTCACTGGGCCCTCCTAGCCTCGCCCCTACTCCCCACCCCCCACCCCCCAGGGACCTATCTCCTCTGTTTCCCCCTGGCTAGCTCTGCTCCAGCTCCACCGGTCTCCAGGCCATTCCTCAGGCCACACACACTCCACCCCCCCACCCCCCCCCACCCCCGCCCAGCTCCTCTGGCTTTTCTCTCCATGGAGAAGAACACTCCTCCTCTCTCCACTGCTCCTGCCTCACTCACTCCCTTTAGCTCTTGGCTCAAATGTCACTTTCTCAGTGACCTGTGTCCTGACCCCTCTAGTGAACACCCCTCCCCACATTCCCTATTTTCCTTTTCTCCATAGCACCCATGGTTCATCTAACTTCCTCATCTATCACTTAATTTCTGTCTCTCTGTTAAAATGTAAGGTCTCCCTAGCCGGTTTGGCTCAGTGGATAGAGCATAGGCCTGTGGACCAAAGGGTCCTGGGTTCGATTTCTAGCAAAGGCAAGTACCTGGGTTGCAGGCTCCTCCCTGGCCAGGCCCTGGTCTGGCCTCCTGCAGTAGGCAACCAGTCCATGTGTTTCTCTCACATGGATGTTTCTGTCTTTCCTTCTCTTTTCTATGCTCCCTAAAAATCAACGGGAAAGTATCCTCCGGTGAGGATTAACAAACAAACAAAGAAACAAACAAACAAGGTTTGTTTTGTGGGTTTTGTTCAGGTTCTATCCCCAGTGCCAGGCACTGATGGGTAGTAGGTGCTCAGTGTTGTCCCACGAATCAGTGTATGAACTCGCTTAGGACAGCAGCATTGTGGGCTGAATTAAGGATCCAAACATGGGCCATCACACGGCTGAAGGGGGGAATCCTCTTCCGAGGCTGGCGCAGTGGGGTGGACCGGGAGCGGGGGGTGGGGCGCGGGAGCAGGGGGCGGGCGGCGCCAGGGGCGGGAGCTCGCCGGCCCGGCCTCGCAGTGACCTGCGGCGCTAAGCGCCTTGCGTTGTGTAACCTTCTGAACTTCCGTTTCATGTTGGGGATCATGACTGCACCCCTGTGGCAGGTCCTTGCAGGGCCTGAAGCGACACTGCTGGTGGCTCAGTGGCTGTCCTCAGAGGGCGGGGAGTGGCGGGGGCGGGGGGCGCAGAGGAGGAAGCGGAGGTGGCCGCGGGCGGGCGCAGGTGGGCGCGAGAAGCAGAGGGGGAAGGGAGTGCGAGGAGGAGCAGGGCCTCAGGGGGCTGGAGCTGGCGCGGCCCCAGCCGGGGCGGGGCGGGGCGGCGGAGGTGTGCCCTGGGCGGGACGGGACCGGGCACCTATAGGTGTCCCCGGGCCCTGGGCAGCCGCACTCACGGCGGGAGCTGCCCTAGGCCAGTTAGGCTCCCAGCGCTCAGCCACCGAGGTCCGCCCCTCCGCGCGTCCCGGCGCCGTCCTGCTTGTCCTCGCCACCAGCACGCAGAGCCGGCCCCAGCATGACGGACCAGTCGGCCTTCGACACGAACATCGTCACCCTGACCCGCTTCGTCATGGAGGAGGGCAGGAAGGCCCGCGGCACCGGCGAGATGACCCAGCTGCTCAACGCGCTCTGCACCGCGGTCAAAGCCATCTCCACGGCGGTGCGCAAGGCGGGCATCGCGCACCTGTGAGTCAGGCCTCCCGCCGCCAGGCCGCATCCGGCGGTCTGTCTGTCTGTCCAGCTGGGAATGTGCTGTCCGTCTGGTGTCTGGTCCTAGTCTAGCCCTTCTGCTGGCAGCCTTCTGCTGGGAGGCTGCCCTGGCCGCGTTCTCTGCCTCCTTTCCTCCCTCTCCCGCTCCCTCTCTTGAGGTTGGCACTCAAGGCCTGGTTCCCCCTTCTCTTGAGCTTGGAGGTGCCCACCGGGGGTTAGGGGGGTGAAGGGGGGGGGGGCTGTCAACCCAGCCACACCTGCCGCCATCCTGCAGCCCTCTCACGGGGCTGAGCAGCCTGCCTTGCTTGGCACCCCTGTCAGCTTCCTCCTGGTGGAAGTGGCTGGCCGGTGGGCACCTGGCCTGCTGGCTATACACATCGCAGCCTCATACAGGAAAGTGCGGGCACCGTACCTTCTTTTCCCTTTCTCTTCTTTGACCTCCTTCGTGCCCTATGGATTTGGGATCTCAAGTTGGGTTTAGGCTCAAGTATCTCCTTGAGCCTGAACAGGTCCTGTTAGGAGCCAGGGAAGCCCAGGCAGGAAGCCTGCAGCCCAGAGCTCTCGGGGGCAGCAGTGCTGTGTGCAGGGGGGCAGTAGGCCGGGTGAGGCCTGAGACGCTGCATTTTAAGAAGTTCTTCAGTGGTGCCCATGCTGCTGTTCTGCACATCACCTGTGTGTAGCAAAGGAATCACAGGACATGGGGTTCAAAGGGCACCTTCTTGTGAGGCTTTTGCAAGTAACACACTCTTTGGTTTACTCTGGTGTACACAAGTATTCTGTATTCAGCTGGTCCTCCGTAGCTGAAGGGTACCTGGGTTTTCAGATTGCCCCCACTCTTCCTAATATTCCACTCGTTCAGGGACACTATAAACATTGTGCATGATGTTCTTAGCTGACCTGAGAGAGCGTAGCCCCTGCAACTATTTGGCTCTGGTCCCACGGCATAGATTGCTGACTCTTAAGGAGTGTAGGAAGGTAGGGGAGGGTGGGGGTAAGGGGGAGAGATCAACCAAAGGACTTGTATGCATGCATATAAGCCTAACCAGTGGTCACAGACAACAGGGGGGTGGGGGCATGGGTGGGGAGGGGTTTGGGATGGGAATGGGGGGATGAGGACAAATATGTGATACTTCAATCAATAAAGAAATTTAAAAAAAGGAATCAAAGAAAAGAAAAGAAAAGAAAAGAAAAGAAAAGAAAAGAAAAGAAAGGAGTGTATGATCACCCGTATTTTCAGGAGTCAAGCAGGGATGGCCTGGCCAGGAGAGGGACTGGGACAAGTATGTTAGGAAGGGTGTGACTCCACCACTGTTTCACCTATGGCTTCTCTTAATAATACATTTTTAAGGAGTCTTTGCTTTAGGAAACACATTCAATTAAAATCTTGCTTCAGATTTAATTTACAATACATAGAGGTGGCCTCATAGCTTTACTTGTCTTTGAGGGTGAGGGGCCTTCTTAAAAAAAGAAGTCATTTCCTGTATTATTTTAAAAGTGTGTCTGTCCAAAGGAACTTGAAAATGCAAGATCTGCTTTGAGGTGTATATTTCCCACCTTTTAAGAAACCTCAGCCCTAGCCGGTTTGGCTCAGTGGATAGAGCGTCAGCCTGAGGACTGAAAGGTCCCGGGTTTGATTCCTGTCAAGGGCACATGCTGGAGGCAGCCGATCAATGATTCTCTCTCATCATTGATATTTCTTTCTCTCCCTCTCCTTTCATCTCTGAAATCAATAAAAAAATATATATTAAAAAAAAAAAAGAAACCTCAGATGCTGGGACCTGGACAAAGGATACTTATGTTGGCTGTGTGAAATACGTGTATTTGTTTAGACTAAATAGTGGTGAATGCCAGGTTTAAAAAAGATTGTTGTTGTTATCATTATAAACTACTTAATAAGATGCACTCATTGACAAAAATTTAAACCATGCAACAGAACGCAAAGAGAAAGGTGAAACCCACCTCTGTGCATTCTCTGGGGCGTTCTCCATTTATAATTTACTGGTTATTTTCTCTGATGCGTATTTATACTCATATACGTTTATACATGGATATATATTTACATGTATCCATATGTAAATAGCTAACAAAATGGGATTACAGTTAACATATTCTTTTACAGTTTACTTTCATCATTCAACAATATATGAAGATCATTCTTCAATGGCAGGACATATAAACCCACCTCCTTCATTTTAACTGTTGCCTAGTATTCCATTGCACAAATATATCACTACTCTTGCCCTATGTTAGCACATTTCACTGGTCTTCGATTATTTCAAACAGCATTGTATTCCTGGAAGAGGAATCGACGCCTCATCATGTGGGCGGTTGACTGGGAGGTGCAGAATAAACACTTAAGCACTCCTGTGGGAAAATAAGAGTTTGCTGTCTCAGTGTGACGTGGTCAGGGAGGCAGCAATGTGACAAGATCTCAAATCAGGGTTCCAGATTACATTCATTATTGGCTTTGATGTCCGGGATGAAAAAGCCGGTGTGCAGGCAAATAGCTTGTTAGTGCTGAAGACTTACCCTGGAAGTCTTTGGCACTCAAGGGCAAAGGGCATGTACCCAGAATGACAAGAGGATTGCTGATTCGCAGGAACCTCTCAGGAACCAGTTTCAGGAGCTCAGCATGATGTCTCATTAGGAGACTTCAGGAGTTTCAGCCAAGCGCCCCGGCTGGAGTTCTCTCTCTCTCTCTCTCTCTCTCTCTCTCTCTCTCTCTCTCTTTCTCTCTCTCTCTCTCTCTCAACCAATAGTTGCTCTTTAGCCACTTTTCTTGATCTCAGTAAGACAGTCATAGAATCATTAAGTTTTAAGCTAAAAGCCTCAGCAGCCACCTGGCCCCACCCCTCTTTGTACAGATGAAAAGCCCAGGTTGGGCTCTCTTTGTCAAACCACACAGCTCTTAAAGCCCAGGTTGGGCTCTCTTTGTCAAACCACACAGCTCTTCCTTTATTTTTTTAGAAATCAGTTAAAGCTGACCCAACTCTAAAGCTCATCTATGAATTGCATTTTTGATGTGAATTAAGATTTGTAGCACAAGAAGCCATTGCCTCAGAGCCAACCTGTTCTTGAGGCCTGTTCTCTGTGTGCCGGCTCCTCCACCCGCTGCCAGCAGAGATGGGGGCGAATGTTCTCTCATGAGACCCAGCAGCAGCCTGCAGGTGGGTCTGATGAGTTCGTGGTCCAAATGCCAGCGTTCCCCGCTGCTGTTTCCATTCCTTTGGGAGAAAATGGTCCTCCAGGGTCTTGCTTTTGCTTCTGGCATGTTCAGGTGACTTCCCTTTGTACATGCTTCCAAATCACTGTTTGAAGAATTCACTGGTTCTATTCAACTCAACAAAGTGTTATTGAACACGCACAATATACGAAGTTCTAAAGAGCCTGAGAGAGGAGAATGACACAGAGCTTACGCTGTAGGGGAAGTACAAGTATAGTATTAATTAGAAGACACAATAGAGATTCTGAAAGATGCTTTCACAGAGGTGCCAAAAAGACAATGCAGATGCAAAGGATGGTGGAGCATCAAGATGGGCATCTCCCGTGGGCAGGAACAGATAGATGGTCACAAGGCCTGAGGGCTGGAGCGCATTTCCTCGTGTGAGGAAAGGTACCAGGTGAGAAGACATTTCTGGAAAAGTTGCTCACTCAGTTTGACTGAAGTATGCTGTACACATGGTGGGGTGTTTGTTGGTGTTGCATTGTGGGTGCATTGGGGAGCATCACATGGCAAGGGTGAATTCTTTGTATTTTGCAGGTATGCAAAGGAGAGGGAGTAAAGGGTTTTGAGCAGGGCAGTGCCATGATTAGAGACTAAGCTGGGGAAGAAATGGCTGGAAGTATCGCTTTGGGAGAGGGAAAGCTAAGATGGGGGCGGGGGCGGGGGAAGCAGTTAAAGAGGAGGGGCAATAGAACAGCACCCAGAGCTAGAGCATTAGCAGGATGCAGGGGGGCCTGGGAGGAGGCTGAGTGTGGATGTGGATCGGGTGAGAAGGGCAGCTTCTCAGAGAGTAGGTCTTAGCAAGTGGCAGCAGGGCCTGCCAACAAAACGAAAACCAAACCAAACCAGAATTCCAAAGGCAGAGCTGATTGCTTGGGGCTGGGGAAGGGCGAGAAGATGATTCCAACATTTGGGAAACATTGATCTTGAGGTGTGAGAGGGCTATCCAGTTTGAGATGCTGGACGGGCCAGGCTGGAATTTGGTCGTGAAGCTCCGACTAAAGATTTGGCCACTGGATTTTGGCCCATTCTGCCCTGAGGCAGAGAGGAGGAGGAGAAAATCTGGACGGGATGGAGCAGAAAGGAGCACGCAGGGCTTAAGAACAAATTTCGGAGAGAGATGGAGCTGGGCTCAAATTCCTGGCTCTGCCATTTAGTTTTTGGGAGGATTTGGGCAACTGATGTAACATCCCTGAGACTCATTTTCCCCACTTGTAAGGTGGAGACAACTCTCTTTTTCAATCTCAGAGAGTTGTGTGAGGATGAACTGAGTTCATTAAACAGGTACTGTGTCATCATTGTTTTTCTAGGCTGAAGGTTATTATTATTTTTATAAACGGGGATCTTTTTATTTTGCTTTTCATTCTGTACTAGCTGCCCACATGCAGTCAGCAGGCATATACTGCAGGCTGGACCATTCATCATCTATTAAAACAATGTTGTGCCCTCAGATTTGTTACAGGAAGCCTCCTGCCATCATGGTCAGGTGGTGTCCAGATCCGTTGCTTTTGTATGTGGGGTCCTCTCAGTATCAGTGGAAGAAAATGATTAATAACTTCAGTTTTAATTTTGGAATTACAGGTCAGCAATACATGCTTCCGTTTATCTTCAAATTTGCAGAGCTTGTGAAATGAAACCCTTGCAGACTTTCTCAGATTTATGTTATGCTTCTTGAGTTAGCTTCTCGACGGAATTGTGACTTCCTTTTCACACCAGAAGCACAGCCACCCTCCACCCTATTTGCCCATTTTGGCCCCATGAACTCTGGCCAAGCCTGGGGACTGTGACCTTTAAAAATTGCTCTGGTTGATGTCTCTCCTTCAACGTGTTTCTGGTCTGACCCTTGGACGTTCCCAGCTGGGTGAACAGTTGGTCATTTACCTTGAAATCAATTAATAACAAGTCAGTGTCACCTTGGACTTGAGTGATAAGGATTGAATAAGCATCTGCCTCCGGTTTTCTTCCGTGGGGTGTTCTGAGAATGAGCTTTCCCACTGGTCCTTTGTGTGCTATGGAGAGTGCTTCCTGCTGCCCTGGCTGTCAGGTGGATGTCAGGGGGAAATGGTCTGGAGCTAGCAAATCAGGGAGTTTCTGAGCCTTCTTCCCTAAGTGTGGCCCTGCTCCTGTCCTTCTGCTTCCGATATCCCGAATCACAGACTATGGCTGCGCAATGGCTCGGTCCCTTCCAGAAACCACATGCCAATTTAAAACAATGTTAATACTTACATAATTCTAAGGATATTAAATACTGGCCAGATTAATCTATTCTTCTAAGGAGTTCCCCACCATATGAATTAAAATGACTCACAGTTTTTTAGATTTTCAGTGAGGTTTGCAAGAAAAGAGGTATATATTAGACAAATTTTCCAATCAGCATTTGCTCCTCAACCTCCAGAAAGAGAACTTTTGTGCCTCTGGGGGTTTAAAAAGGAACCACCACAAGGGCTTAAACCCTGTCAGGACGACCCCGCACCCCCCCCACCCCCCCAACCCAGTGGATTGGCTGCAGAGCCAACTAATTTGAATGAAATGGGAGTGAAATGTTGAACTTGGAGCACTTTGTTTTGTTGCCAGTTACCTGTGACACAGTTCCCAGGAGCTGCCTGTGAAACTGGTTTAGAGGCCTCGGTTTCTTGGTTTCCGCTCCCCTCCTCCATCAGCATTTACTTAGTAGATGCCTGGGGGCTCCATTAAGGACAATGGTGGCTGCCATTGGGCTGCTGTGAACCAGGTGCATCACGCACTTCAGCCCTCATTCTTACAAAGTCTGGAAGCCAACAATCCACCAGGAAGCTGAGCCACCCCGATCTGCAATCAGCAAGAGGGAAAGGCCGGATTAGGACCCGCCTTGGGTGGTTGTGCCTGCCCGGGGAGTTAGGGATGGGCATGGGACCAGAACACCTCTTGCTCACTTGCCAGGCTCAGTTCTAGCCCTTTACCTAGATCAGCGCATTTAAGGCCTCTCTCTGCACACTAGGTTGTAGATGGACTGAACTCCCATGTTACAGATGAAGAGACAAAGGTGACTTGGCCAGGGTTGCTTAGCTTGTGGTGGGCAGGGCTGGGATTTGGACCCCAGTGGTCTGAGTCCCAGCCCATGGGAAAAAGCCCGTGATGGTGCCGTCCTCTTCATGATGACTTGCATTTTGGAAAAGCTTCCTCAGCAGATCAAGTCCCTGGCTCAGTCATAACTAAGGTCCCTGTCCCTGCTTGCTCAACACCCAACTACTCCTGACTCCTTTTCTGCATGAGGGGGCGGGAGCTAAGCCTAGAGCTTTGCAGCTTGCTGGGTCAACCCTTTTCTCCAAGCTTTTGAGTTGTTTCTCATTCTCTATTGATGGTAAGGCGGAGCTGGCCCCTGGACAGCTTTTTTGAAAGGGTTGTGTGATGATTTGCAGCCTCATTTGCTGACTGATTCTGACCCCAGGGAGCAGCACATTGGGGACTGATCTAAGAATGAGCCAGGCGGTGTGTGAAAGGCATTGCTCAAGTCCCATTGAGGCTCAAGTCCCGTTGAGGCTCCGTGGTGCCACGCTCTCCAGTTCACAGTGGCGGAGGGAAGCTCCTTCCCAACCAGGCCGGCCTTCCTGGCCCGCTGGGCTCTCCTTGAGTCTGCCTAGAAGTCAGCCGATTCATTTTCTAAGCCCTGGTTAGCGGCCCAGCAAAGGAGAGGGCTGTGTCGCCAGGAGCGGAGGCCCAGGTCTGCTCTCGATTCTGTAGGTGGTCACACTGCTCCTCCGAGTGGCAGTTGCGCTGTATGGTGAAGGTTCTTGTTCATCGGTCCTTTGAGGAATGATGGTTGATCAGAATGCAGGCATTTAATGTTTCCAAAGGGGGTTCTGAAAACTTGTGTAGAAAATAAATTCCGTATGTTCTTCAGCGGCTTAGTTCTGTGAGGATATTTTTGAGGGCCTTTTCCATTGTCAAAGTCATCGGAACCGTGACTGTTTCTGACCTTTCACTGACCCGTGGAAACAGCTTGCTGCCCCCTGAGGGCCCCTTGAGGCGGGTGGGGAGAGCCCAGGGCGCGCCTCGTGCCTGAGCAGCAGTGCAGGGCTGTGTGTGAGGCGCCAGCCACAGCCACCCCTGTGAGCTGAGATCCGGACGGAAGACCACCTGGCGATGTGTGTGAACTCAGATGGTCTTGCTGCCGACACGGCAGTCTGGGAGCTCATGTTCCTGAACTCTTTTCTACCTTAGAATCGCTTGCCTGTGCTTTCTCGAAGACTCCTCCAACACCACGCTTTACCAGGGACCCTTCCCATGAGATGTCCTAGAAAAATTATAAAGTGCCTGGATTTTAAGTCGGAGGGGCCCAGAATAATCAACCTCCATAGTTTTTTAATGTTATTCTTTACAAGCAACTGGAGGATAATTGAAGAAGGGTCCTTCTGGCTAAAACGAAGGGAGGACCCTCAATTCTGGGGGAAGGGAAAGAGAAGGAAGGGTGGGGCGACTACATAACCTTCAGGGAGGTGGAGCCCGAGGACTGGCCAGTTGTCTGTGATGGGTCATTTGGTGCCTGGTATCATTTAGCTCAAGTGGCCCCTTTGCAGTGAGACCTTCCTTGACTGGCCAATCCACCCCCTGCCCCCCAGGCATCTTGTTTCATTTTATTAGAGCACTGGTCACCATCCAACATTATCTCATTCATTCAAAATTGCGCCGCGCCAGCGTCAGCACGGCCAAGGGTGAACCTGAGGAGGGGCGGTGCAGGATTGAAGAAAAGACAGACAAGAGAATACAGCTGGGGCTCGGTGGATCTCCCGTGCCTGGATGAGGACACAAAAGACCCAGCCTGCAAGCCGATGCTTTATTTTATATTCTGATTAAAAACAAGTGTAGATTAGCATATATACAAATGTTCTTGTTTTGGCAACACTTGCTGCACCTCCCACAGCCCATTGGCTACTTAGGAAGGAATTAGGGAGGGCTACAAGGTCAGGCTTAATTATGCTAGGAGAGCTCTGCCCTCCAGGCTGGGACTTGTTTGTGGCCCTGCCACAGGTCAGCCTGAGGCTTGACCCTAGAGCCGCTCCCTACACAAAATTACTTACTTGTTTCTTGTTTGTCTCAGTGGAATATAAGCTTCATGAGGCCAGTGATATCATCCGTCTTGTTCTGCACTCAGGACAGTTTCTGGGGCACACTAGGTATCCAATAAATACTTGTGGAGTCAATGAACACTCACACAGCTACTCTAGGAGCTGACTGGCCTTCGCCCATCTTGCTGAGCGAGATCCCTGAGCTGGCAGAGCATGGGCCAGTGTGAACAGTCCTTCCCATGCCTGCTGTCCCTCTGCCCCAGCCTCCCAGGCCTCCCTGGAGCTGACCCAGTGCGCCTGTTCCTGGGACGCTGCAGGTGGCTTCCCCTGGCACTGCTGAGAGTGGATGGCCTTAGTTTAGAAGTTGGTCACTCTTGCACTCATTCCTTCAGGCAATTTCTCTTCTCCTCAGTGAATGCCATTCATACATCAGCAAGTATAAATGTATTACTTATTATTATTTATTTATTATTTTATAATCTTCACCCAGGGATATGTTTTTATTGATTTTAGAGAGAGAGGAAGCGCGGGGGGGGGGGGGGGGGGAGAGAGAGAGAGAGAGAGAGAGAGAGAGAGAGAGAGAGAGAGAAAGAAATCGATGTGAGAGAGAAGCATTGATTGGTTGTCTCCTGCATGCACCCTGAGAGGGAATTGAACCCACAACCTTTTTTTGATGTATGGGGCAACACTCTCATCAACTGAGCCACCCGGCCAGGGCCAGTAAGTATTTATGGAGGGCCTACTATACACTGGAAGCTGGGACATTGGGAAGAAACATGCCCTCTGTCCTCATCCTTCTGGAAGGAAAGGATAAGCAGCCCTGGCTGCAGTATGTGGATGAAGCCCCGGGCATCCAGCATCGCGAGACCCCATTCCTCTCCCAGCATTTACAGCCCTAATGAGAGCCCCCGGTAGGGAGCAAGCTCGGGATGAACATTAGGCGCCTCTTGTATGTTACCCCCTGCGGTCCTCTAACACCGCCCGGAGGGAGCATGGCTTCCATGGGCAAAGCAAACAGGACGCTCAGCGAGGCCAGGGCTCCAGAGCCGGGGCAGCCAGGTCTCTGTCATGATGCCCATGTTCTTTCCATCAGCCCGCTAGCCTTCGGAATCAGCGGAGACTGTAACCGTGGAAACCTCTGGTGAGGAAGGAGAGCTGCTTGGTGCCAGTGGGCCAGTGAGGGAGATGTATTTCAGTGGGTGGGCCCTGCCACGCCCTCCAGCTCCACCCAGAATTTGGCTGCCTTCTTTCTCCACCAGCGTTGGCGTACAGTTGGGGTGAGAAAGAGTGTCTGTGGCATGAGAACAAAAAGCTCAGGGGCACGGCATCATTCCCTTGCCCACCTGGAAAAACAGCATCTCACCCGTCATCCCTCCTCCTGCTTCTTCTCTTTTCATCCCATCTCATTTCGTGGGTTAAAGACCAAAGGACCCATGACTTGCAGCTATAGCCTGTGTCTCTAAGAAACACGGGCAGTGGGGTGATGAGATCCCTGGAGTTACCTCCCGGAGAGTCAGGCCGGATGAGACGCTAGGGTTTGGATGATGTCTGGTGTTGGTTCAGATTTGTCCAGCCGGAGACATGCGAGTTATGCTTAGACAAATGCTTTTTGGGAGCTGAAGCGGCGGGTGCCGGGACAGTCTGTTCCCAAGTGAGTGCTCCTAGAATGCTGACCAAGGTGCAGCTGGGCCCTGAGCCCCTGCTCCCAGCTCATTAGAGGTACGCCCCACGCCCCTCCTCTTCCTGTCCCACATCCAGCCTCTTATCTTGTTCTGTGCACCCTTCCTTCATTCTCCTCCTTTCAGTGTTCCCATCCAATCCCAGGCTAGGAACACCCTCCAGTCTCTCCTAGCAAATGAGACTGCATTTTGGACAAGCCACTGGGATTCTGGGAATTCCACAATTACTGACTGCAGGTACCTTGAAAATAAGGTAGAAACTGCAGACTTTCCAGCCTCCCTCCTTGCTCTCCCCCCCAACCCTTAGGATTCCTGCCAGTGGCAGTGGGATGCCACTGAGAGAGCCTGGCCTGGGGGTCCCCATGGGCTTGCCACCTCTGCTCTGCTGCTCCCCTTGGACAAGCCCTCTGCTGTCTCGGGTGGCTTCCGCCTGACTCTAGGAAATGAGGTGGGACCAGTCAGTATCTTTTCTTTTAGGATGTTTTCAGCTATAAAACCATGGACTCCCTGGGCTTCACTCACATCTCAGGACCCCTCCCACCCAGAAGGTTTCCCTGCTTGCTGTCATTAAGCATCGGCCATACATTCAGGGGTGAAAACCAGTCTTGGGGGAGGTGAAAAATCAATCTTTTTGTGTATAAAACACAGCTATGCAGACAGTGCATAAACAGATATGTACCATGTCTTTAGTATTAAAATTAGTATTTCATGGGAGAGTGTGATTAGAGAAAAGAACCTAAAAAGCTTCTTTAGAGGCCATAATGGGGCGGGGGAGGGGGTAGGCTTGAGAAACACAGGTTTCACTCAAGGTGTGCCGGGTACCATGACAGGTACTGGACAGGTGAGTGACGATATTTCCTCCCCTCCAGGAGCCCATGTACAGGGACGATCATGCTTCTTGTTCTTCTAAACCAGGCGCCTTCTTTCCTTTCTTCTAAATCCTCCTACATGCCACGTTCAGTGGTTTACATGCATTTACATGTTCTGGTGGTCATGGCTTGTATTTTTGTGGTTTTTCTTCCCTCTAGCTATGGAATTGCTGGCTCTACCAACGTGACGGGTGATCAAGTGAAGAAGCTGGACGTCCTCTCCAATGACATGGTCATCAACGTGTTGCGGGCATCCTTTGCCACCTGCGTCCTGGTGTCAGAGGAAGATAAACAAGCCATCATTATAGAACCTGAGAAAAGGGTGGGTCTGAACTTCCACCATCCAGGGTTTTAATGTAACCACTTTTCTACCTAGCTTCATAAATGACTCCAATTGCTCAGCCACGCTGGATTCCTAGGAACCACCCTAGATTCCTCCTGAACCATGAGTCATCATTTCACAGATTCATCCTCACTACCATCTCTCAAACTGTCCCCACGTGTCCCCTCTACCACCATAGTCCATGCCATTATCTATCCTCCAGTGGACTCATACATGGGAGAGACGCATATATACTCATACTCATCTCCACTCCTAACTTTTCATTGTCATGTTCAAGGCTCTTCGAAGTCTGGCTACGGTTAACAACTTCTTTTGCTTCATCTTCATCCACCAAATTCCTACCCTCACACTCCAATTCTTCTGCCAATGTAAAATGCTCCCAATTCCTGTCACTGATTTATGATTGGGAATCCTATTAATCTAATTGTTTCTTGAGGGAGGAGAATGAATTATATTCTCTGTATCCCAGCATCTAGCATAACGCCTGGCCCATTGTAGGGGTTCAATACTAAATTATTGTTGCAAAAGGGAATGGAAAGAGTATATCCAGCTTTTATAGAACAAAACAATTATATGATAATTTAAAAAAAAAAACTTGAAATGAGAAGTGTAGTTCTGTGGGATTGCTGTCTTTCCCTGTTTGAGATGAATCAGGAACATGAAGGAGTAAAGTTAGAAAAAAGCAATCAGAAGATGAATTTAAAGAGGCTACCTGATACCAGGTCTTGACATTTTAAAGAGTGTATGGAGCTAATCCAATTAATTTGTTTTACATTATCCCTAAAATATATTACATGTCGGATTCAAAGTTCATGTTCTCTGTTGGGCTTCTCAAGGTACTTGGCAGTTTCAGGCATGTGAATTGAAATTTGTTGTTCAATGTTCTCTACCAGTCGGCCCAACTTCTCTGACTACAATGTGCTTTTCTAATAGGCATGTTCCCGTTTTCCAGATAACAGTTTCTCCTGCATCAGCCAGGGTGATTTAAGAGCAAGTGGTCCGGGAATCAGAGACTTGTCTTAATTTGATGCGGAACTTAGAAACCACATCTTAAAGTAGCTAATCTGGATATGGAAAATCTCCTATGGTGTGCTGATAAACTGGTTCTGTTTTGAAAAAGTGTCTGATTTGTAGTAATAGCCAATACCACCTTCGTAAAAACTCCCCCATAGTTGATTTCAAACTACCAACGTGACATCCCTGAAGGCAGAGTTGGAAAGAGATGTGCACAACTCACTCTTGAGACCAGAAACCAGCCAGCTCCAGCATACCACGGACAGCCCCATTCAAAGACCGACCCTTTGGTAGTCCCTCTCCAACAGAATTGCAGTTGGGATATCCTTGAGAACTCTGTGCACTGAACCCAAGTGTCATCTGTAAGACCTGCACGAGAAGGTTCTTAAAGACTTGAATGAAGCTAATTCCTTTAGCGTCACTTAAGGAATTATGTATATATCCCCAATGAATAAAAAGAAATAAATGACTAACCTTGTTTCTCTTCTTCTTTTGGCTGCCAGGAAACTCAAACCAAAATTATGATTCAGCTATATCAATGATGTAGGAAATTAAGACTTACTTACCTATATCCCATTACCTTCATCTGCGCCTCCCATTTTAAGTTGTGTTTTCTCTGCCTAATGATGTTTTGGTACAATAACAGTCATATGATTATGTATATTCATTGCTGTTGTTTTCATTTTGCATGCCACTCATAGCTTCCATGACAGTATAAATAAGACTCACATTTCTTGAACTTTCCCCTAGATTCCCATTTTTTTTTTATCCCCTTAGTGTATACTTTCTATTTTGTTATACTGTGTTTATTTTTAAAGTAAAGTTTTATTTCTGTTTTTTGTTGTCCAGGGTAAATATGTGGTCTGTTTTGATCCCCTTGATGGATCCTCCAACATCGATTGCCTTGTGTCCATTGGAACCATTTTTGGCATCTACAGAAAGGTAAAATGTAATGTATAAACACCTGGTTTGGGACCCAGAGGAAAGTTAAGGTCTAGCGTCCAGTCCTGTTTCACTATTGGTGGAGCAACCAGAGTGTATATCATGAAACTTAACAAAGGTTTATGTCTTGAGTTCTGACTTTTTCAGCATTTGCTACATAGTGAAGATCCATTAAGTTTAGTTAGAAAATGTAGTACAGTGTGGGTAGGAAGAGAAAAATAGTTTACTCATAGCCGTATCATGCTTTATTTATAACTAGAGGCCCAGTGCATGAAAATTCATGCACTGGAGCGTGGGTTCCTCAGCCTGGCCTGCCCCCTCTCACATTCTGGGAGCCCTCAGGGGTGGGAGGCGACCTAGTGATCAGGGGAAGGCGACGCCCCCATCACACCTCTGCTGCTGCCACTGTCGGCAGAGCAAGCCTCGGCCGGCCCTGGTTACCTGAGCCTCGGGCAGCCCTGTGTGGCTGGGCAGCCGCCATCCGAGGCTTGCCTGTGCCTCGGGCCGGCCCTGGGTGGCTGGGTGGCTGAGGGGAGTGAGGGACTCCGGAGGCCCCTGCCACCCCAGCGGGGCTGAGGGGCATGGGCGCCACCATCTTGTGGCTGTGGGCGCTGCCATCTTTGAGGGCGTGGCAGTCAATAAGCATATTCCCTCCTTATTGGCTGTGGGCACTGCCATCTTTGAGGGAGGGGCAGTCAGCATGTTCCCTCCTTATTGGCTATGGGTGCCGCCATCTTTGAGTGTGGACAGTCAATTAGCATATTCCCTCCTTATTGGCTGTGGGCACCGCCATCTTTGCGACAGCATGAGGGTCAATTAGCATATTCCCTCTTTATTAGATAGGATAGAAAATGAAATTAAAAATAAAGGGACAGTAGAGGGTAGTTACAGTGGTGATACTGTGTGAGCTGAGAATTGTGAGAGTGTGACAACAATGAGAGTCTATATGTCAGAATTGACCCTGAAATCTTCTACATCAGGGCTTTGCAAACTTTGACTCTCCCTAGAGCCAAATTCAGCCAATCGCCTGATTTGTATGGCCTCTGAGCAAGAATAAGCCTTCTTCATTTTTAAAAAATAGTCTGAAAAAACTAAATAATATTTCATAGCCCATAATATTTGTATGAATTTCATTGTCACTGTCCCTAAATAAAGTTTTAATGGCATGTGGTCAACTCATACGTTTACATGATGCTTTTGGCGGGTTCCATGATGCCCTGGCAGGGCTCAGTGGTTGTGATACTTAATGACATAAAACCTACAGTGCTTACTGCCTGTCCACTTATGGACAGAGTTTGCTGCACACTGCTGAGGCATGGGACCTGGACTCCTGCCTGGGTCTTCTACCTGTGTATCTGGGCAGGTAACTCTACCTCCAGAGCCTCTCTTTCCTTCTTTTTCTTCAGTGCCGTGTGTGTGTGTGTGTGTGTGTGTGTGTGTGTGTGTGTGTGTGTACATGCCATGGTGGTGGAAGAGCACTCAAATATATAACTAAAATAGAATGAATACCTGTGGGCCCATCATAAAACATGAAATCTGAAATATGTTTTCATGTTTATAATTTGCAATGTCCTTTAAATAATCTAGTCCCCATAACTCAGCCCGTATTGTTTAATTTAGAAATAAAACCTCACAGATGCCCTTGAGTCTGAATCACTTTATCTTAATGGTCAGGTGGCTGGTGAGGCTTCTCCCCACACTCATATTTTAGCATACGGAGGCCATAATTTAAGTAGTGAGACCCATTTGCACTTTATTGTTCAAAGTGACTTGTTGCCTAGTATTGCATATAATTTCCTTTCAAACGTGTGGAAATCAGGACACCACAGGACAGTTCTCTTTGGTCATTGAGTGTTTTTGCTTTTGTCTCAGCTGAGAGGGACAAAATACCCCTTCTGCATTTGTACAGATTACGAACTCCTTGAGGCAGAGACATCATCTTATACAGCTAATCGATTTGAGTAACAGGTTCTAATGCTCATACCAGGAAGGTCAAGGCAAGAATTTATCTATTTTCCAAGTCAACCTTGACATATACCATTCCTGTTATAGACAGGGAGGCAGACCATCTTATCTGCAAACTATCAGGGCTATTGTCTAGCAAGAGAGGTTTGTAGCAAGAGTCTTCATTTGAAGCAAGACTGCTGGTTAGTGACTCAACCAAAACTAAAGCAGCGCGAATGTTTGCCAGCTCCAGTCTCCACCTCAACCCCCAAATAAAGACACCTTGAAGGAAACCAGAGAAAACTAGAAAACGGAGACACTGACTGTCAACTAAAAAAATCAAACCAGCTTGCAACAGCAGCATGAATGAAGGATGCTACAACTCAACAATGAATCTCCACACTCTTCTCAATAAACCTGGTGTGACTCTTAAAAGACTGAAAAAAATATGAGTGGGATGCTGCCTCTGTCATTTCAGTTTTCCAAAGCCTTATGGATTATTTAAAGCCATTTGAGGGCCTCTGGGGCATAAACATGGATGTGCCCGATGCTTCAAAGGTGACCTCTCCTGCTTTCTGCACAGATGGCTAACCGTGATGGTGTCCAACACCTCAGGAGAATTATACTCCTCTGGGTGTCCCCAGCCAGAAGCTGGGTGACCCCTCTGGAGGCGCAGCAGCATCAGGCCTGGCCCACCAATGCCAGGAAGCAGGCTCCACAGGGACCTCGAAGGGCTGGTGGTGTAGTGTCCCAGGCAGTGCCTGCTGCTGCGCCTCCGGAGGGGTCACCCAGCTTCTGGCTGGGGACACCCAGAGGAGTATAATTCTCCTGAGGTGTTGGACACCATCACGGTTAGAATGTTTGCCTGAATGTGCCCACCCCTGGAGCTGAGAGGGAGGGAGGCAGCATCTGAAGGAAGATTAAGAGGAAGTTGTCAGCGGGATGGTGATGGGTGCTGGCCAGGCAAAACCAACCCATCTGCAGTACAGATTACAAACTCCTGGAGGCGGGGACGTCATCTTACACATTTTTTGCCTGCTAGGTTTCCTGCTGCAATCGTAGGTAAACGATGTTGGCTACGTTACGGGGGACTCTGCCAAATGCCCTGTGAGACTTTCTAAGGAGGGTTTGGCTGCCCCCTGAGGACGGCTATCTGGTGACATGACAGCCACAGCACACTCCTGCCCGACTCGACTTTCTCGTCTACCACCTTGAATCTCCAGAATCCTGGTGTCTTTTCCTCTACGCCTTATGGGGTGGCATGGAATAAAACAAACCAATATCCACAGCAGGTGATGGCCTGGGCGGCACAGAGAAAGGCGGGGTCCAGAGGCTTTCTAATTTTGCCAGGTTCTTTATGCACATGGCCCTGCGCATCCGCATGGGAATGTGGTGACTCTCTGCTGGGGGTTTGCAGGCGGGAACTCGTGCATTGGAAAGGGGGCAGGCTAGGAAAGAATTCCTCCGAGTCCACGATTCGATGGCTTTATTTTCTGTTTCTTGTGAGTATGTGGATCGTAGATAGTGTTGCCATTTCTTACTTCATGCAAAGACGTCACAGGGTAAGGTTGTTTGGCGACAGTACTTTAGGGAAATTCTGTTTCCTCTTGCACCTTCCCCATAGGCAGAGGTGGACGGTGTTGGGCAAGGTGGGATCTCTGGGGAACTTTTACTGGTGGAGAACTGATTCCTGCAAGCCTCCAGCAGCTCCCAGTCAGCCCATTTGTTCCCATATTCCCGTTGTCTGATTTCCCGCTGCACTGGCGGGTAGGCTTAAGTGGCTGAGTTAGAGGGTAGTTAGAGGCCTGAGTCCGCCCCCTCTGTCACTGGCTTCGAAGGAAGCTGGTTCCTTTTTCAGGGTCATGCACTGGCAACATTAGGAGTTAGGGAAAACTCCAATTTTCTCTACTGTGTTTAGTCTGTGTTGACACAACCCAGCCAACCAACCACCTTGACTATCGAGTGACACCAGCACTCAGGGGCTCAGGGCCCAGCCGGTGTGGCTTAGTGGTTGAGCTTTGACCAATGAACCACAGAAGGTCATGGTTAGATTCTGATCAGGACACATACCTGGGTTTCCAGCTCGATCCCCAGGATCAATGATTCTCTCCCATCATTGATGTTTCTATCTCTCTCTGTCCCTTCCTCTCTGAAAACAAAACAAAACAAAACAAAACAAAAAACACCAAGAAAAACAAACAAAAAACATGAGTTGTGGGGATGAAGGGAAAAATGGAAAGAAGTGGTTTTAGCAGTTCTTCCTTGTACATTAGTAGTTCTTACCCTCAGCTGCTGGCATCTCTGGCTGAGAAAGGAATAAATAAAATTGGCAGAAATTGCCCATTTTCATTTCTGTTTAAATTCAAGTAGAGACTATTCAAGCTGAAAGATTTGTTTGGGCTTCTTTGAGGAACGAAGAAGCCAATCAAGTGTTGATGAGATGGTAATCATCGATTAGCAATCCATTCATTAGGAGCCGTCTCCTTCAGGTGTTTCATTCCTCAATCTTAGGCAAACTGTGGGCCACATGACCCAGTGGGCTGTGTTCTTCATGAAAAAAAGAAAAGATTAGAGTGCATGTCATGTTCTAAGTGTAAGATTGTTCCATCTCATTCCTGTAGCTGTGTGTGCATGTGAGTGTGTGTTGATACTGGTTCGTGATGGAACTAGTGTTTCTTACCGTGAGTCATGCTCAAAAAACCGGGAAGCATCTGCCCTGCTTGGTCCTGGCTCTCGAGGGATTTTCTAAGTTCCCATATTCCTGAGAATCTCTTTGGTGGGTGAGTGATGTGGACCACATTGCTCCCTGGGGGATGGGCTGCAACTGGCAAGAACTCGTGGAATTGATGTCCTCACCAGAATCGAGGCCCTGCAGCCCAGTCTTAATTGGTTTAAGGAAAGATGGAGTAGGCAGGTGAAAGACATCGATGCCCATAATAGGATTAAATTAGTGGGAGCTGGCAAGAAGGCATGCTCTTTTTTGAAAGTGAAAATAGAGAAATGAGGGAATATCAAATTAGTAAAATTGGAGGAGGGCGGTAATTGGAAAGAAGGACCCAGCTGCAGGAAATCTGGGGCTTGTGGGAAGGCTGCCATGGGAATATAATCAGGACATTGCTGTTAGTGAAGGAGGGTCCCTCCAAGAAAATGCCCTTTCATTAAGAAAGCATCTTGACAATGCATCTTGCTAATGGTTGAACTGGAAAAAAAAAAGAACAGCAAAGCAGAACAAAAATGTGTTTTGTTTTTTCTTGTCCTAGAACTCTACCGACGAGCCTTCTGAGAAGGACGCCCTGCAGCCCGGCCGGAACCTGGTGGCAGCTGGCTATGCCCTCTATGGCAGTGCCACCATGCTGGTGCTGGCCATGGCCTGTGGGGTCAACTGCTTCATGCTGGACCCGGTGAGAGAGCCTGGGGGTGTGGGGTGGCGGGGTAGGTGCCTGGCCGATGGCTGTGTCAGTTACGTTTGTGGGGCATGGACTGGGGTACATAGAGGTGGGAGATGTGGTCTGGAGGGACAGAGGTTGGGGGTGCAAAGTGGAAGACCACATGTACGTCAGGAGAATATTATTGAGGTGAGGATTAATGTCTGTCCAGAGCATAAAAGAGGGCCTTTGTTCCAAGATAAAATCTTTGGAACAGACATTATTCAACTGACTCCAGTGCTCATCTGGGCCAGGCAAGCCATGTGAGTGAGTAGAGCGTGCTGTGAAGCCAGGCCGGGGGGTGGTGGGACGGTGGTGAGCTGGACAGGTGTCAGTGTTTGGAAGCACTGTGGTGTGTGTTTGTAATGTGATGGTTCTGGATTTGTAAAACACCATGCTAGCAACTAAAACGCATCTATGGACCAGATGGGGCATGTGGATGGCCTGTTGACCCCCCACTGTATTCATCACTAATTTCCTCAGTGGACGGGTAGCCCACCTGAATGTATTTGCTGTGCACTCGCAGGCGCACCTTGGGTCAACCTCCGCAGTTCTGACAAGGCTCTGATGACCTCAAGGGCGTGAAAGGAAAGAAGGAAAGGGAGATCATTTGGCCCACCTTACAGAGAACAGCTACCTCATGGAGAGAAGGAAAGGGAGATCATTTGGCCCACCCTATAGAGAACAGCTACCTCATGGAGAGAAGGAAAGGGAGATCATTTGGCCCACCTTACAGAGAACAGCTACCTCATGGAGAGAAGGAAAGGGAGATCATTTGGCCCACCTTACAGAGAACAGCTACCTCATGGAGAGAAGGAAAGGGAGATCATTTGGCCCACCTTACAGAGAACAGCTACCTCATAGAGAGAAGGAAAGGGAGATCATTTGGCCCACCTTACAGAGAACAGCTACCTCATGGAGAGAAGGAAAGGGAGATCATTTGGCCCACCTTACAGAGAACAGCTACCTCATAGAGAGAAGGAAAGGGAGATCATTTGGCCCACCTTACAGAGAACAGCTACCTCATGGAGAGAAGGAAAGGGAGATCATTTGGCCCACCCTATAGAGAACAGCTACCTCATAGAGAGAAGGAAAGGGAGATCATTTGGCCCACCTTACAGAGAACAGCTACCTTATGGAGAGGAACCCAGGGTGCCATGAAAAAGTACTCCCGGGAATTTTTAATTTGTGGATAAGTCCTACATGTGTATGAATGGGGGTTATTTACCTATTGAGTTAGGTGACAGTTTCAACAGAGCAGATAAGTTAGGGAAAGAAATCTTTTCAAATATCTGGTGCCAGGAAATCCAGCACTGAGTACAGACGCCATACAACAGTCTTTACTAGGTTGGCATGTTCATTATGTGATTGGCCCCGTGTCCCAAGGGGAAAAGAATTGGGTTTATCAACACCTTTCACTCTTATAAATGTCCTTGGATGACATCAGTGAAGCATGTTGTTTATTTGGTGCTTTTTGCTGACAAACTGAACACAAGGACGAGCAGCTGGCTGGGATCCTGGGAGCGACGGGTTGCTCCTGGAGAGGCCCTGGGGTTGGTTTGCGGCAAGGCAGATAAACCGGGGTGCAGGCGCCTTTGCCCCCTGCACTCTTGCACAACTGCACTTTGTCCTCGGAGGTACTGGCGCTTAATAAATAAACAGGGGCGGGGGAATCAGCACTAGATTACGTCTCCAGCGAGGTGACCTCAGGGAAAACAGTGGCAGAACCAGAGCACAGGTCACTGGGAGCCGGGGCTGGGGCACCGTTTCTGAAATCACTGATGTGCCAGCTCCCAGACACTTCCTGCTTCCTCACATCCTCCCGGGGACGTCTCTGCTACCTTTGCTGATGGGCGCGTCGAAAAAGTAAATCTCTTCTTGTTTCCAGATTGCAGACCGGTGTCTCTGGGAGTAAGCGTCTGTGTATTTGATGGCCCTTTTCCCCCCTCACACCCACTGGCCACGCGGTGTTTGGAAGGACTGCCCTGTCCCCCTGCGGGCTGCCTCCGGGATCTGGGATCTGGCCAGCCCTCTGCTGGCTGACGCCTGTGGGCTGAGCCTCGGACCGGTTTAGCCTTTCCTTTTCATTTTGGCTTGCTGCACGCACAGGCTGAGGGTTTCTGCTGAAAAGCTATGTTTGCATTTTCAGCTCATCAGGAATTTGACCTTCAAAAAGCTTTTCCGACTCTTGTCTGGCATGCAGGAGGCCTCCCTCCACACCTGCTCTGCGGGAGGGATGTCGGCAAAGCATGGCTGTGTGAGCTCTGTGGTGCCTGCTATGCAATGGCTTCATTTTCCAGACTTTTTCATCTTTTTTAAAATATATTTATTTACTTAGTTTTCTGACCATAAAAATATTTCTACATATTTGTGGTCAAAATAGCTAGAAATACCAAAAAGCATAAAAGAAAAAAGAATCACTCACAATGACACCTTCCAGTGACACTGTTAGTTAATGCTAGTCTCTTTTCTCTCCTCTCCCTCACCCTTCCGCCCTCCCCTCCTCCCTCTCTCTAGTCTCACGTGCTCCATACTGGTAGGAACCAGTCCTTACTGTGGGAATAAATGGCAGGGAGAGAGGTGTTGATGGGGCCTCCCTGCTTCTAACTCTTGCCTCCTGGGAGCAACGCGTCCCCCCCCCCCCCCCCAGACAAGCAGCACCCCAATCACCACCTCAGTGACACGCAGGAGCCCCAGAAAGCCTCAGTGTAGAGCCACAGGGGTTGTGTGGCACTTGCCCTCCCCATTGCAAAGTCTTCAGCAGAACCCAAGCTCCGAGGGCGCCAGCTTAGCCCTGGGCCTTTGTGGGAGGGCGTTCTGAGAAGCACTGAGCGTCCCTGAGCAAAGGCAGCTGACGTCACACGTGCTGTGAGTCAAAACTCGGCTCTGCTCTTTCCTATAGCAACACACGAGAGGGAAACGCCGTCGAGGTGGGGCCGGGAAGCTGAGAGCGGCCCTGAGCCCCTGAGTGCTGGTGTCACTCGGCTGTCTGTCCCTTCTGAGGCCCACCTCCTGTCTGCACCACCTTTATCTAAATTAAATGTTTTCCCAGAAGGCATGCACATCTTAAGGCAGGGGTGTCCCAGGGCCACGAGCTCCCCGTGCTGGCGACCATCCCCCGACGTGTACAGATATGGAATCCTGTGTTGTGCCCCTGAAACTAGCGCCATGTTATGTCAGTTATCCCTCAGGAAGAAAAACCTGTGAAACAAAAGCCAAGCTCCTGGTGCTGGTGCATGGGTGTGACCGCAGGCCCTGCGCCCCGCCCCCACCGAGCCAGCCTGCCGCACCCTCACACAGGCCGGGGGGAGGGCTCATCACCTCTCCCACTTCCCTCCTGTTTCACAGGCCATTGGAGAGTTCATCTTGGTGGACAAGGATGTGAAGATCAAAAAGAAAGGGAACATCTACAGCCTCAATGAGGGCTACGCCAAGGACTTCGACCCTGCGGTCACCGAGTATGTTCAGAAGAAAAAGTTCCCCCCGGTAAGTGAGGGCGCGGGGGAGGCCCCTGAGCGAGGCAGAAATGTGCTGGCTCCTGACTTACCTGGAGGAGAACGGGGGCAGGGACTAGAGCAGCTTGGCTTCCCCTGTGCACTGACCCCGTGATGAAGTTCCCACCCAGGTACCGGGGACCGGGACCCCTGCCCTGGGACGTCAGAACCGGGAGGTCTGGTTTAGCCTTTCCGCTTCCTCCTGGCAGAATACAATCAGGATAATTGGGCCCGCTGGCTGCAGGAGCTCATGGCGGTAAAGCATGTTTCACTTCTGGGGTTCCCGATCCCCAATGGCACAAAACGTGGCTCTAGCACCCAGGACCTGCCCCACGGCATCTGACCGGGGTCTGTCAGTCATCCCAAGTTCAGGGTGCCCTTCTCGGTGTCTCTCAGTTACAAATCACTGAGCACGAAGAAAGAAACAGCTGGCTGCTGAGCTGGTTCTGTGTGGGGATGTCCAGCTTTGTCACACTCTTGTCACATGCCATTGGTGCCTGCTGTGTCCTGAAGAGGAAGCCGACAGGTGGTCAGCATGGCATCCGGGGCCCTCGGAACTGGCCCGGGCTCTCTCTCCCCCTCCATCATCTCTCCTTCCATCCCGCCTTGGATTCCTCTCCTGCCCCCTCCCTGCCCCCACCCCGTGGACAGCATTTGCTTCTCTACCTGGTTAGCTTGTGTACGTCCCTTCCCACAAGATGAAAACCCCGCCCTTGCCCAGCTCCTTAGCTTGGCAAAATCCTTCTTAACCTGCAAGGTTCTGCTAAGTGGTACCATTGGTGTGATGCCTGCCCCAACCCCATAGCTAAAATCAACAGCAGCTTCCTTGGGGTTTCTGAGGGTAACTGGACCTGCTGTGAAGTGGATGAGAGGCTATCTCCATTGCTCCACTTTCTGCTCCTGGGGAACAGGATTTTCATCCCATTCCCTAAACACGCACCATATAGGCGCTCACTAAACAATTGCTGAGTCAAATAAGGGTAGAGGACACAGAGGGCTCCCTGCCTTCCTTTTCTGCAGCCCTAATTATTGCTGGTCTTAACCTTGCAGGATAACTCAGCCCCCTACGGCTCCAGGTACGTGGGCTCCATGGTGGCTGATGTCCACCGCACCCTGGTCTATGGAGGGATCTTCCTGTACCCGGCTAACAAGAAGAGCCCCAAAGGAAAGGTAAACAGACTCCCTGAGGAGCAGGGGTTTTTATCTGCAGCCCAGGGGTTGACTTAGGAAGAAGAAAAGGTTGTGATCGCTGTTCGATTCTGCCGTGGGATGCTAACCATGTCTGTGGCATATTCTGATCTGGATGAAGGTTGTTCTGGTTAAAGTCAGGCAGTCTCTGCAGAGCCCTTCCATTGCTAACGAGCAGTAATGGTGGTCTGGTCAGGAGGGGCTAAAAGTCTCAGCTCTTCCCGTGGGCACGCGGTGTGGCTTGAGCAAAATAAATTCCATTCATAGAGAGAAATGAAACAGCCCGGCCCCATCACCAAGGCAGCAAATCAAATCCGTGTTCCAAAGAGAGGTTTTCTTTGATTGCTTTCAAAAAGGCATCAAATAGCAATAACTAATGAGCGGCCATTTGCTGCTTGGAAAATGGTACCTTTCTAGGGAAGGAAAGCACCTCCGGGGAAACCTAGGGCTTGTGGGTGAGCCGTTACACGACTGCCCCAGTTCCTGCCCGCGGCGGGTGCGCAGGCTGGGGGGCTGTGCGGCCCGGCTGGCTGGTGGCCACACGTCCTTCTGCACAGAGGGACAGAGCTGCCTTCCCAAGTACCGTCGTTTTGTTTCTTCCCAATAGACACTCTTTTTTTTTTTTTTTTAAATATGAGAGAAGGAATAGGGACAATAACCCCTTTAAGATAGAAATCTGTATTCAGATCTCTGTTTACAGCACATGGTGTCCGCTTCACTGAAGACATTGTGTTCACGGAAAACACCACTCCTGCCACAGCCACCTCAGGCACCCTGCCCCGCCTATGTGATTAGCTGCTTAATAGCGCTTTTCCCTAATGCCCCCAAAATTGTTTTTTAACAGAAATACTGAGGTTCCTTCTTTTTTTTTTCGGTTTTGCAAATCTGGCCATGACACCTGTATGGAAATAGAGTCAGGAAACACCTGCAAAGAGCTGTCTGCTCCGTAGGCGACTGCATGAAAACACATACAATAAAAAAGTTAATATTTAAAAATAAATGCCAAGCCTTATAATATAGTAAGTCCCAGCCCGCAGGCCTTGGGAGAATTATAAAAGGAATGTGTATAGAGTTGCAAACAATATCATACTGTTTGGAGGAGCCGGTCTGCTTTCCAGATGTCTGCAGCCAGACACAACCATGAATTCTTTCTGTGCTTTTAGAATAGGCAGCGCTCCATCCAAAACACACAGAATCACTCATTAGGTCCAGTCGCCGTGCCGTGAAGAACAGGGAACCACCAGTTCTGCCAATGTGTCATTCAGCCCCGAGTCCAGGTGCTCTGTCTCATATTCGCATCGAGCAGTCTATTCCTGCCTCTGGCTTGATGAATGGCTTAATTAACCAAATGGCTAAATTAACCATTTGGTCTTATATGCAGCCTTGAGGTGTGTGTGGGTGGGGGCGTGCGGGGGGGAGGTTTACAACCTCCTAGAAGGAAAGGGAGAGTCTCAGTTACCTTGGAAACTTCCACCAGCCCTGCGCTGTTTTGCTGTGGAATAAATCCTCTTTCTATGAAATACTTTCTGGTGGGAAGACGCAGCTCTGGGCTCTTGTTTTCCAGTTGAGACTACTATACGAATGTAACCCAATGGCCTACGTCATCGAGAAGGCCGGAGGATTGGCTACCACTGGGAAGGAAGCTATACTGGACATCGTTCCCACTGACATCCACCAGAGGGCGCCAGTCATCTTGGGGTCCCCTGAAGACGTGACTGAGTTCTTGGAGATATATAAGAAGCATGCTGCCAAATGAAGAGCTGACCTTGCCCACACCAAAAAAAAAAAAAAACACACACACAAAAAAAGGCCTTTTATCTGGACTTTTATCTCACACAGCGCCACCCCATTCTGACTGCATTATACATTCCTAGGCAGCAGAAATAGAAAGCACAGGTATCTTCACCATCAAGTGCTGTGTAATGCCTGGTGCTGCCTAACCAAAATGCTATCTATATAATGCTACTGATGATCAAGATATATTTTGAATAGATAGAGGAGAAATAAACATATTTTTCCTTTTCCTAAAAAGTCTTCATTGCTTTGTGTGAAATAATAGTAAAAGTAATAGTAACAGTCAATGCATATAACGTTAGGTAACTCATTTAATCTTCACAGCAACCTAATGAATTAGGTTCTATGAATAACTCATTTTACCATGACATCATATGGAGGACAGAGAGGTGAGGTCATCTGCCCCAGGTCTCCAGCCAGCGAGCCACAGAGTTCAGATGAACCTAGGCAGTCTGGCCACTAAACTCGGAGTCAGCCTATTGCTTCTCCTAACGTATTGTCTGTGCAGGTCTGGATATGCAGACCTAGCCTGAGCAAGGCTGTTTATACCTCCAGGGGCCTGGAGAGGTGGTAAGTTCGTGATGGTGCCCGTCTACAACCTCTTGGCCTCCCATACATGCACATAATTAAGTCATAAATGAAGGTTTATATTATTACTCCTGGTGACTTTTAAAGATCTAATTACCATAAGGAAGAAGACTCATCATTAAAAGCAAAATTTATGGAAATAATAATATTGTTGCAAGCAAGTGAATTTCTTACTAGACTCTGTATAAATATTTACTCCCTTAGCCTACCCTGGTTCTTTCTGGACTAGAATTGCCAAGATCATGGCAAATTATACCAGGTTTTAAGAATCATTGGTGGGTTTTGTTGAGTTCTAGTTTCTCTTATTTTTAAAAATGTTTCAATTACAGTTTACATTTAATATTTTTTTTTGTATTTGTTTCAGGTGTACAGCAACTTTACAAAGTTAAGCTCTTGATTTTATAAAAATTACTAGTGGCCTGGTGCACGAAATTTGTGCACATTAAAAGGGAATTAATTAGGGAATTAATTAGAAGAAATCCTACCTAATAAAAGAGCAATATGCAAATTAACCATCACTCCGCTACACCCACCAGTCACGCCCACCAGCCACGCCCACCAGCCAATCAGAGCGAGTATGCAAATAAACCCAACCAAGATGGATACAGCCACAGAGAGCAGGAGGGAGGCTTGGGTTTCCCAGGCAATGGAGGAAGCCAAGCTTTCCGCCTGCCCTTGCTGGCCTAAGCCTCCACTCAAGGCTACAAAGTTTCAATTTTAGAAGGTAAACAAATCCAAACAGAAATGGCAGCAGCCACAGAGCTGGAAGAGTGGGAGGCTAGGGTTGCCCCCGGCAATGGAAGAAGCAAAGCTTTCTGCACACCCTGACGGCCCAGGCCTCCGCTTAAGGCTACAAAGTTTCAATTATAGAATATACACAAACCCCAACAGAAATGGCTGCCAGCCACGGAGCGAGCAGGAGGCTTGGCTCCGCTCAAGGCTACAACGTTTCAATTGTAGAAGGTAAATAAAGTCCAAATAACAGGGCCTCCACTTGGGTTGCCAGGGGGCGTGGCAGGCCTACAAACCACCACAGGCCCCTCGCTCAGGCCATCCCACGCCCCAAGGGAACACCCACCCTGATCCGGGATACCCTTCAGGGCAAATCAGCTGGCTCCCACCCATGCACCAGGCCTCTATCCTATCTAATAAAAGAGTAATATGCAGATTGACCATCACTCCAACACACAAGATTGCTGCCCCCATGGGGTCAAAGATTCTGCCCCCATGTGGACACAAGATGGCCAGCAGGGGAGGGCAGTTGGGAGGGACCAGGCCAGCAGAGGAGGGAAGTTGGGGGTGACCGGGCATGCAGGGAAGGGCAGATGGGGGGGACCCAGGCCTTCAGTGGAGAGCAGTTGGGGGGGACCAGGCCAGCAGGGGAGGGCAGTTAGGGGTGACCAAGCCTGCAGGGGATGGCAGTTAGGGGCAAAGAGGCTGGCAGGGGAGCAGTTAGGCATCAATCAGGCTGGCAGGGGAGTGGTTAGGGGGTGATCAGGCTGGCAGGTAGAAGCGGTTAGGGGCAATCAGGAAGGCACGCAGGTGAGCATTTGGGAGCCAGCAGTCCTGGATTGTGAGAGGGATGTCCCAGATTGGAGAGGGTGCAGGCTGGGCTGAGGGACACCCCCCCCCCCGTGCATGAATTTTGTGCACCGGGCCTCTAGTATTTTAATATAGCTATTTGCCCTTTCTCTATAATAGAAGTGTCAGAGATGAAAGAAAATTAGTAAAATGTATATAAAATCTCCCTCCTGTCAGAGTCTGGGGCATGCGGCGGGACCTAGAGTCAAGTCCCCGCCCACCACCCACACGCACTTTGAAAACGCAGGAGACCCAGACCCGGCTGGCCCCACCCCCATTGGGTGAGACCCAGACCCAGTCGGCCCCACCCCGGTAAAGCCCCTCTGGGCAGGGGGCGCAGCCTCAGGTCTTCCAGCCCGGAGCTGGGGCAGGGGGCGTGACCTGAGGTCCCCCCCCCCGCCCCCGCAGCGTCACGTCAGTGCTGAACGGGGACGCACACAGGCAGTGTCACGTCCCTAGCCGGGGATGCAGGCAGGCAGCTTCACCTCAGCACTGGGCGAGGACGCACACAGGCAGCGTGATGTTAGCGCTGGGGGTGGAAGTCCCCGCCCCCGTCCCCGCCCACAGACTGGTTGTGACTGGGACACCGTAATGGACAAATTAGCATATTACCTCTTTGTACGTATAGATGTATTTTTACTTGTGAACTTGAAAAAGTATTTTGTGTAAATCCTGCTTCTTTTTTTGTTGTTAATCCTCACCCAAGAATATTTTTTCCATTGATATTTTTTTGAGAGAGGGAGGAGGAGGAAGAGAGAAAGAGAAACATCAATGTCAAAAAGACACATCAATTGGTTGCCTCCCACACACATCAGACTGGGGCCTGGGATCAAAGCTGAAAAAAACATCAATGTGAGAGAGACACATTGATTGGTTGCCTCACACACACACACTAGACCAGGGCCTGGGGTTAAAGCTGAAACCCAGGTACATGCCCTTGACCAGGAATCGAACCCATGACCCTTCAGTACGCAGGCTGATGCTCTAACCACAAGCAACACTGGCCAGGGTCCTGCTCCTTTTCCTTTAAATACACCTCATCAATTCCACGGATTTCCAACAGGAAACTTAGTTTGATCTTAAGCATTGGACCTGCTTTTATGCGCTGACAGGACCCAACGCCAGTACCTTCCCCCTCCCACTGAGACCGGTCTTGCAGAAAAGTCCTCTGACTCACAAAGCACCTTTTGGTTTTTAACCAATTTGTCAGTTCTTATACCTTCTGGTTCTCCAAGCACCGAGGGAGATGTATCGGTCTGGGAGCCGGATGGAAATGATACGCCCCCACATCAGTGCCATTGTTTTCAGTGGAATGAGTGGATGGTCTTTCTCCATTGCTAGTGGGAGTGGGGTTCCTGGGGTACTGCTGGAATAAGCATTCCAGAGGCCCCCATGGGAAGATGAGATGTGGTAGAAAGCTTTATTTTTGTGCAATTACATCCTTGGGTTTCCAAAGCCCTGCTTCCCTTAATCCGGTCCTAGAAGATGTACAACTGGGGATTCAGTCGAGCTAGAAGCAAAGCCGGTATCCACATTTTTCTTTCCCTGGTGGCATTGGGTCTGGCACGGCCCCACACCAGTTACAGCCCGTTGTGTGTGAAGTCCACGCAGCTGTGAGTCCTGTGGGCAAATGCAGGGGAGCCAAGAGAGCACACCCCCTGCAACAAGAGTCCCAGGAGCCCCCAAAACACAAGTGCCAAGCGTGTCGGAGAACCAAGAGCGTGAACTCCTCCGTTCAGGGGAGTGAGTATCTCAAATCTTCCCGCACTTGCAGGGGCCACGCCTGCTCTGGCCAATGACCTGTTCCCAGGTGTGACTGACAGGAAAGTACCTTCCCATGTCATCCAGTCCTCACTGCATGAGAATGTGTCTATTCTCCCTGCCCAGTCCCGCTGGGACACCCGGTGGCTTTCTGGAGAGTGTTCCACTGCAGCTTCCTGGCAAAGCTGCGCAAATGGCGCGCCTGTGTCATCTGGCCTTCCCTCTGCTCCTTTCCTGTTATTCCCGACTAGGTTTATCCAACAGTACCGCCATGATGACACTCCATCCTAACAAACAAAACGCCTGACAGACTGAAGAACAACAATTCCTCTCGGATCCCGATGCTACGGGAGGACACAGGGCAAACCGCTGCCCCTGAGATTAGAGACCAAGAGGTGAACACAGGGATCCTGGGTTTCCAGAGGAGAGACTCGCAAGGGGAAACCACCAGGGGGACCTGCGCGTTAAGAGAACCGAACTGTAATTGACAAGTTGCTGTAGGCTCAGTGTGGGCGGGTCTGTGAGTTAAACATTCCAGTCATGGTGGGGGGAGGCACACCGTGGTGAGGTTTGCCTCTGAAGCCTGGCCCTATTGCCATAGAAAATATCCGAGGAAAATGCCCTGGGGCTTCTGGCAGGGTGGAAGGGAAAAGGGACCGTTTGAAAAACAGCTGAACACTGCTCTTCACAAGGCCAGCCCTCAGGGAAAACGAGTTAGCCAGTGCCTCCCCTGGTCTTACCAGAGCCTAATGGACCTGGGGAGGGGAAATGCCTAATTCCAGCCCACTCACCTAAGGAGGGGTGGGCAAACTGAGAAACACTGTGAAGTTCACAGTCCAGAGGCATAAGCTCACTAAAAGACTGAGACCTAATCACAGGACTGTAGAACACTTCCCTCCCTCTCACCATCACATTACAAAAAGCCATTTACAGTAGTTCCTTTTACCCAGTACATCAGCACACCTATCAACAGAGTTGCAAGGCCTACCAAAGGCAAGACACACATTGTGAAGTGGCAGAGCAAGCACCAGAGCAAGACAAGGCAGGGACGTTGGAATTATCAAACCAGGAATTTAAAACAATCATGATTAATATGCTAAGGGCTCTAATGGATAATTTAGACAACATTCAAGAACAGATGGACAATGTAAGCAGAGAGATGGATATCCTAAAAAAAGTAAAAGAGGAAGGAAGGAAGGAAGGAAGGAAGGAAGGAAGGAAGGAAGGAAGGAAGGAAGGAAGGAAGGGAAGGAAGGAAAGAAAGAAAAGGGAGAGAGAGAGAAAGAAAAGAAATACTGGAGATTAAAAACTACTGTTACAGAAATGAAGAATGCCTTTGATGGGGTGGACATGGCTCTGGGCCAGGGAATATATCAATAGAATCCCTGAAATTTTAAAACAAAAACTGAGAAAACAAAGCCAGAATATCCAAGGACTGTAGGACAACTACAAAAGATATACCATATGTGAAATGGGAATACCAGAAAAAAAAGAGACAAAGGAACAAAAAAATATTTGAATCAATAATGACTGAGAATATCCCTCCAATTAATGTCAGATACCACACTACAAATCCAGGAAGCTCAGGGAACACCAAGCAAAACAAATGCAAAAAAACCCTACATCTTCAAACTACAAAAACAAATGAACATAAACCTCCACAAAGATAAATTAAATAATCCTGAAAGAAGCCAGAGGGAATAAACATAGGAAAAGAGTGAAGAAGAAATAAAGACATTCTCAGACCAAAAAAATTAGACCGACCTTTCAAGAAATGTTAAAAGAGGTTATTTAGAGAGAAGAAAAATAATATAGACCAGAAACTTGGATCTACATAGAAAAAGGGAAAACACTGAAGGTAAAATAAAAACTTTTACTTTTCTTACTCTTAAGAGCTGCTAGCGCAGTGGTTCTCAACCTTTTTAATGTCACGACCCTTTAATACAGTTCCTCAGGTTGTGGTGACCCCCCAACCATAAAATTATTTTCGTTGCTACTTCATAACTGTAATTTTGCTACTGTTAATGAATCGTAATGTAAATATCTGTGTTTTCCAATGGTCTTAGGTGACCCTGCTAGCGGTTCTCAACCCGTGGGAGAGAAAGAGAGAAGCGAGTGCTGATCAAAAGTTGCCACAGAGGCAACAGATCAGTCCCTGCTTCTCTCTTCAGGCCTCTCTCTGGCCCTGATTCGCAGCCCCCTCAGCAGTTATGACCCACAGGTTGAGAACCGCTAGCAGGGTCGCCTAAGACCATTGGAAAACACAGATATTTACATTATGATTCATTAACAGTAGCAAAATTACAGTTATGAAGTAGCAACGAAAATAATTTTATGGTTGGGGGGTCACCACAACCTGAGGAACTGTATTAAAGGGTTGCGGCATTAAAAAGGTTGAGAATCACTGTGCTAGTGTATAACAGTTTGTTCAAAGTAATAATAGCAAACTGTATTTGGTTATGTCTGCCTATGACTGTATCTCCACGAAGATATAAAAATCCTTAACATGTATGCTCTTAACAACAGAGAGTCAAACTACTTTAGTCCAAACTGATGGAATTGCAAGAAGAAATAGATGAAACCATTGTAATAGTTGGAGAAATGGACAGATACAGCAGGCCGGAAATCAGTGAGGACATAGTTGAACTTAATACCATCCTAATATATAAAAACCCTGGGTTGTAATGACCAGTAACCACCGAGGTTTGACCAATCAGAAGTCAGTCCTGCAACCCAACGCTGACTGCTTCCGCTGCAGGCTCGGTGCCCCAGCACTGACTGCTGAGGGGGCTGTGAATCAGGGCCAGAGAGAGGCCTGAAGAGAGAAGCAGGGACTGATCTGTTGCCTCTGTGGCAGCTTTTGATCAGCACTCGCTTCTCTCTTTCTCTCCCAGTCTGGCCAGCAGCCAGGCCTCCATTTCTTTCCAGGCCTCCACCGGGGCTGCTGATCAGCTCCGCCTTTCTGATCAGGCCCCGTTGATAGGCCCAGAGATGCTGACTGGCATAGAAACTGACCAATCAGAACCAAATCTGAGTGAAGTGTGAGGAGCCAGTGGCTGCCTAGGAGGTGAAGCTTTTGACAGTGACTGGTATAGAAACTGACCAATCAGAACCAAATTGGCCAGCAGGGGAGGGCAGTTAGGGGTGATCAGACAGGCAGGCAGAGGCAGTTAGGGGTGATCAGGCAGGCAGGCAGGTGAGCGGTTAGGAGCCAGCAGTCCCAGATTGTGAGTGGGATTGGGCCTAAACCAGCAGTCGGACATCCCCCAAGGGGTTCCCAATTGGAGAGGGTTCAGGCTTGGCTGAGGTTCTCCCCCTGCCCCTCCGTGCACAAATTTCATGCACCGGGCCACTAGTCAATCAATAAGATAAAACTGGGCTTTCGTTGGTCCGACATCTGATTGATGTTGCAGTGGTAGCAGCTGCTCTTTGAGTTCACTATGCCACCCAAGGACAACAAGAAGAAGGTGCCAGAAAGATAGCCAAGAAAGACAAAGACCCAGTAAACAAATTGTGGGGCAAGCCCAAAAAGAAGAAGTCATGCGAAGGCAAATTTCAGACAAGCTCAATAACCTAGTCTTGTCTGACAAAGCGACCTATGACAAACTCTGTAAGGAAGTTCCCTACCGTCAGCTTATAACCCAGCTATTGTCTCAGAGACTGGAGATCCAAGGCTCCTTGGCCAGGGCAGCCCTTCAGGAGCTCCTTAGTAAAGGATCTATTAAGCTAGTTCCAAAGCATGGAGCTCAAGTAATTTACACCAGAAACACCCAAGATGCGAGGCCCCAGCTGCTGGGAAGATGCATGAGCAACAGATACCACCAGCTGTACATTTTGAAAAATAAAACTTTATTAAATGAAAAAAGATATAAGCAGCATCGGTGGACTACTTCATTCAACAACAGCAGACACACACCCAGATATACCTCATTTGTAACCATAAAACATACCTTAACAAATTTATGAGATTAGAAATCATACAATATCTGCACTCAGACCACAATGGAAATAAATTAGAAACGAATAACAGAAAACTAACTGGAACACACCAAAATACATGGAGAGTCAACAACATACTTCTAAATAACATGTGGATGAAAGAAGAATCTCAAGAATAATTTAAAAATATTTTGAGCTAATTAAAAAATAAAAACACAACGTGTCAAACTTTGTGGGATGCAGTGAAAACAGTGCTTAAAGGGAAATTTATAGCATAGAATGTATATATTAGAAAAAAATTAACCATTGAGGTTAACCATTGTAAGAAACTAGGAAAAAAAGAGAGCAAATTAAGACCAAAGTAAGCATAGGATGAGAAATAATAAGAATTAGAGCTGAAATCAATGAAACTGAAAACAAAAAAATCAACAAAGAAAATCAATAAAACCAAAGCTGGTTCTTTAAAAAGATCAATAAAATAATAAGTCTCTGTGGGTAAGCATGGGACTTGGTTGGAAAGTCTGTAAGGAGGGTTCTCTGAAAGGTCGGGGGTCTCCTGGGAGGAGCTTGCCAAAGGCAGCAGCTCCTGCCTTGACTTTTCCAACCAAGTCTGAGCCCCCGGGTGTTTTACTGAAATCTTTATAGTTAGACTTCAAAACGTCCTTGCTTAAAAGACACTACAGACACATGTGTCTTCTCAAGGATGCTTACCCTGCTGATAGTATCAAACAGTCAATTTTAGTCCAAGCTGTTGTCACAATAAAAGCCTAAGGAGGCAGATGAACGAGGCTGTTTGGTCTCTACAGCCAAGCAGCCCCTTAGCCCTCTCTTTCATAGAAACATGTGTCAGAGTAATAATTCATCCATCTCTCAGGGTCTGCCAGTCAGCTCCAGCAAGTTTCTGACCAGAATTGAACCGGGGACCCTTCCGTCCACAGTCCGCCCCTCTATCCAATGAGCCAAACCGGCTGGGGCAGATAATGTTTTAATGTAGGTTCATCCTTGGTAAATCTATTCATTCTGGTGGGTGATGTTGATAGTGGGGGGATATGCATGTGTGGGTGCAGAAAAAATGGGAAGTCTCTATACCTCCTTTCAATTTTGTTGTAAACCTAAAATGCTATTTTAAAATTTGTCTTTAAAAAAGAAAAAAGCAGAGTATGATGAGAATATAAGTAGAAGACACAATGGGTACTACAAAATTAAGACACAGGCTTAACATATGCCAGTCCCACTTTAACTTTGTTTTGCATTTGAAGAATGGTTGCAGCACTTTCTTATATAATGTTTACCCATTGAAAACTGGACTTGGTGTAACTAGCTTTCTTTCCTGTTATCCTACAAAGTCGATGCTTAAGCATCAAGCGGATTTCATTGGTGCCTGAGAAAAAGTGGGTGCAATCTGCCAGGAACCAGATTCCCCTTGGGCAGCAGAGTAAAACGGCAGTGTCACCCCTCGAGTAGGTAGTAAGTCTGTAGTCCAATGGGGCCAATGTGCAGATTTTTTTAAAATTTTGATATAATTATGTAACTTTTTTTGCATTTTTTACCAGATGGCATTGTTTCTTACAATAAAACCTTTTCTGATTGAAAACTTTTCTTAAAAAGCATGAGAGAGTGTACCAAAGCCTATGAGCAGAATTGCTAACAAAGATGGCCCACGTGCCAGATTGCCTCCTCTGTCGGGAGGGCCTGCTTGTCCTCAGGACATAGAGGCAGGCCTGCGAGCTCGAGCTCATCCACTGAGCACTGAGTTGAGGGAGGCTGCAGACAGCTCCTCGCAGCCAGAGCAGCCCTGGAACGGGGAGAAATGTGAGCTGGGAGCGCCGCTCCCTTCCGGGCTTTCCGCCGCAGCTGCTCTGTGGTTTCTGCCCTGTGTGCCCCGAGAGAACTTTGGCATTTGCTGAAAGGTCATCGGCTGCAATTTTAGATCCTTGGGTAACTCGGACGTCTAACACTGAAGCGCAGCTGCAGGGACTGTGATTGCTGCACTCAGCTGTCAGCCGGGCTAGGTGGTAGCCGGAGACAGCAGAGCCTCCCGCGGGTCCTTTTATGGGAAAGTAGTTGAGGCTGATAAAGGACACTCACCAATACCTCTCCCTCCCGACCCCGACCTCTGCGAACCCGGTCTTTCCCTCACTCTGCACATCCACAGCTGCCGGGCACCCCTGCTTCTCCCATATTTTAAAGCAGGGGTTGGTTTGTTTCACTTCCAATCTCATGTGAAAAAGACTTTATAAAGCATAATAAAAAGAGTTACTGGAAAGGTCAATAAACACATGAAAAGATGTTCAACATCACCGATTATTAGGGAAATGCCAGCCAAAGCCACAAATTAGATATTTCACTGAACTCATCAGAATGGCTATTATAAAATTAAAAAAAAAAAAACACACAAAACCACACACACACACACACAACCACACAACCAAAAAGAGCAATAGATGGCAAGGATGTGGAGGTACTGGAACCCTTGTGCACCGCTGGTGGGAATGTAAAATGGTATCGCCGTGTGGAAAGAGTTATGGTAGTTTCCCATATAGAATTAACCTATGAGCTAGCAATTCTACTTCTGGGTACGCATCCTAAAAAACTGAAAGCAGGGACTCAAAGAGATACCCACATTCATGGCAGCATTATTCACAACAGCCAAAAGGTAGGAGCAAAGCAAGTGTCCACTGGCAAATGGATGGATGAACAAAACGTGGTGTATCCAGACGATGGACTAGTGCTCAGACTTAATTAAAAAGGAGGGAAACTCAGACAAATGCTACAATATGGACGGACATTATGCTGAGTGAATAAGGCAGTCACAAAAGGACAAATAGTGCGTGATTCCACTTATATGAAGTACCTAGAATAGTTGAATTCATAGAGACAGAACGTAGCATGGGGATCACCAGGGCCTGGGGACTGAGTGGGAATTACTGTTTACTGGGCACAGAGTTTTACTGAGAAGATGAAAAAGTTCTGGAGATGAATGGTGGTTGCAAAATAATGCGAGTGAACTTAATGCCAATGAATTACACACTTAAAAAATAGTTAAAATGGAAACAAATTACTGGAAATAGTGAAATTTAAAAATGGTTATAAAATATAGGCTCTGATTGTTTAGTGTTAGGTGGCAATTTCATTTAAAATTAAATTACATTTTATTGTTGAATTTAAATTACATTTTAATAAATATGAACAGAACAAGCATAACATTTGAAAAGGGCTATAAATACTCTCAACTTTCCTACCTACCTGCTCACGGACCAGTGCAGTTTGCACACTGTCCATGATCCACTTGTATTTTGTTTTGCAGTAAAGTGATTTTTTAAAAAATGTACAGCTGCAGGAATTGTAACACAGAGATTCAAGTTGTCACCACCCCCATCAGGGTATAGACAGTCCCATCAGGCAAAACACTCCTGTTTTCTGCCTCTTCCTCTCCCTCTCAGCCCCTGGCAGCCACAGACTTGTTCTCTAACCCTGTGATTTTGTCTGGTTAAGAATATGGCACAAATGGAATCATAGAGCAGAGAGTCTTTTGAGACTGGCTTCTTTCACCAGCACACTGCCTTTGTGGTTTAATCAGTGCTGCATGTAACAACAACTTGTTCCCTTTTGTTGCTGAATACTATTCCATTGTCTCCATCTACTATAGGTTTTCCATTCACCCTCGGAGAGCATTTGTGTGCTTGCAGTTTCTGACAATTATAAATAGAACTGCTATAAATATGTGTGGATGGGTTTTTGTGTGAACCTACATCTTCATTTCCATAAGGAAGATGTGACGTCCACCCTGCGTGACTGCTTTGCACCAATCATGTGGGAAATCCTTCGTCAGATGACAAGGTGAGAGTTCAAAGGAAACCTGGACACTGTGAGCCCGGCCTCTCTCTTCCCCTGGCAGCCATTCACTGGTATGAGCCAGCTCGTTCTATGATTATGTCTGAAGAATCATAGGACAAACGTTAGTTATTTGTTAGTGGTAACAGGACTCATCGGGACCACAGAACATTCCATTCTACAGTCCTCACCATTTCCAGAAGCTGCAGGGAGAGAGCGTTTTCTGGTTTAGGTCCTGGTGATGTCAACATGAACATGTTCTGACAGAGCGGTCCCTCTTCCAGAGCGGGACAGAGGGAAGCCCTTGCACAGTCCAGGCCCACAGAGGAGGAAGCTGGCTGCAGCGCGGCTCTGGCCCATGGTGGGCAGAGGCACGTGATGTTGACGCAACCCTTGCAGCAAGGGATCGCCATGGGACACGCACCCAGGCAATCCTGGGTAAGTGGGAGTCTACTGGGGTGGGGGCGAGGGTGTGTTCTGGGGAAATTCTCTTTTCCAATAAAAGGGAACTGGTGTAGCTGGAGCTGCCCTTTCTCCCCTCCCGACGGGCTCCATGTTCAGAGCTGTGGTGGCCATTTCGTGCCCCTGAAGTGACAAACCTGGGGCAAAAGCCAGCACCAAGGATCACAGAGAAGAGACAGAGGTCCCTAATGGAACCTGAACGGCTGAAGGAAGGCCAGCAGCCACCTCTGAGTGCACGTGAGAAAATAGGAGGAAAATAACCCCCACATATTTAAATCTCTGAGTTTTCCATTACTTGTAGCTACACACATTCCGATGGAAATAACTCTCAAAGGAAAACAATCAAATTGCAGAGCAATGTGCATATTCTCATTTGTAAAATTAAATTTTATATACATAAATAATAGCTATCCTACCTAATAGACAAATATGCAAATTGACCATACCTCCGACACACCCACAAGCCACGTCCACCATCCAATCAGAGCGAGCATGCAAATTAACCCAAACCAAGATGGCTACAGCCACAGAGAGCAAGGTTTCCTAGGTAACAGAGGAAGCCAAGCTTTCTGCCTGCCCTTGCCAGGCCTAAGCCTCCACTCAAGCTACAAAGTTTCAATTATAGAAGGTAAACAAATTCAAACAAATGGTGGCAGAATGGAGCTTGAGAGAGCAGGCCAGGGTTGCCGCCGGCAACAGGGGAAGCAAAGCTTTCCGCACACCCTGGCCGGGCCCACCTGCTTAAGGCAACAAAGTTTCAATTATAACCCCAACACAAATGGCTGCCGACGCGGAGGGAGCCCCAGGCTTGGCTCCACTCCAGGCTACAAAGTTTCAATTGTAGAAGGAAAATAAATTCCAGATACCAGGGCCTCCACCTGGGTTGCCAGGGGGCATGGCCGGCCTGCAATCCACCACAGGCCCCTCGCTCAGGCCGCCCCACGCCCCAAGGGAACCCCCACCTGATCCAGGACACCCTTCAGGGCAAACCAGCTGGCCCCCACCCCTGTACCAGGCCTCTATCCTATCTAATAAAAGAGTAATATGCAGATTGATCATCACTGCAACACACAATATAGCTGCCCCCATGTGGTCAAAGATCCTGCCCCCATGTGGACACAAGATGGCCACCACAAGATGGCCAGCAGGAGAGGGCAGTTGGGAGGCACCCGGCCTGCAAGGGAGGGCAGTTGAGAAGGACCAGGCCTGCAAGGGAGGGCAGTTGGAGGTGATCAACCCTGCAGGAGAGGGCAGTTAGGGGTGACCAGGCCGGCAGAGGAGGGAAGTTGGGGGCAAACAGGCTGGCAGGGGAATGGTTAGGGGGTGATCAGGTTGGCAGGCAGAAGCAGTTAGGGGCAATCAGGAAGGCAGGCAGGCAAGCAGTTGGGAGCCAGCAGTCCTGAATTGTGAGAGGGATGTCTGACTGCCCGTTTAGGCCCGATCCCCAGGGGATCGGGCCTAAACGGGCAGTCAGACATCCCTTGAGGGGTCCCAGATTGGAGAGGGTACAGGCTGGGCTGAGGGACAACCCCCCTCTGTGCATGAATTTCGTGCACCGGGCCTCTAGTATATACATAAAAAAACTGGAAGGGTAACGACAGCTAACAAGTATTGAGCACCTATTGTGTGCCAGGCACATCTTACCACTTTAATCCTCAAACCACTCTATGAGCAGATTTACAAGTGGGGAAACTGAGGTTCTATACAACTAGCACAACACTAGGGGGGACTCAGATCCAGGTCTGTCCATCCATAGGGAAAGTGCCTGGCCCTCCCTATGCAGACCCTCCCGGGCCTGTTACCAGTTACAGACTCCCACCAGCTGTCATGGCAGTTATGTCTAGGGAGTGGGTTGGGAGATGGGCTGGTGGTGAGGACGTTTTCTTTATATATTTCTGCAGTGTTTCCTTTTCAATAAGGAAGTATCTATATATATAAAAGCCTTAGCAACCAGCCAACCAGCCGACCGGCCAACCCACTGACTGGCCTACCGGCCTACCGGCCAGTAGCTATGACATGCACTGACCACCAGGGGGCAGACGCTCAATGCAGGAGCTGCCGAGCTGTGGTCACTTGGCAGCGGCGGTTCTCTGGTGACGTGCCCAGAACCAGAGAGGAGGGAACCCGATTCCGGGGTACATCACCCATGAACTGCCCTCTCACAATCCGGGACCCCTCGGGGGATGTTGGAGAGCCAGTTTCTGCCCGATCCCCACAGGCCAGGCCGAGGGACCCCACCAGTGCACTAATCTGTGCACCAGGCCTCTCGTTTTTGTTATAAAAGTACAAATCTAGAGAAATTGATAAAAGAACTCTGGTGCTAGGCACTGTGCTAGGAATATAATCTATGTCTTCCCAATTTCGATATCTCTTAGGGCTATCTGTCCAGTCATACATGTTTTTTTGGAAATAAAAAGCATCCTTCAAACTTACAGGAAAGAACCCTGGCTAAGAGGTCCCAGGATTGCCATCACGTTATTATGTCACCTGGACCCCAGGTGAGATATCTGCCCATGTGCCCTCTGTAACCAGGGGGACCTGGGCTCTGCATCAGACTGAGCTGTCCTCAAATAAAGGGGCTCTGTGGATCTGGTTAGTGGCTGGATTTCTCATCTCCCACCTATTACTAAATGGTGCTTCTTGGGTCTTTAAAGAGAGCAGCTCACAAGAGAAAGTAGGTCTGTGTCTCCGGGTTCCCGGTTCTATTTCCAGCTTGCTGTGGGCCTTGGCAGCCTGCAGGGTAGCCACGCCGGAGAGAGATCCTGGAGGGCTTGCCCAGTGATCTCAACCACGTGGGCTGGGACACTGTTCCTTAAAGGTCCTGGCCAGCTCTGCTACCACGGAGCAACAGCTCTTAGAGACTAGCAAGGGTTTCTGCAGGAAGAAGAGGGGGATTTGGAAAAGGACCAGCCACAATGACGGACAGAAGCCCCTTCGAAACGGACATGCTCACCCTCACCCGCTATGTGATGGAAAAGGGGCGCCAGGCGAAAGGGACAGGGGAGCTCACGCAGCTGCTGAACTCCATGCTGACGGCCATCAAGGCCATCTCCTCGGCCGTGCGCAAGGCCGGCCTGGCCAACCTGTGAGTCCGGGAGCAGGTGCGGGTGCGCAGAGCCACGGACTGGGGACAGGGCCCAGGTGGGGTGTGGGCAAGCGGCAGGCACTTGGCAGGAAATCTGGCCAAAGCGCTTTGCCTATGAGCCCTGCATGGAAGTTGCCTTAAAATTTCTGTCCCCTTTATCAAAGGGGACTTAGCCTTTTTTCAAGAAGGGAACAAAATACTTGGAGACATGCTATGGAGAAAAAAATATATATGTATATAATTTTTCCAGTTGCCGTTATAATGATAGCAAGCTCAGTGACCTGTTACATTAAAACATGTTGAATTGTTGTGACTTTTGTCTTTGCATTCTCACTGGCACAAAGAAACAGCCAGGAGACTATGCCCTTTGCAGATGGGAACGTTTTATTGTCCTGACCTTGGCCAGTTCATCAGGAGCTAGGAATCATTTACAAAATAACTTCTCAGGCCCCAGCTACATCTCCTTTCTTACACCGAAAGGAGCCTTTGGTCTTTAAAACAACTTTTTAGGGTACAGCATTCTACACGTTGTTCTCGTTGGTGCTTTATTCAAGCACAGAATGAGGCCAAGTTCAGGCCACGGGCACTGACCAACACAGCCAGTGTTCAGTGTAAGTTTGTGATAAAAAGAAGCAGTCTTCTTTGGACTTCCCTTTTCACTGTAGTCATTCCAGTGAGGTCCTCCTAGAGCTGAAGGGGCCTATTATTTATTACTAGAGGCCCGGTGCATGACATTCGTGCACTTGGGGGAGGGGGGATCTCTCAGCCAGGCCTGTGCCCTTTTGCAGTCCAGGAACCCTCAGGGGATGTCCGACTGATGGTGCGGGGTGGGGGAGGGGGGCGGGGAGGAGCTGGCCAGTGGGCCTAAGCCATCAGTCGGACATCCTTAGTGCTGCTGTGGAGAAGGAAGAGGCTCCCTCCACCGCCACTGCGCTCACCAGCTGTGAGCCCAGCTTCTGACTAAGTGGCACTCCCCCTGTGGGAGCGCACTGACCACCAGGGAGCAGCTTCTGCATTGAGCATCTGCCCCCAGGTGGTCAGTGCACATCATAGCGACCGGTCGTTCCACTGTTCGGTTGAATTGCATATTACCCTTTTATTATATAGGATTATTATTACTCTAAAACGAAGAAATAACCAAGTCCCATATTTAAAATTTTATTATTAACAATTTATTTATTTTTTATTTTTTTTAAAAAAAATATATTTTATTGATTTTTTACAGAGAGGAAGAGAGAGAGGGATAGAGAGTTAGAAACATCGATGAGAGAGAAACATCGATCAGCTGCCTCCTGCACACTCCCCACTGGGGATGTGCCTGCAACCAAGGTACATGCCCTTGACCGGAATCGAACCTGGGACCCTTCAGTCCGCAGGCCGACGCTCTATCCACTGAGCCAAACCGGTCAGGGCAACAATTTATTTTTTTAAGGGACATCTGTAATACTTTCAACAATAACGATAAACTAAATGAGAAAAATAAAATAGCCCTGGCCGGTATGCTCAGTGGTTACAGTGTCGGCCTGTGGACTGAAGGGTCAGGTCAGGGGTTTGATTCTGCTCAAGGGCACGTACCTCGGTTGCAGGTTCAATCCCTAGCCCCAGTCAGGGAGCATGTGGGAGGCAACCATTCAATGTGTCTATCTCACATCGATGTTTCTCTCTCAGTCACT